>NC_057801.1:580387005-580737353 GCF_018294505.1 Triticum aestivum | reverse complement strand
CGGCTGGTGACGGCGGCGTGAGGCAGCGGCGGCGGCGGCGGCGGCGGCTAGGGTTAGGATCTTGCTGCGATAGATACCATGTAGAAGGACAAGTTATGGCTGTGCAATCGCGATATATTGATCGGTACACCAGGCACGTATATATAAGTACAGAGATGGGTCACAACCTGAACTATACAAGGAAAACAGGAGATGGGCCCTACACACATATACACGTACACAATATACTCAACAGGTGGGAAGATCACCGGTAGCTCCTGGCTCAGGTAAAAAACACTTTCCGGTAGTATTTCCCTGTAGATGCTCTGATAGTGCTGCTTCGCCCGCGCTCCCCGAAAATCAGAAGCGAAAAGCGCGCGGGAGGACACGAGGAGCGGCGCTGGGAAGCACAGCAGGCATCGACGGCGGCGCCGCAGGTCAGCCCTCATCCTCCTCTTATCTCCCCGCCCACCCCCCTCCTTTCTCTCTGCGGCGTTACGCGTCGGCCCATCTGCCCCTCACGACGGCGTCCTCCATGTCGGATGCGGCTCGGCCAGCAGCCCATGCCGGCCGCTGCCTCCTGCCACTCATGGCGACCGCCGCGTCGCCCCCTCACCCACCACCGCCGGGACCCCATGGCGACCGAGCCTTTTCCCCTCGCCCCCATTTCCGTCACCCCATGGCGGCTGCTGTTGTGTAAGCGCTGCTGTGCAGGTGCTGTTATTTCTGTACAAGTGCTGCTGTTGTATTCTTGACATATAACCTTCCACAGATATTCACATGTTGCACACAAGTTAGTTTTAAACATTACTCCCTCTGTAGAGAAATATAAGAGCGTTTATGTTCAAAGTACAATGTTCATCCTATTACAAATGAGCAATTCCATTTTGGACAATGATCATCCAAATAATATTCAGAATTCAGTCTCTCATGTGAATTCCAAGTGTCTATTCTTGAACACATCCAAATAACATTATTCAGGTTCAATATCAATGTCTGCGAGGTTTGATGTTGGGACCAATTCAATTCCATGGCCCTCAATATCAACATCAACATCCAAATGGAGCCTTAATATATAGGAGGCCACATTTGGTGAGTGAGTTGGACTTTCTCTCATCGGCATACTGCAAATTGTTCATGCAGGGTTGAGAATAAGAAACAGTGACCTGTCCCACCTGGCGAAATGCCTTGTTACTACGACGTTGCCGACATCCTCATGGAGGAGGAGGTAACCATGCTCGTGTTATCCTCTGGTTCATTTATGCTCGTGTTATCCTCTGGTTCATTTATGCTTGTGCAGATGGCATGAATACTCTACTGTAATTGCAGCTTATTTCGGTTGTTTTCCAAGTAACTGCAAATGGCGTTGGTCTGCTAGATCCTGGTGCCGAGAGAAACAGTGTAAGCATCTTTTTTGACCCTTAGTGTAAGACTTTAAGCATCTGTCCAACGGCATTTGTGTATTTATGTTTAACTGCTATGTTAAACTTGCTGATGGGAAACTGCTGCCAATTCTTCCTCTGATCTGTTTGTTCTTGAGCAAATTACTTTTCAAACACGTTGACTAGTTGAATGATATTTACCTGAGATAGATGCATCGTATTTTAGTTTGCAAAATTGATATGGAATGCTAGATGCTTTCTTTTGCCCCTCTGCCTTATTTCTTAGCAAACACCAACTGGGAGTTAGATGCTTTGGTTTTTTAGCACCTTTTCTTGCCACTGTGGAAAATGAATCAGAGTATTTATCTGGTTCCAATGCTTAATTTCTTATATTCTTTATGTTCAGGTTGGAAAGGGTGCTAAAGTAGACCTTCCATTTTGGCTTGCGCATGGAATGTTGTCTCTGGAACAAGCGGTGTCAATAAATGTACCTCCTTGCTTCACCCAGAAGTAGGCTTCTTCGTAATCTGTTTTTTGTGTTTGTAGTAATTCTTGAGAGAGACACTAATATATACTGGATGCTGTAGTATGTAGTTATCGTTCTCATTTCAACAAATTTACATGGAAATTCCTCTTGTCAACTTAATGATGCTTTTAAGTAAATACCCTTTTTAACTGAATGAAATACCCATTGGTTGAGTTTTGTGGCTTGTGTGACGTAATTTGCATGCAGAACTCGGAAGGAGATCCAAGCTGATGCAGCCTGTGTTGATTTGAGGGTTCGGTGCCCTTACTTTTATGAGCTTGGATGCAAGATTGTTCCTCTGTAAGTTCTGAACGACCTCAGTTACACATTCTATTTTATTTCCATTTTTTTCTATCCCTTTACCTTTCTCTGTGCAATCTTAAATTCGCAAATTCTCATTAAAATGTTTCTATACGATCTTTGTTAGAAATAGATTACCCACTCCACTGCTTTGCAGAACTTTCATGAGCCTTAGACATGTTATATTCTCAGTTACAATAACCGGGTAATTGTGTAGGCATACAACACTACAATGCATTATCCTTTCTACATGGATTCTGATTTTGTAAAATTTAAATGCTTACATTCCCATAAGAAAGATAATTGCAGTCGCATATTAAGTTAAAATAGGAGGAACTTCTGTAAGTTCAAGTAGCTGTAATCTTGGGGAAAAGATGCAGTTAATTATGTGAATTGTGCATAGGTAAGTTGACTGCCTGTGAACAGAAAGGCAATCATATGGTTTTCTTTACTGAGGGCTCAGACTAACACATGCTTTTAACCACACGCACAATGTTATCTCCCATCTCAATTTAACCAAACCATGTTCAAATTGGTGTTTAATCCAAATGATTATAACTTCCAGCCTCATGGTCTGAGCATGTTCTATTGTTCCAATTTGGCACTTGGCAGCAAGCTCCCCTTTGTCTGCTCCAACAAATGATTTAATAAGTCACAGGGAGACATGCCTTTTTGCTTTAGCTTTGTAGTTTTGCTTCTAACAAGATTCAAATAAACTGCACCTTCTTGAAATGTGATTGATTGTTCTTCTTGTTCTTTCATTTTATTCCAAATAAGGTAGTATATGGTCGCTTCAAAATGATCAAATATATTCCTTGCTGATTCTATCATTGTTGCCAAGATCAAATCATCATTCTAGGAAATATAATCATACACGTGACAAATAACCTCTGATGCCACCAGGTCAATTTGTGCTCTGGACATGCGTTGATTCTGTGCATATGATGATACAAACAGAGTACACCATAACTAAGTCTTTTTTTTTATTCAAGAGCTCCAGTCCCCCAATTTCAGAAATGAAATTGAAAATACATCACCCGAATGAGTCACACAAGACGGCCATGGCCAAGACCAGCCATGCAACCACAGTAAGGTAGCACATCTATTGCAAGGACTAAGATGCAATGGTTCAACTTGGAAACACAGCTCCCAGCACAGAAACTACTTACAATCAGGTCACTAGAAAAACACTAGAACAGAACATGAACCAGTTCAAAACATTGCAGCTAAAAGGAGCCACACTCAGGTGCTTCTACTGCATTGCTCACTCCTGAGGCACCTTCAATACGTAGGACCATTGGACCCCATCCCTGCCTCAGCTGAAAAAATTCACTGGCCACCAGCGTTAGGATAATTTTGCTGCATTGCGACAGTGTAACTAAGTTTTCCCAAATAAACAAGTTGTGGTTATTTGAGGTTTGTCCCTTTTCAAAGGCATACTCTGGACGATGTACTTAATTAGGACACGAGCTGACTGTAATCATCGTAATCTTGAAATTTTCAAGGACCCAGATATAGATCTCAATGGTGGTTTGCCTTCAACTTTAGTGTGCACTAGAACATAAATAATTGAATGTTTAGTAGCCGGCTAGCTGCCTGTAGGCTATAGCACATGTTGTGAGAAACTGGGTGAACATATAGAGGTGCCACTTGACAGTGCAGTGGTTATACTCTGAGTGATCCTAATTGGGATTTGAGTTTCTCCTGATGGTTCAGGTGATTAGGTTGAAACGGTGTAACTATTCTCGGATTAGATATGATCTATGTCAATCACAGTGCCAACGTGTCATTTCATGACATGCATTGTGTGGCACATTCTTTTGTGGTCAGTTTAGAGCTCTGAATTTCCCTGTAAGCAGACCAGGAAAGGCTCTGAATTGCTCACCTTCTATATGCAGGTGATAAAATTGACCCAAGTCACCCAACCCATCTGGTTACTGTCCACATTCAGTTTGAAAGACCCCCTGCAGGAGGGAGTCGTCACTGCTGTTCCAATTTTGTCAGTTCTGTGAAATATTGTTAGGTGTTGCCTTTGTAGTTCGTACAACGAGCTAGGGATCCCATGAAGTTGTTATGTAGTAATGTCTGGGCATCTGTAGCATTCAAAGTTTGTTTCTAAATGCATATCATTCTACTATTTGAGGTAACTTTGCACCATTTTTTCCTTTTGTATATTCCCAATCCCATTAATTTGTATGGACTAGACTATGTGACTAGCACAAAACTTTGAAAGGTATAAGTGGTGTAATAGAGGGGGAGTTCGGTCTTTAACCCCACACTTGAGTTATTACTTCCCTACTATAATGGTCAGACTAAATTATTTTCCTCACTGAATTATGAAGTTTGTATGGCTGCATCAACAGGGTGGGTGACAAGAGCATTGGCCAGTTCTTGCGCTACGCGTTCACCAGTAGGTACAAGGAGATACTAAGCAAGGCACACAGCTCTTCGACGATGACAGTGCCCAAGTTCGCAACGCGCCTTACAAAAGAAGAAGCTCAAGGTACAAACATCTCCCTCGTGCATCTACTCATTCCCCTGTTTGTTTTCCGGTACCATATCAACCACTCCAAGTCGGGTTAACTTTGGTTCTTTTCGCCGTGAAGTGTTCGAATCTGCTAGGGAATCTATGTTTGCCTTCAGGAAGTGGCGTGTCGGGGGTGCGAGGCTGCAGAAGGCGTCCATTCTTGGAAGGAAGAGGAAGACAAAGCTGCCTGACGGGCCTTCGACGCCCTGAATTATTTTTACTGTCGAGCAGAGTGCCTGGGCGGGAGAGGTCCAATGTTTGCACACTGATCGATCTGGTACTGTAAGTGTATGGAACAGAAAAAGCGCGAAAGGCAGTTCTGATCTGCGATCAGACGTCGGCGTACCTGATATGTTTGTTTGAATACTCGTATCTTCAATTTGTCAGTTGGACACACCTTAATTGGAGTAAGAGGCTGGGGTTCGCCTCCTGGGTTGGCCATCCCATCTTATTCCTCTCCTGGTTTAGCACACGGGAAAGAAACCAATCATTTAAGCAGTTACATGCTGACTTGTGAATCTCTGTTGTGCTTCCATGAAGGAGACCCGTTCCCATCAGTTATGCAGTTGCACCTCGCAGCTCCTCTACCTTAATCTTGGGTTGCGGTCTTGCCTAGTCTCATCTAAATGCTCTTATATTATGGGACGGAGGGAGTATTTCTCATCTTCTACTAGTAAAAGTGCACGTGCAATGCACGTCTCCATATGTTCGTCAGTACAAATAAAATTAATAATAATAATACTAAGAGAGTGGCTTCTGAAAATTCAGTTTGTCAAAGTGCACGAACGGTTCGCCACTCTCAAAACTGCGACACCCCCCACCATCCTGAGCCGCTGACCCTGATGCTTGGGAAAATCCGTCAGGCCATCAGGGAGCAAGGTTTCAAAGATAGCACATCATATAGGGAGGGGGGGTACTCCCTGTAGACGAACATAAAGTTTCTTTTGTGTGCGAAGAATTACTGAGATCTGCAATGAAAACGGTATTATTATTTTTTTGGCAAAGTGTGGTAGTGGGGATGGTCCAAAGTATATGAATGAAATGCCAGTATTTTGTTGATGAAATTGTAATGTTGAAGTTATCTTGTGTGAAATGAAAATGGCATTAAATATACCAGTGATTCTGCCTGTAGGTGCAATGGGCGTGATGTATGGTGCATATTCAGTGAAACATGACAAAGCAGTTTGCTCAGTTTAACATTTCACTCTCACATAGAGTAGTTTGACCAGCTTGGCATTACCACACAGATCATAAAAGCACATGGCTAACATTTCTTTTACATGAAAGAGAAAACTTTATTGCAACGCACTGTTAAACAATTTACAAAATATTCCAAGGCAACGCTCTTGGTATCATCTAACCAGAAACCAATGACGCCTGCATAGCTAAACTATGGACTACTAAAGGATTACACTCTCCTTATACCCTTGAAAGAAACCCTGAAATAGCATGGGGAAGCAAGTTTCTTCTTTACTTTGTCGAACAGGAAACACAAGGAGGAGAGATCCCTCTTATTCACGGAGATCGCCAGTTCAAGATCCAGAAAGGCACATGATTCCAATTGACCCTGCCAACAAAGAGAGTGTCAAATTAATTAATGAGACAAAAAACATCTTAGGTGAAGAAGTATTTAACGACAATATAGAAACGACGCCTTCTATAGTATAAACCAGTCTGCAATGTCGAACATGGTTCTGTGCAATCTAAGGCTAGCACAATCAAACAATGTATGTCTAAATTTCAGCTTAGTGAAGCAAATTCATGGCTTGCACATAAAAATGATTCAATGTATTCATCATAGAACAAGGACCTGTATCTAATAGATGATATTATAGACACAAACCTATAACTACACCAATAAAAAAGTTGACAATAGTAGCGCAACACTCCATCCATACTTTCTCTGAAGAGAAAACAGTATGTGTTCATGTATTTGTAGAACAGATTAGAATATAAAGCCTATTGCTATTCATGATTCTGATATATGCGTATACTTATATAAAAAGATCGCAACAGTTATCAACATACCAATATTATAAGACAAAGCAAAGCATGCTCATATATATGAAACAAAGGCAGTGTTGCATTATGTACACTAATCATGCCAAAACCTCCTTATAGACAATATTTTTGGTACTTTTTCCCGATGGGTCAATATCCTTATTTGGCTTGGCAAGTATTCTTGTTGTTTGCCTTGATATTCCTCGAGACAATGCAACATATAGTTGACCGTGAGAGAAAACAGGTTCTGAAAGGTAGACACCAACATGTGGAATGGTTTGGCCTTGAGCTTTATTGATTGTCATTGCAAAGCTAAGACGAATTGGAAATTGCTTTCTCTTGAACTTGAAGGGAAGCACATCATCTTCAGAAGGGCACAAATGAATTCTTGGAAGGAATACTCGCTTTCCAGCATGCTGTCCTCCGATAATTTCAGCGTCAATAACATTATGTTGAAATGCTTTAATAATAAGCCTTGTGCCATTGCATAATCCATTATGAGGATCTAAATTCCGAAGCAAGATCACAGGGCAATTTATTTTCAACCTGAGAACATGTGGAGGTAGGCCATTAGGTGTGAGAGAATTTAGAAATTCGGGTGGGTAGTGATTGTGAGTATCATCCACTGCTGAATCGAAACTATAGTAGACCTTCTCTTCTCCAGGAAATAGGTCTATAAGCTTCACATTTAATTCATCCACGTATTCATTTTTTGTGGAAAGAATGGCACGAGCACTTATATAAGACGACAATATTCCATTCTTGTCAAGTGAAGGAAACACTTTGTTTATCAACTTACTAACCGAGGCACCTAAAGTTGTGGAACCTATAACCATCTCTTCAGGTAGATGCACATAGTCTTCACCAATTGATTCTTCAACACCATTGCCAATTCTCAAGAGAAAATCAGAGAACCATGGATCTTTTTGTGCTCTCATATTGCGCCAGAGTTTAATTTGTCTTATATCCTTCCATAGATAAGATTTTTTAAGAGTGGCATTAACAATTTGGGCTCTAGTACCACGTCTAACTACTGGAAGGACTTGACGGAAATCTCCTCCGAACACAATTACTTTTCCTCCAAACTGTGATCTATTACCTGTAATATCTTGCAGGGATCTATCCAGCGCCTCAACAACTTGTCGTTTTGTCATGGCGACTTCATCCCAAATTATCAAAGATGCTCTTCGAAGTAATTCAGCTGTCCCACCCTGCTTATTGATGTTGCACACAATATCCTCTTGAACATTGATCGGTATTTTAAATCTGGAATGCGCAGCCCGGCCACCAGGCATGATAGAAGCTGCAATGCCAGATGTTGCTGTTGCAATGGCTATCACCCCCATGGATCGTACTTTAGCCAATAAAGCTTTATAAAGGTACGTCTTTCCTGTACCTCCTGGACCATCAATGAAGAAGACCTTACCCTTCCTGTGCAACACGTGGTCCATTATTTCATCAAAAGCAAGTTGTTATTCATTGTTTAGAGTTGCCTCCAGCTCCAGGTCTTCTTTAGCAACTTTAATAGACATTTCTTCAGTCAGTTTTTTAGCATCTAAGATATCTAGGTCATCAGCATCCAACAGATTTGGAAGATCAAAGGTCTTGATGTCCTTTCCCATGGAATATAACAAATCTTGAATATCTCCAAGCACCAGTTTCTCGACTGCTTCATCACTTATGCTCTCCCTACGAAAATCACCAGACATTGCTTCAAAGTGTTTGTTCCATAATGCACGAACATTTGTAACTTCGCAAAATGCCAAAACTGTAGCAAAAAGCCTTCTAAGTGCATAGGGCATTTGAAATGTAGCAGCTTCAGTGAGACAGTCAGAAATACTATTATCCGCTTCTATGAGACCCCTTCTCTCCGCAGCTTCTCTAAATGTGGAGAAAATAACACCATCAATAGTACGTAAATCATCAAAAGATGTGGGCCCCCTCACATGGTTTAGCAATATTCTCAAGTAATAACGTTCTCCTTCTGCAGGGTGAGCCGCAACAAGTCGACCTATTTGAATTCTCTGTGTGCGCCGTTTCCATGTTTTGCGGTTCCTTTGCCATGTACAAAATTCAGGGAATTCCTTATATAGGAAATTTCTAGCATATGGATCAATGGAATTCATTCTAAAAAACTCGGTAAGCATTGTCTTGGAAGATGATTCTATACTAATCACATTCTCCAAATTATCGCAGTCTTTATAACAGACCGTATGCAAATTTGGCAAATGGACCTGTAACTGTAGGACAGGAGGTGACATCCCACTCAAATTGAAAGAGTAAATTCTCCATATTGCTTCTGGAGGTGATATAAAGCGGACATCTCTATACTCACAAATTTCATTAATAACTCTACCTCCTGCGGCTTCTACGATAAAAGAGGCACGATCATGACCCTTGTAGATGTACTTAAATAAATACTTAACAGCCTTGATGCTGGAGCAAACTTCAATGTTTATATGGCAATTGTATCTCATAAGTAGGTATGGATTGTATGGCACAACCCATCTATTATCCAAAACAGATCCCCTAATGCGCACTTTACGGACATCATCCCTGCGTCTATAAATTGGATATGAGTCCTTGCCTTGCAATGTAGCATCTGAGAATGCCCGGGGATAGTGGTATTTACACTCCCCATTTGGGACAACCATTTGGGACATAGCTGGTGCTGTCATGGTCTTCATGCTCATTGGCTACAACATGTTCATGTGTTTCCTTTCCAGTACTACTACAACTTGCCCCATTAGACAGTCTCCTTCTCTTATGTCCACTGCCCTTGTCCAGGAATGCTGCTATACACTTATGTTGACCAGTACCTGTCGATACATTACATGTTGTTAATATGTCAGATGGACTGATCACAGTCTAATTTTTAGCAACCAAACTGATTATGCCAACTCAAAGGATATTGTGGGACAGAAAGTTTAAACCTCCAATATTGGTCTGTGTTCCAGCAAAAAAGAAAAAAACATATATTATAATATTTATTGACAAATAAAAACAGAGTAGTAAATGGATGTTAATGTTCTAATTATCAGAAATGCACGCTCTGGAGATAAACAAAACATAATCTGATCGAGTGACCATTCATGTTATTAAAAAATAATACAGAATATTATTGCATTAATATATACCTTCTGTTCTTGTACTGGCGAGAGTTGTTGCATGCATGCTTAAACTGGTACAGTTACAAGTTTGACTCCCAGATTGTACATTATTACTAACTTCAACGGGATTTTTCCTTCTCCGTTTGTACTCACGGTTTCTTTGTAGGTAGGCAGCGCGCTGTTCTGCAGTCATCCGCAAGTATCTTTCCCGATCACGATAACGCTTACGCTCGGAAGCATCTATTGGTAGAGTTATGTGTCCAGCCGAAGGAGTAGTTGACTGTATGGATATGCCAGATGGATTGACTGATCGTTTCGTCCCAGTAATTGGATGATCCGCTGAACCAAGAATATTTTGCGCTGAAATGAATAGAATATTTCGAACAATCTGTGAGCATTCTTTTTAACACACAAGGCATAAGTTATTTTCATTTATATATCAACATCTAAGAAGCTGTAATATTGTTTCAAAAATATGGTGACCAAAAATATTAAAAATATACCTTGTTTTCTCTTTGATAAACTATGTGAGTCAACCAAATTTGTAATATCTTGAAAAGGAGCCCGTCTTGGCATTCCAATGGATGTTGTATGGCTACTTGAATTTCCTTTCACTTGCTTCCTAGATAATTGTCCGCAATATAAGTCACTGAGTAACATAGTAGACACCATTAGCACAAGCATAGGAAGAAAATGCAGCAGTGTATACACGCCAAGCTTAAGTCACATCAAAATTATTGCAACAAACCATTTTCTTTTTGCATATTAATTGATACAAACTCCAACAATATTAGACAGTATTGATGCTTTGGTCAGTACACATTTTGTCATGGTACAGTGGAACATGCACGCATTTATTATATATATATATATATATATATATATATATATATATATATATATATATATATATATATATATATATATATATATATCAAACGTTAAAATCAATGAAGATGAGCTTCTAAATTGGCTATAACACTTACACGGAAGTATATCAGAAATTAAACGAAAAAAAAACTTTGTGGACATAAACTCAAACACGTGGTGGGCAGAATATGCTCTGACATATTTCTTGATTTCTACACTGAAATACAAAATCTGGGTTCAGATTCATGGCATCTGATATACAGTAATAGAAGATATACAGAAAATTAAAGAAGTTAGCACCACTTCTATAATTTTTCAATGGTATCTTACCTCTTCACATCGAAGCTGCCAGTGTCGTGGTTCTAAGCCTGACAGTAGAGTGGGGGGTAGGTATGGAGAGGCAATGTCCTAGCTATGGAGAAGTTGTAAGCACAAAGGATGTACGAGTTCAGGCCCTTCTCGGAAGAAGTAACAGCCCTACGTCTCGGAGCCCGGAGGCGGTCGAGTGGATTATGAATGTATGGATTACAAGGTGCCGAACCCCTCTGCCTGTGGAGGGGGGTGGCTTATATAGAGTGCGCCAGGACCCCAGCCAACCCACGTAGGAGAGGATTTAAGGTGAGTTAAGTTTGGGGCGTTACTGGTAACGCCCCACATAAAGTGCCTTTACTATCATAAAGTCTACTTAATTACAGGCCGTTGCGGTGCAGAGTGCCTTTTGACCTCCTGGTGGTCGAGTGATTCTTCGTGGTCGAGTCCTTCAGGCCAGTCGAGTGAATCCTCGTTGGTCGACTGGAAGGCGACCTCTTCTAGGGATGTCCTAGGGTAAGTTACTTGGAACAGGTCCATGACCCTACCCTAGGTACATAACCCCATCATTAGCCCCCGAATGGATTGAGGCTTCGAGTGAAGAAGGAGTTGATGTCGTTTCCGATTAACCTTTGCGCTCTAGTTGTGCGCTGTTCTGGATCAAAGAATCTCTTCGTTGATAGGGAGCAATTTGTCTTCGGTCGACTCGATCCATTCTATTTTTGCGTCGAGTGATCTTTCGAGCTTCGACGATCTCCGAGCGACGGATCGCCGGAAACACCGCGTCTGACAGACTGATTTGTTGCTCGCGGATTCCGCGGGGTGCGAAATTTTGGGGCGCGCGTGAAGCGGGGCAGACCGCGGCGTTCGGATGGGACGGGGCATAGACGCCTCGATCTCCGCGCCGCCTTTTTCGCCACGTATCCAGTCCTCATAACTGCTTCCAGATATGATTAGATTGACCGGGCCCACATGTCAGCCACTCGGAAGGGACCTTATAAATGTGCCCGGCGAGGATTTCTGTGCTGCGCCTCAGCATTCTCCCTCTCTCCCTCTGCTTCCTTCCTCCCTGCTCAGCGTGCTCGCTCTCGCCTCCGCACCACTTCCCCTCGTGCATCTCACCGGCGACCATGGCCAAGGAGAAGACGGCGGCGCTGGAGCGTGCCAAGAAGGCGTCGGCATCAGAGAAGGCGAAGGGGAGATCCACCAGCCGCAGAGGGTCCTCGTCCAGATCCCGCCTGCCGAAAGGCTGGGTCCAAGGAGACTGGATCCAGTCGACCATCACGGAGAAGGACCTCCTCGACATGGCCAACGAGGGCTTGATCCCTCACGGAGCTGCGAGGTTGCCGGGGAAGGAGTGGCAGCCATAGCCAGAAGAGGGTGAGTGTGTGCTTCTGGCCACTCATGTTGATCGTGGGTTTTCCTTGCCGCCAAGCATTTTCTTCCGTGGCTTCTTGAATTTCTTTGGAGCGCAGCTCCACCACTTTACCCCAAACTCCATTGCCTATCTTGCTGCATTCGTGTCCATGTGTGAGGGTTTCTTGGGCTGTCGACCGCACTGGGGTTTGTTCAAACGTATCTTCACGTGTCGCTCTCAGACCGTGAAGAAGGCGAGCCCAGGTGATGAGAAGACCCGAGTCGTCCAAATGTGTGGGGGCCTGGGGATTCAGGTGAGGAATAATAGCACCTTCCCGCCCATGTCCTTTCCCGAGTCCGTCAAAGGCTGGCAGTCGACTTGGTTCTACTGTCAGGTCCAGTCGACGCCAGGGCAGTCGAGTGGACTCCCTCCGTTTACCATGGACCGAGTGAACAAGCCCTCCCCTCTGAAGCTGATTCCGGAGGAGAAAGCCGACGTGAAGATGTTGATGGAGCGCGTGGTGCAGTTGGTTCGGGAGGGGGTGACGGGCATGGATCTTCTGGAGGTCTTCCTCAGGCGTCGCATCCAACCCCTTCAATTCCGGAGCCACTGCATGTGGTTGTACTGTGGGCCCGAAGACGAGACTAGAGTCCATCCAGAAGAAGTCGACGATGCCACTCTGGAAAGATGGATGGTAGCCGTTACCGGAAACAGGGACAACCCGCGCGGAGCCAGAAGGATTCCTCCACTCGACCACAACAGCGACCCAAACAAGGTACACTTGCTCTGCTTTCCATTGTGTCCTTGTCGTATTCATTTCTGCTAACCATGCCGACTGGTCGACTGATCCTTGTTTGGGCACCTGCTAGGCCTTCACCGAGCTGTACTCGATGCCCAATGGGGCACAAGCTTCGACTGAGGAAGGCGAGGCGAGCGGGGGCGAGGCGAGCGGGGACGAGAGCCAGGAAGAGGAGGAATGGGACTCGGATGCTGCAGGGGATGATGACGACGATGATGATGATGAAGGTGATGAAGATGACATCGAGGACGAGGAAGAAGAGGAGGAGGAGGTCGTTCCACCGCGCTCAGAAAGGCGGTCGAAGCTTGTCCACGACCCTTCGACCGAACGTGGTAAGGGGGTTGCGACCGCCACTCAGTCGACCAAGCGCCCTCGGACCACCTCTCCGGCGCCGACTGAAAAGGCGCCGAAGCAGCCCAGGGCGGCCTCATCGAAGCCGACCAAGCTCCTGCCGAAGATGAAGGTGTCCATCCCCACCATATCAGGGTAATTGTGTTGCTCATATTTTCTTATTCTGTGCGAACTTTATCTCTGGTCGACGCTGAGGTTAGTCGACTGATCCTTTGGAGTTGCAGTGCTGCTACTTCTGAGACCTCGGCCCGGGCCGATGACCACGAGATGGAGGATGCAGCAACTTCGAATCCAGGTACTGTGTTCTTAATACCATTCTTAGTCGACTGACTCGCGATCTCTGATCCTGACCCTTCTCCGCAGCTCCACCCAACACTGTTATCGATCTTCCTGATGATGATGAGGATGAAGAGCCACTGAAGCACAGGAGGAGTCGGAAAGCGTCCGCCAGTAAGGTGCCTCAGGATGTGTCAGCGCCTGAAATTCTGACTGTGGAGGAAGAGAATACCACTCGACACACGGTGACCTTCGCGACTCCACTGACGAGTGCTCAGCAGCCTTCCCTCTTCATGACGCACCACGTCCCAGAGGACCAAGCTGGCGCAGCGAAGGAGGCGATACGCCAGGCGGGACTCATGATGGAGCAGCTGAAGACCATCCGGGACGCGAGCCAGGCCGCTTATGACGCCAGTTCTGCCCTCCAAAGCAATGTCCAGGTCAGTCGACCGCTGTTTGTTCTGTTGGATATGCTACCAAAAACTTTTCTTTTCCGGAATTTATATTAGTCACCCACTGGGTGTGTCGAATAAACTCCGTGTTAGCGGGGGCACGCTGAGTGCACCCGCTGGGTGTAGTCCCCAAGGCTAAGGTCGACTGCTGGCAGTCGGCCTTAGGCTTTATGATGTCAATCTTTCTGTCAGTCGACTGGTCGACTGGATTTCGCAAACCAGTGGGGGCACGCTGAGTGCACCCACTGGGTGTAGTCCCCGAGACTGTGGTCGACTGCTTGCAGTTGATCACAGTCTTAGAGAATGCGTCTCGCACACTGTTTTTTTTTTTGAGGTCGACTGGTCGACTTTGTCTTCAACAGGATTAGTGGGGGCACGCTGAGTGCACCCACTGGGTGTAGTCCCCGAGACTACGGTCGAATGCTTGTATTCGGCTGTAGTCTTAGAAACGTGTGTTTTTCCCTTTTTCACTCGAAAGTGAGTTACATTTGACGTTTAGTCGATTGGTTCTTCGCAGAACTCCTGTGATCTTGTGGCTCGCTACTCAGAGCTGGAACAAAAACATACTCAAGTCGAGCTGAGCTTGAAGCTAGTTCAGGAGAAGCTGACAAAGGCAAAGGAGGAGACCGAAGGTATGTTTGGTGAGACCCTGACGACTGCTTTTCCCCTTGCTTGTTTCGGCATCTGATCTCGCTGTAACTTGCAGGTAAGGTAAGGGAGGCCCAGCAGAAGAAAGACCTTGAGCTAGCTGAGAAGATCAAGCTTGCTGACGAGAAGTTAGCTTCAGTCACCAAGCTCGAACAAGACAATACCAATCTGAAAACTGCTCTTGGGATTGCCAACAAGGAAGTCAGTCGACTGAGAACTGACAAAGCTGCCTTGACCGACCAAGTCAGCAAATTGACTGAGAAGAAAACTGAACTGGAGGCCTTCCTGAGTGGCCTTGCCAAGAAGCTGTTTCTTATGCTTGAAGGTAAACCTCCATGTTTGGCAAATATTTTCAACTGTGGCTTCTTCCATTCGACTATCCCCTTGACTTAGTGATCACCCTTGCAGAATTTTGTCAAAACTTTGAAGAGGAAACCAGCCGACTGGAGCCAAACCTTGACCCCGTCAATTCTCCGGTGAACGACGAAGTTGCCATGGATGTTTTCCGACTGGAGTCTCGTGTCGCAGCTGTCGTGGACTATCTCGCAAGGCTGAAGGCCGCCACATCTCGCATCGACTCGACGCTCTGGCCTGAGGAGACACTTCAGAATGACCTTGAGTCGCTGATGGCCCGCTTGAACACGATCCCTGGTCGAGTGCAAGAGTGGAAGAAGTCCTCGGCTCGGTGTGGTGCAGATGTCGCTCTGTGTCTGGCCCGAGTCCACTGCAAAGATGCACGAGAGGAGAAGCTGGCGGCCCTTCGGGTGGCCAATACCAAGAAGCACGACTTCAGGTCCTTTATGGAGACTTTCCTTGCAGCTGCCACTCGGATCGCCGACGGAATTGACCTTGATGAATTTGTTGCACCTTCCAGCCCTCCACAGGAGGGGTAAAAAACTTCTTCTGGCTCGACACTTTAAATTTGCCTCGGTATGCCGAGTGGAATTGTAACCGACAAACCTTAACAGGCTTGACGCCCGAGCACTTTCGGTTCCTTTAGATATCGATTCAAACTTGAATTTGGCGCTTGAATATGATTGCCTTCGGCTCGGAATGTCTTTTGCAGGTTCAAAGCAAGGTGCCTGTACCGCAATCGACTTATTCTTTAGTCCACTTAGGCGAGCACTGGGCTGCAGCTAAGCCTCCGAGTGAGAGGGTCGCTCTTCACTCGGTAGGATTTTTGTAACTTAAGCGAGCGCAGGGCTGCAGCTAAGCCCCCCGAGTGAGAGGGTTGCTCTCCACTCGGTAAGATTTTTATAACTTAGGCGAGCGCAGGGCTGCAGCTAAGCCCCCGAGTGAGAGGGTTGCTCTCCACTCGGTAAGATTTTTATAACTTAGGCGAGCACGACGCTGCAGCTAAGCCTCCGAGTGGAAGGCTGGCTTACCACTCGGTAGGATTTTGATAACTTAGGCGAGCACGAGGCTGCAGCTAAGCCCCCGAGTGAGAGGATCGCTCTTCACTCGGTAGGATTTTCACAACTTAGGCGAGTGCTTGGACTGCAGCTAAGCCCCCGAGTGAGAGGGTTGCTCTTCACTCGGTAGGATTTTTATAACTTAGGCGAGCACGAGGCTGCAGCTAAGCCTCCGAGTGAGAGGGTTGCTCTTCACTCGGTAGGATTTTTATAACTTAGGCGAGCCCTTGGACTGCAGCTAAGCCCCCGAGTGGAAGGCTGGCTTACCACTCGGTAGGATTTTCACAACTTAGGCGAGTGCTTGGACTGCAGCTAAGCCCCCGAGTGAAAGGCTGGCTTACCACTCGGTAGGATTTTGATAAACTTAGGCGAGTGCTTGGACTGCAGCTAAGCCCCCGAGTGGAAGGCTGGCTTACCACTCGGTAGGATTTTGATAAACTTAGGCGAGTCCTTGGACTGCAGCTAAGCCCCCGAGTGGAAGGCTGGCTTACCACTCGGTAGGATTTTGATAAACTTAGGCGAAACGGATTCGCAGCTAAGCCTCCGAGTGAGAGTCTGGCTCACCACTCGATAGGATTTTTACAAACTTAGGCGAAACGGATTCGCGGCTAAGCCACCCACTGAGGGGGAGTTTTTATGTGGACAAAAATAAAAAGTGATGACACAATTATTTCTAAACCCATGAACTACAGAAGTACTTTATTGCAACTCATCCGAGTGATAAAACTTAAGTGTAAAATGGGCGGAGTAGCTCCGCGTTCCAAGCTCGGGGCTCGTCGATATTATGCTCGACGTTGTAAAGACGGTACGCCCCATTGTGGAGAACCTTGGTGACGATGAAGGGGCCTTCCCAAGAAGGAGCAAGCTTGTGTGGTTTGTGCTGATCCACTCGGAGAACCAAATCCCCTTCCTGGAAGGCTCGACCTCTCACATTTCGGGCGTGGAAACGGCGCAGATCTTGTTGGTAGATGGTCGACCGGATCAGAGCCATCTCCCTTTCTTCCTCTAAAAGGTCGACTGCGTCCTGCCGCGCTTGTTCAGCTTCTGCTTCGTTGTAGATTTCGACTCGAGGAGCATTGTGGAGAAGATCACTCGGCAAGACTGCTTCGGCTCCATAGACCAAGAAGAATGGAGTTCTTCCGGTCGACCGATTGGGCGTGGTCTGCAGTCCCCAGAGTACAGATGGAAGTTCGTCGACCCAAGCTCCAGCCGCGTGTTTGAGATCATGCATCAGTCGCGGCTTCAGTCCCTTGAGAATCAGTCCATTAGCTCGCTCTGCTTGTCCATTCGACTGCGGATGGGCGACTGATGCGTAGTCGACCCGTGTGCCCTGGGAGTTGCAGAAGGTTCTGAATTCCTCTGAGTCAAAGTTCGACCCATTATCCGTAATGATGCTGTGCGGGACTCCATATCTGAATATTAGTTCCCCGACGAAGCTAACAGCAGTACCGGTGTCGAGGCTCTTGATTGGTTTAGCCTCGATCCACTTGGTGAACTTGTCGACTGCCACCAGTACATGCGTGAAGCCACTTCGTCCTGTTCTCAAAGGGCCGACCATGTCCAGCCCCCAAACTGCAAAAGGCCAGACGAGTGGGATGGTCTTCAAAGCTGACGCAGGTTTGTGCGACATATTCGAGTAGAACTGACATCCCTCGCACTTATCCACTATCTCCTTTGCCATCTCATTCGCCTTGGGCCAGTAAAATCCGGCTCGGTATGCTTTGGCCACGATGGTCCGGGAGGACGCATGATGACCACAGGTCCCCGAGTGAATATCATTGAGGATGAGTCGACCTTCTTCTGGTGTTATGCACTTCTGACCGACTCCAGTCGTGCTCTCTCTGTATAATTGTCCTTTGATGACGGTAAAGGCCTTAGATCGACGGACGATCTGTCGAGCCTCTTCCTCATCCTCCGGAAGCTCTTTCCTCAAGATATATGCGACATACGGAATCGTCCAGTCGGGAATGACTACCAAAACCTCCCTGATCAAGTCGACCACCGCTGGGACTTCAACTTCAGTCGGATCTGTGGCACTCTTGGGCTGCGGAGTTTCTTCGGTGAAAGGATCTTCTTTGACTGACGGAGTATGTATATGCTCCAAGAACACACCACTCGGAATGGCTTCTCTCTTGGAACCTATCTTTGCTAGATCATCAGCTGCTTGATTTTTCAGTCGGGGTATATGATGGAGCTCCAACCCCTCGAACTTTTTCTCCAGCTTCCTCACTGCACTGCAGTATCCAGTCATGGCTGGGCTTCTCACGTCCCACTCTTTCATCACCTGATTGACCACTAAATCCGAGTCGCCATAGACCATTAGGCGACGGACGCCGAGTGAAATGGCCATGCGCAACCCATATAGGAGGGCCTCATATTCTGCCTCATTGTTGGAGGAATCAAAGTGAATCTGGAGCACGTATCTGAGCTTATCTCCTCTGGGGGAAACCAGGACAACCCCAGCACCGGAACCATTCAGCATCTTAGAACCATCGAAAAACATGGTCCAATGCTCCGAGTGAACTTCAGTCGGCTGCTGCTGTTCGATCCACTCGGCGAGGAAATCTGCTATTGCCTGGGACTTAATGGCTTTCTTTGCCTCAAACTTGATATCAAGGGGAAGAAGTTCAATCGCCCATTTGGCCACTCGACCAGTTGCATCTCTGTTGTGCAAAATCTCTGATAGTGGAGCGTCGCTGACGACTGTGATTGAATGGTCAGAGAAATAATGAGCAACCTTCTTTGTGGTCATGTATATTCCATACACAAGCTTCTGATAATGAGGATATCTCTGCTTGGATGGAGTCAAGACTTCAGACAAATAATACACTGGGCGCTGAACTTTGAGAGCTTTTCCTTCTTCTTCCCGCTCGACCGTTAGCACAGTACTGACGACTTGTCCTGTGGCTGCGATGTAGAGCAACAGAGGCTCTTTGCTGATTGGAGCAGCAAGCACCGGCTGGGTGGAGAGCAGAGCTTTTAGCTCGGCAAACGCTGCATCAGCTTCTGGAGTCCACTCGAACTTGTCAGCCTTCTTCATCAGTCGGTAAAGAGGCAATGCCTTTTCACCGAGTCGTGAGATGAATCGACTTAATGCGGCCAAGCATCCAGTAAGCTTCTGGACATCGTGCACTCGCACAGGGCGTTTCATTCGGAGAATAGTGCCTATCTTTTCTGGGTTGGCGTCGATTCCCCGTTCGGAAACGAGGAAACCGAGTAGCTTGCCACCAGGAACTCCAAATGTGCACTTTGATGGATTGAGCTTGATATCATACCTTCTGAGGTTGGCAAATGTTTCGGCGAGGTCAGCGAGCAGGTCGGAACCTTTTCGTGACTTGACAACAATATCATCCATATAAGCTTCCACATTCCGACTGATTTGAGTGAGTAGACACTTCTGGATCATTCGCATAAATGTGGCTCCGGCATTCTTGAGGCCGAATGGCATGGTGATATAGCAGAAGCACCCGAATGGAGTGATGAAAGCTGTTTTTACTTCATAGGGCCCATACAGACGGATCTGGTGGTACCCGGAGTAAGCATCTAAAAAAGACAACCTCTCGCATCCCGCGGTCGAGTCAACAATTTGATCTATGCGAGGGAGAGGAAAGTGATCTTTCGGGCAGGCCCGGTTGATGTGCTTGAAATCAATGCACATTCGGAGCGACTTGTCCTTCTTAGGAACCATGACGACATTAGCGAGCCACTCGGAGTGGAATATCTCTCGGATAAATCCTGCCGCCAACAGTCGAGCCACTTCTTCACCGATGGCCTTTCTCTTCTGGACGGCGGACCGCCGAAGATGTTCTTTGACTGGCTTTGCAGACGAGTCGACTCTTAGGCGATGCTCAGCCAGTCCCCTGGGAACACCTGGCATGTCAGCGGGCTTCCATGCAAAAATGTCCCAGTTCTCACGGAGGAACTGGATGAGCGCTTCTTCCTATTTTGGGTCGAGTGTTGTGGAGATGCGGGTCGGAGCTGCTTCGGGGTCGGTCGGGTGAATGTGAACAGGCTTCGTCTCACCGGACGACTGGAATGCAGATTCTGTGGCGGGCTTCTTGGATCGCAGCAAGTCACTCGGATCTGCGTTTTGTTTGTATTCTTCGAACTCGACCGCTGTCACTTGGGAATCGGCAATTTTGGAGCCCTTCTGAAAGCACTCCTCTGCCTTTTTCCTATCACCGGTGACAGTGATCACACCTTTGGGACCGGGCATCTTCAATTTGAGGTACACGTAACATGGTCGAGCCATGAACCGTGCATAGGCTGGTCTCCCCAAAATGGCATGATATGCACTTTGAAAATCCACGACCTCAAACGTCAACTTTTCTTTGCGAAAATGCTTTGAATCGCCAAACACTACGTCCAAAGCTATCTGGCCGAGTGACTCGGCCTTCTTCCCTGGTATAACTCCATGGAAGCTCATGTTACTAGTGCTCAGCCGGGACATCGGAATGCCCATACCTTTCAACGTGTCTGCATATAACAGATTCAGCCCACTCCCACCGTCCATCAGCACCTTTGTCAGTCGAGTGCCTTCGACAACTGGATCGACCACCAAAGCTTGCCTCCCAGGGGTGGCAATATGAGTCGGGTGATCAGATTGGTCGAATGTGATGGGTGTTTGAGACCACTTCAGATAATTTGCCTTTGCTGGGGCAACCATGTTAACCTCTCGGTTAATCACTTTCAGTCGACTTCTGCTTTCCACATCTGCGAAGATCATCAGAGTGGAGTTGATATGCGGATATCCTCCCTCACTGTCCTCTTTGTCTTCGGCCTTGTCCGGCTCCTTCTCCTTGTCCTTAGATTGTTTTCCCTGAAACTGTTGGATCAGGAGTCGACATTGGCGAGTGGTGTGCTTTGGGTAAATGATATTCCCCTCTTCATCTTTCTTCGTGTGGATGTGGCACGGCATATCCATCACGTCGTTCCCTTCTTTATCCTTCACCTTCTTGGGGTTCCAGGATCCTTTTGGTTTCCCCTTAAACTTTCCTTGAGTCACGGCCAGAGCCTCTCCAGGAGCTGCCGGTTCAGCCTTCCGCTTCTGTTTCCGACTGGTGTTTCCTTTTTCCGACTGACTCGGCTTGTGCTTGCCGCTTCGGAGTCGGTCTTCTTCTTCGCCGTTGGCGTACTTGGTAGCAATCTCCATCATCCGACTCAAGGTCATGTCACCGGTTCGACCAAATTTCAAACTCAGTTCTCTGTTCTTGACACCATCTTTGAAGGCGCATACTGCCTGATGGTCAGAGACATTTTCCACAGTGTGGTGCAAAGTGATCCACCTCTGAATATACTCTCTGAGAGTCTCATTGGTTTTCTGCACGCAGACTTGCAACTCTGTCAATCCCGCTGGTCGCTTGCAAGTCCCTTCGAACGTTCTGACGAACACTCGGGACAGATCTTCCCAAGTGTAAATGCTGCTAGGAGGCAATTGAGTCAACCATGCCCTGGCAGAACCTTCCAACATGAGGGGCAAATGCTTCATGGCCACCTCGTCGTTCCCACCACCGATCTGAACTGCCACTCGGTAGTCTTCAAGCCAAGTTTCAGGCTTAGACTCACCAGTGAACTTGCTGACTCCTGTTGCCAACCTGAAATTGGGGGGAATAACTGCGGCTCTGATAGCTCTGCTGAAACATTCAGGACCAGAAACATGTACTCGACTGCTCGTGGGCACATCTCTGTCGAGTGCGCCTCGATGGGCTCTGTTCCGGTCGACCAACCCTTGCACGATAATGGATCGCGCGTCGAAGCCTGGCTCTCTGGGGTCAACTGGAACCCTACGCCCTGTACCGTACTGACGCCTATCATCTGGCTGCCGAGGAGCGTAAGACCCACCCCTCGGAGGGGAATAGGGCACTCGACGCCTATCATCTTGGTCGAGTCTGTCGCCATATTGATCTCGCCGATTCTCACACCCTTCGCGTCGCGGAGGCGATCTGGGGCTGTGAGCCGACTGAACCGTATTCACAGTGACAGATCGACTGTGAATTCTGTTGCGCGACTGAGACACGGCTGAATTCTGATCTCCTGCTGCCCGGAGCAGATCCCTGATCTGCAGCAAACCTCTGCCAGCCTCTGACTGCGAAGGCTGAATGGTCCATGACCCTACCCTAGGTACATAACCCCATCAGCCAGTGCGTGAGGTTGTGCTCATATCGGTTGGGCTGCACTGGTATACCATCCGGCTGCTAGCACCTGCAGCGGCAGCAACTTCCGGGGTGGATTAGCAGCAACTTCGGGGGTGGATTAGCCTGAGGCACGTATGGGCGGAGATGCCAGGAAGCGGTGGCGGTGAGCACGTGGAACAGTACTCAGGGATGGTAAGCGCCTGAGGGAAAACTTCTGGGCAGCCCAAGTTTGAGCGATTGGAATCGAATTGGCACAGATGAGAAACTGGGGAGCTCTTGTCGCGGCCGACGGCCGGCGGCCGGCGGCCGGCGGTGGAGGGCCGAGCTGTCGAGTTGTGGCGGCGCGAGTACGGAGCGACAGCGGGGGCGCGCTGATGCGAAGAAACAGAGTCTGCTTCAGCGAGGAGAGATGGTGCGGGACTTGTTTTTTGTATCGGTATTTTATTTAGGTGGGGACACTCTGGGTGCTTCTTAGAAACTATTCGCGCGCGCGGTGATGGCGCCCAAAACTTGAGCGCGCGCGGGACGAGTGCGAATCCGTGAGATCTTAGCCGTTGGATTGGGTCTAGTTAAGATTTGACGGTAGATTTTAGCACAGCGAGCTGAATCAATGGTTGATATTTGGTTTGGGATGATAGGAGGAGATCGAAGGGAACCAAATTCAAAACTCGTACACTATAGAGTAGTATAGATATTCTATACCTATATGATACTACAGTACAAATTAGCGGTTCAGGTATTAGGAGGAATAAACAGATCTAACGCTGTCGGTATGGCTTGCCACACCAGGATTGGAACTCACAACTGACCCAGATCAAAGAATTACTCCCTCCCTCTGTCCCATAATATAAAAGCGTATGGGACGGAGGAAGTACTATATAGTCGATCCCATCTTCTTTGCGTGGCTAAACAAAATGACGAGGGGTGCACAAGGACGTGACCTTGGACTAGCTACGAATACGATAGGAAACCAACTTCCAAGCGAGGCCGGTTTTAATCCGGTTTGGTTTTGTATCGATGGAAGGTACTCGGACTTGTTTTTAGAAGAGGACTCCAGAGTCCGGCCGGATTCGATCGGGGATCGATCCCTACACGCTACATATACACAGGCACGTGGACATACATAACACATACGGGTAACATAACCTACCTACCTACTCATCGGAGAGCTTGTTGGATCTCTCGTCGTCGATCTCCCGGTCAATGGGCGCCACCCCCAGCCACTCGTCGCCGGCGGACGAGATGCCGCTCCACGTGAGCATCTCCGGCTACTCCAACCTGATGCGGGTGCCTCTGCCTCGCCCGGAGACTGTCCGCATATTCTCCTTCGGTGATATCTTGTGGGAGGTCACAGTGAAACCGACGGGGTTCAACGAAGGCCTAGCGGACGGCCTCCACGTCTCGGTCGACCTCCACTCCCGATTCAGGTACAAACCAGACGTGGTGCTCGAAGGCATCGACATCTCCATGGAAGTCCTTGACGAGGCCGGCGAGAACACCGTCTTCCACCGGGAGAGCAGCGGGATGCTGGAATCCTCGAGGTTCTTGAATCTCTTCCTGTCCAGGAGGGAGCTGGAGGCATCGTCGTGCGTCCGCGACGACAGCTTCACCGTCAGGTGCACTCTGACGAAGCAGCGGTCTACAAAGTGGTGGCGCCTCTTCTCCAAATCTGACGAGCTCGCGGTCTTGGAGCCGCAGGTCGCCATGGCCGGATCCAACATGATCACCATCGGCAGCTTCTCCAAGCTCAAGGCCGCGCTCCGGGGAGGGGAGTGCACCTACTCCACCCACTTCGCTGTGGCAGGGTGCAGATGGTACTTCCAATTCTGTCCCAATGGCAATGGGCTAATTGGCCTTGTACGCGTGAGTAATGGCACGACGCCGACAACGGCGGAGTTCAGTTTTGAGCTCGAGGGGGTGGTCAATTTTGAGTCCGAAAAGATGACTCACACGTTCAACCATGCCAACAAAATGTACTTATATAGATGCAGGCTGGAGCCAAGCACGTCGGCCATGGAGGATCGCCTCATTGTTCGGTGCCGCCTCGCCGTTATAATGGCGGAAAAGCTGAGCATACCCTCTGCCGCCATTACGGTGGAGAAGATTCCTCGAAAAATATTGGTGGAGAAGCCAAGCTTGCCCCCCGACGCGATTCGGATCGCTACCACCCCGTGCACCGAATCAATGCTAACTCCTCTACTGAGCGCCATGTATGATTGAGACAAGATATCTACTTGCATTACAAAGCCAATGCAAAGCTAGTTCATCAATAGGTGCAAATAGTTATTTTTATTCTTATTTTGTTTTTTAAGAAATATATGTGCTAAGAAAGATATGTGTTCATCGATGCAAAACCATTGGGTCAGTCTATGGCGCTGTTTTTTTAATTAGGTGACTACGGCACCGGTGATGGTGTTCTGGACTAGGGGTACTCACCACGTCGTCTTTCGACCAGGTGGGTCGGGCCAATGACTCCCGTGATGGTTCGCTAATGGTCCACTTTGGGCAGCCCATGACATATACGAGGAAGATTCACAAGACAGTGGTTAAGACAAAGACTCCTCTCCACCGACGTAGCCGACCAGGACTCTTCTAAATTCTAGGCCTCCGGTGCATTATCTAAGCCGATGCCAGGTTACTCAATAGATCATCGAATCTCATATTCATTACAGCAATCTCGTGGTTGATACTTGTCTATGTACTATACCCTCTATCAATACAATGAAAAGCAGGACATATGCATGATATTATCTCTTCAAGAGAGCCCAAACCTGGTCAAATCCTATGTCCATGTTACCATCGCTCCAAGATGCCTAGCTTAGGACCCCTGCCTTGAGATATGTCGGATTTATCACCGACATTGGTGGCCCATGCAGGTTCCCGCTGGCAATCGCCGCGGTGTGATGGGAATTCGGATAGACTCCAACACAACGAATTTCATCGTCGACGTTGGCATCTTCGTCGCCAGCTCGACTCGTCATCTTGGCTAGACCGAGGACTATGCTTCGTGTCGGATCGTCAAGATTGAATGGGTGCCTTCATCATCAACTCAAATTGCAAATGAGATCATGAAAAAATCGTCCATGGAGCTCGGGGGCTCAACGTCAACTTTTCCCTCGTGCGGTCGTGTAGTTTTTTTTGGAGAGCGGATTCGTGTTCGCCGTCCCCGCCTCCTCGAGCGCCGAACTGTGAGGAATTGAGCCTATAACAACCCTGTAAGATTTTATCATATTCCGATGGAGGAATCTCCGGCAATCTCCGACGCACCGAAGCCCTGTTGAATCTGGACGGGAATCTGGATAAGTTTGGGGCGAAGGGTACAGCGGCAAGCTCGAAAATATTTTGGAAGATCCAACAGTTCATCGGCTATGGAATTCCTATATAGACCACCCCTCAAAACTTCAGCTCGATCCAGCTGTTCAAACTCCGGGAACCGTCCGATGAGTGCATCAATTTTCGGACATCTTTTTTCATGAATGGGTTATCAGACATATTTTTGAAGGAAAATTTTCCTAGAGTATTTTGTTTTGTTCCTAAAATCTGTGCCCAAAATTTTAAAGCCTTTTCCAAGGCGATCTTCACCGTCATGCCGGTGTCAAATCAACCCGACAACGCTGCTCCACGGCTGTCGACCTGCACTAGACAGGTCGTCGCTTCGTCGAGCCGAGGTTAACGTCATTGGATCATCACCCCCGGCAAACCGACCAAGAGTTCGGCATCGTGAAGTGATATGTCTCCAACGTATATATAATTTATAAAGTATTCATGCCATGTTTACAATAATTTTATATGCTTTTGGTGCACTTTTATATGATTTTTATGGAACTAACCTATTGACCTAGTGCCTAATGCCAGTTGCTGTTTTCTGCATGTTTTTGGTTTTCTAGAAAATCCATACCAATGAAGTCCAAATGCCACATAAATTTATGGTGATTTTTTATGGACAACAATAAACCCACGAAGCATCGGAGGAGCACCAGACGATCTCCAGGGGAGTCACGAGCTCACCAGGCACGCCCTCCCCCTAGGGCGCACCACCTGAGCACGTGCGTCCCACGGGACCCCCCCTGGACGTGAAGTCAACGCCAAAAATTCTTATAAATAGGGAAACCCCCAAAACTTAACCCAAAACTTCCGCTCAGCCGCCGCAAGCCTCTGTTCCGAAGTGATCTCATCTTGAGGCCTTTTCCGGCACCCCGCCGGAGGGGAAATCATCACCGAAGGCCATCTTCATCATCCCGACAGTCTCCATGACGAGGAGGGAGTAGTTTACCCTCGGGCTGAGGGTATGTACCGGTAGCTATGTGTTTGATCTCTTTCTCTCGTGTTCTCAATCCCGCATGACCTTGATGTACCATGAGCTTTCTTAATATAGTTGGATCATATGGTGTTCTTCTCTCTCTGTCTTATTGTGATGAATTGAGTTTTACCCTTTGAGGTTTCACTATTATCGGATTGAATATATTGGATTTGAGAGCACTTAATGTATGTCTTGCATGTGGATACTCGTGGTGACAATGGGGGTATTCTATCGAGTTACTTGATATATGTTCTGGTAACCAGCTTACGGATTCTCGTGGTGACATTGTGGTAATCTACGCACATAGGTTGATACACATTTTCGTTCTACTTTCTCCAATGAAAACTTTGGGGTGCTCTTTGAAATTCTTTGTGTTGGATTTATTTATGAATCTGAAATTGTTTGATGCATACCGAATAGTTAACTCAGGGATACTTGTGGTGACATTGGAGCATCTATGTGACATTAGAGTTAATTGATGCATATCATATGGTGTTATTTTAGTACAAACTCTAGGATTGTTTGTGACACTTATAGGGATGGATCAATAGATTGATCAGAAAGGATAACTTTGAGGTGGTTTGCTACCTACAACAATTTCATCCTATGTTCTCTGATATTGATATGAACTTTGGAGTGATTCTTCGTTGCACATTGAGAGATTGTTATACAATTCAATTATGTTAGCATTGTTGAGAGATTGCACTAGTGAGAGTATGAATCTTAGGCCTTGTTTCTAAGCATTGCAATACCGTTCGTGCTCACTTTTTATCGCTTGCTACCTTGCTACTTTTATCATTTCAGATTACAAAAACCTATATCTACTATCCATACTACACTTGTATCACCATCTCTTCACTAAACTAGTGCACCTATACAATTTACCATTGTATTAGGTGTGTTGGGGACACAAAAGACTCTTTGTTATTTGATTGTAGGGTTGTTTGAGAGAGATCATCTTCATCCTACACCTCCCACTGATTGATAAACCTTAGGTTATTCACTTGAGGGAATTTGTTGTTGTCCTACCAAACTCTGCGCTTGGAGGCCCAACCAAGTCTACAAGAAATAAAGTTGCGTAGTAGACATCATGAAGGCTAAATAATCACCAACATCACCTCCTCATGGATTACACGGGGCGGGCAAACTGGCATCGTCGCGTGGTCACTTCATCAAGCCGGCATCGACCGCGTCACAAATTTTGACATGCGTCGGCATCACCGTGCCACCTCTTCTTCAAGCCAACATCCAACACGAGGACCTACTTTGACATGTCGGCTCACATGGAGGTGCTACTTGTGAGCCGCGTTGGGATTTTCCTCGGAGAGGAAGGGTGAAGCAGCATAGTAGAGATAAGTATTTCCCTCAGCGAGAACCAAGTTTTATCGAACCAAAAGGAGAACCACGTAAATCCTAGTGAACAACACCTGCACACCCAAAAGAAAATACTTGCACCTAGCACGGGCAAGTCGACTGTCAATCCCCTTGAACTCGTTACTTGCAAGGATCAAATCTTGGAGTGGTAGATAGATAAATTGCAAAACAAAGTAAAACCAAATAAATTACAACAAGGTATTTTTGGTTTATGTAATATGATTAAAGTAGACCCAGGGGGCATAGTTTTCACTAGAGGCTTCTCTCTTAAAACAATAGCATGCGGTGGGTAAACAAATTACTGTTGGACACTTGATAGAAAAGCGCATAATTATGATGTTATTCATGACAATGATCACACATATAGGTATCATGTTCGTGACAAGTAGACCGACTCCTCCCTGCATCTACTACTATTACTCAACCAATCAACCACTATCCAACATGCATCTATAATATTAAGTTCATGACAAATAGAGTAACGCCTTAAGCAAGATGACATGATATAGACAAAGTAAACTCAATCAATATGAAAAAACCCATCGTTTTACCCTTAATGGAAACAATGCAAATACGTGCCTCGCTACCCCTTCTGTCACTGGATGAGGACACCACAAGATTGAACCCATTACAAAGCACCTCTCCCACTGAAGATGAATCAATCTAGTTGGCCAAACCAAACAGATAGATCGAAGAGAAATACAAAGCTGTCATAATCATGCATAATAAAGTTTAGAAAAAACTCAATACTTTCAATGAATAATCGGATCATAAACCCACAATTCATCGGATACCAACAAACACACCTGGCGGTGTCCTGTACTAGGGGGTCCTAGCCTAGCTGGCCTAGTCCATGGGTGTGACACACCGACTCAATCATGAATCATACACGCAAATGTGCATGATCAAGATTAAATACTCACGGGAAGATATCACAACACAACTCTAGACATAAATTCAAACATAAAGCTTTATACTACAAGCCAAAGCCACAAAGGCTCGAATACATAAGTCAACGCTACATAAGTAAACAAGTTTGCCTTAAGAAGGCTGAGCAAAAAAATGACATCTAGATCAAAAAAGGCGCATGCCTCCTGCTTGGGTGCCTCCTAACTACTCTTGTTCGTCGGTGGTCTCCTGGGCTCCGTGATCTGATCACAACAATCGGGCAAAAGAGGAAAATAGGTAGCAAAGCAACCATGAGTACTCAACCAAAGTACCCGCAATACTTAATTACATTACATCTATACTAAGTATGCATCGGTATCAAATGAATGAGGCTATATCTTTGGACTAAACTGTAGAAATGCTAGAATAGAAGGGAAGGCCTAGCCTATCGAAGACTAGCATCTTGCAGCGTCTTGCAACATTAGAGGAGTGCAGATTAGCATATTATAAAGTAAAAAGTATATAGTAACACCCAGAGATCCTTCCTTGACTCCCTGCAAGGAAGCGATCCCGAAGCCATCATATCCATTTAGTGTCTCCAGTATCTAGTTCTAGCTTCTAGTTGTAATAGATCAGGATAAAACTCCAAGCGTCCGTTACCATGGACACGACTATTCAAATAGATATACTTCCCTGCAGGGGTGTTGTTAGGACCGAGAGTGCACTGGTACAGCGAGGTGCTATACAAATGGTTTTTAACCCCTTTCCGCGACGACATTTGGACCGTTGCCAAGTGAGTGTGGGCGGTAGGGGGGTCCTTCCCACACGACCTAGAAACCGTCAGGGATATGCCCTCCTGGCACACATGCTCGGCAAAATGAGGTTGTGTGCGACCGGCGAGCGAGTAAACACGGTTATACATACAGTAGTGCTAAAAAATACAATTATACAGGCGAAATCATTTCCGGTCGTAAGTACATCCCACACAGTCAGTCCCCGCTAAACGTTTCTGTTCATATATACATCCCACGCAGTCGCTACGAGGAAAACGTTTCCGTTCGTAGGTACATCACACACAGTTTTCCCCATTAAATCGTTTGTGATAGCGTTCCCATCACACACAATATTAATAATTTCATCGTTTGTGTTAATGAATGCATCACACACGGTGCGTAGAAGAAACTGTGTGGCAAAGGCTATCCAGCACACACAGTTTTTATGCGGTAAACGTTTGTGCAAGGTGGCCTAACGCAAACAGTTTTGAAGAGAATGTCGTGTGTGATTGTTCATCGATCCAACACGGTTTATTCATAGAAATTGTGTGCGTTGCCTTAGGTCATTGCCCACGGTATTTTTCTCAATAACCGTTTGCAATAGAAAAAACCAATTAGCAGGCTAATTCACCATTAACAGGCTAATTTCCCTATTATTAATAATCCATTTATTAATCTAATTGACATTCATATTAAACACATAATATATTTCATTCCCATATTAAGGAAGCAGGATTTCATAATTGAAGTACATCAGAGTACAACATGGTATAGCTTCATCACTCAGCTACCCCATCACACAACTGCACTAGCACCAATTTTCACATGCAACATTTAGAACCTTTCAAAATTAGCATCATAGACGGTACATAGACAGATGCATCTCATCAGGAAAACTACTGAAGCGGAAGGTGAATATTGAGCCTTAATTGATGTTGAAGGTCTTTGCAACTTTAGGCCAGTGCCTGTGGATGATTGACCTTCCATCCTTCATCCTCTTCAGGAACACTTCAATATTGAACCGTGGGTGTTGTATGAAAACCTTCCTCGCCTCCTGACCATAGAGGTGGTTTGAGAGGTAATCATTAGTGAACTGCTTTGGAAAGGCCCAAAAACAAGGATGTGCATAAATATCTTCTCTATATTGGAAATGGGGCAAAGGAATAAAAAAGGCAAGGTATAATAATTAGTACCATCTTGTAGTGAACTGATGTCTTCTTCATTGTGTAGACAAAGATCTTGTTGTCTTTTGTCGCTAATTTCTTTATCCTACGAATCTTTCTGAGTTTCTTGACTTGATTGATATTCATGGACAACTCATTTCCCCATATGCAAAAAGGGTCGAACAGTGGGTAAAAACCTCTGACAGCAGGACCTACATGTGCAAGACCAAATTGTTAAAAACCTAAATATTAGAATGGTTCCTGCAATTGCACAATAATGTTCTATTAGAAAATGGACCATGCACGTGCTAACTTCGATCGTAAACCTCAGTGCTTCCCATTGTTTCCCTGCAACACATATAAGGTAGTTAGTCATCAGGTTAAGTAAGGGTTCACATGCTATCAGTAAAATATGTTGATGAAAAATAAGCACATTGGAGATTCATCAGATTAATTCAAGCCACATGGAAAACCCATTTATCCAAACCAAGCATGATTAAGAACTAGGAAATATAACACTTGTATATGTTTCTCATGTATTAAGTGCATCCAAATTCGATTTATTCCTCACATGCACAACATACAAAATTCCACCCACGACAATTGGACATCGCATTGCAGAATTGAACCAAGCAGTTAACTAAACACAACAAATGAACCAAACATTAACTGAGCACCACATTGCACAATATAATATACTCCTAATAGAAGATCAGACAGTTAACCGAACCAAGCGTGCTTAACAACTTGGAAATATAGCAATTTTATTTGTTTCTCATGTATTTAGTACAACCAAATTAGATTTACTTCTCACATGGTATACAATAGCAGAATGCACCCACAACTATTGAACATTGCATTGAAGAATTGAACCAAACAGTTAACTAAACACCAAAACACAAATGAACCAAATGTTAACTGAGCACCACATTGCACAATGTATAACCAAATCAAGCATGCTTGACAACTTGGAAATATAGCAATTGTATTCGTTTCTCATGTATTTTGTAAAGATAAATTTGATTTATTTCTCACATGGAAGACAATACAAAATTGCAGCCTGAAGAATTGAACATCACATTTGCAGAATTGAACCAAACAGTTACCTGAAGACGACCACTAATTAACCAAACAATTAATAAGTGAGCACCACACTGCATGACATATATACACAGGAGCAACAAATTGCATGGTAAAATTAGATAGAATTTGTTAAGGAAAGGCAGGAGCAGCACACGCAATGGGTAAACCGAGCATGCTTAACCGACGTAGCTAGCAAATGGCAAGGTGCTCCTCCAAGATTTGGGGGTCGGCACGAATGGTAGCCATCGCGACCTCATCCGCGCGTGCGGCCATGATGTGCTTCTCCGCTGCCAAATGCTCCTTGAGCTCATGGCTATACTGCGTGCACCATGGCTTAGGGCGGCGCTTATTTGGTGGAGGGGTCGGTAATTTGGGTGGAAGGTGTCGCGCTCGCGCCGGCGGTCGGGGCATGTGGGATGTGGAAGGAGGAGGAGGATGGGGGTCTGGTGTGGATTACCTGCCTGGATAGACGAGGCCGAGCAATGTGAAGGAGGGTCGTCGGCAAGGGGGGCGGAGCTGCAAGCAAGGAGTGAAGGTTCAGCTCGGAAAGGAAGGCAGAAACAGGGGAAATGTGGCTTTTGGTGGTGGTGGGGGGGGAGGTAGATATTTCCGCGGAAGCCGAAAATTTTGAATCGGTTCAGCGAGAAAACGGGCGTGCAAAGTCTCATCAGATACGATCCCTTATTCAGAACTGTGTACGATATGTGAACATCACAAACGATTCAGATAGCTTAACCCGTGTGTGATGAGTTTGAACGTCAAAAATTTTGGTTCCAATTTCCCTGGTTACAGTGCTCATCCATGTCATTGCATAATTTGGGTACACAAAGGAGACTACAACACACCCACACTTCTTAATCGAGCAATTTCAGCAATTAAACAGAGCTAGCTAGCCTAAACATTACTCTAACAAATTGAAGATAGATGCTCTTAATTAAACAAAACAAAGAACTACTACGGCTGGTGCTCGTCGATCTCCGCCACCTCCTCCATGTCCATCTCGTGCCCGACGGTCTTCTGGGGAAGGAGCTCCATGGCATCCATCACACCATATTCGGCAAGCATCTCGCCATCCGCGTCCGCCATCTCTTTGGAAAAGGCTGCCACGAGCTGGGCGTGGGCGGTCGCGATATGGGCTTGGACGGGCTCCGTCATTGCAAGGTATGCGGTGGAGGAACGGACGACTGCTCGAACGCTCTCGGCGATTGCCAACTCTTCGACCGTGGGTTGCCGACTGTTGTCGAAGAAGCTTCGTTTGATTTGTGCGGTGACCGCCACGAGCTGGGCGTGGGCAGCCTCGACATGGTCATGGGGAAGCCTCCATCAGGGCTAAGGCCGCCACTGTGGAGTGGACAGCTGCTGTGCTGCTCTCGTCAGTTGTTACCCCTGAGGCAGATGTTGCTGCCGCCACCTGAGAAGAAACAGCGGCCGTTTGGGCTGTCTTGGCCGCCCGTTCGCAGATTGCGGCTGCGCTCATGCACCTTGTTAGCACACGCATGGCGGCTGCGGCCATGCTCTCGCCGGAGTGGCCCGCCGAAGTTGCCCTCACGACGCGGGTCCACGTCCCCATCTTTCACGTGCGACAATTAAACAATGAAATAATATTTGGGGAGCGAGCTAGTGTGCTTGACGCGCCAGCTATGGACTGTAGCCGACGCACCTTCTCGCGTAAGCCATAGGCATACTATACACCGACGGTGCTCCAGGATATTTTGTACTACATCTCACATGGTTGGTGATAATAAACTGTGTGGGATCTACTTGATTTTTCATTTTGATTTGAATTACATAATGGGATCACAACGACAATGGATGGTGTTTGAGTTGCTAGACCTTTTATCTGCAGTAAACATGCAACTATATGTGTGTCGTAAAAAAATTGGAATTATTCAGGGTTCGTTTGGAAATTTTATACATTAAATTGGTTTTAGCCATTCGAGGTGCACAATTCAAAATTGAAGCACATGCTCCAGTCCATAAAAACGGGTTGCAAAATCAAATGCTTGTCCTTGGTTGCAAGCTTAGGTCACATGCAAGAAATGAGAATGAATGTCAAACACCTTGACATTGTCACTCAGCCGCTAACATTGAGATACATGCTTTTAACATTCTAGTAAACCGAAAACTCGTTTGAAATTCATGAAACTTGACATGATATCATGGAACGGCAGCGACATGCCGTGGTAAAAATATTATTCCATTTGGGGCAGGTGTGGGTATAAGCTTCTCGCAAACCAGAGCTTCTCTCACAACAAGTCTGATGGTTTCAGTAGGGTACGTGCCACCTTGGGGGACAAAACGATATATGTTTCCTCTTCTTACTTTCAAAATGTTTCTCGTGTCAACATAGAACAACACGAGTGGTGTGTCAATTTTTGGGATTTTTTGGGGTTCGCTTGGACATTTTTATACATTAACTGAGTTTTCTGTGCATTCATGTGCATAATTCAAATTTGAACTACATGCACATGCTCTAATGCATATAAATTAGTTGAAAATTAAAATCTGTGTCCTTGGTTGCATGCTTAGGTCTCATGCAAGAAATGTGAATGAATGTCAAACACCCTGCCACCGTCTCTCGGCCGCAAACATTGAGATACCTGTTTTTTAAATTATAGTAAATCCAAAACTCATCTGAAATTCATGAAACTTGGCATGCTATCATGGAGCGGCATCAACATGCCGTGGTAAATTTTTTGTCCCATTTGGGGTAGGTTTGGGGATATGCTTCTCACAAACCAGAGGTTCTCACAACAAGCCTGATGGTTTCGGTAGGGAACGTCCCTCCTTTGGGGACGAAACGATATCCATTGCCTCTTATTGCTTTCAAAAAAATTCTCGTGTCAACATAGAACAACAGGAGTGTTGTGTCACTTTTTGGGATTTTTCAGTGTTTGTTTTGACATTTTTATGCATTAATTGAGTTTTCAATGCATTTATGAGCATAATTCAAATTTGAACTACATTCACATGCTCTAATGCATATAAACTGGTTGAAAATTCAAATTTGTGTCCTTGGTTGCATGCTTAGGTCCCATGCAAGAAATGAGAATGAATGTCAAACAACATGCCACTGTCACTCGGCCACAAACATTGAGATTCCTAGTTTTTAAATTTTAGTAAATCCAAAACTCATCTGAAATTTATGAAACTTGGCATGCTATCATGGAGCGGCATCAACATGCCGTGGTAATTTTTTGTCCCATTTGAGTAGGTTTGGGGATATGCTTCTCACAAACAAAGGTTCTCACAACAGGCCTGATGGTTTCGGTAAGGAATGTCCCACCTTTGGGGATGAAACAATATCCGCTGCCTTTTATTGCTTTCAAAATTTTTCTAGTGTCAACATAGAACAACAGGAGTGTTGTGTCAATTTTTGGGATTTTCGGGGTTCATTTGGACATTTTTATGCATTAATTGAGTTTTCAATGCCTCACATTTATGTGCATAATTCAAATTTGAACTACGTGCACATGCTCTAATGCATATAAATTGGTTGAAAATTCAAATCTGTGTCCTTCGTTTCATGCTTAGGCCCCATGCAAGAAATGGGAATGAATGTCAAACACCCTGCCACCTTCACTCGGCCGCAAACATTGAGATTCCTGGTTTTTAAATTCTAGTAAGTCCAAAACTCGTCTAAAATTCATGAAACTTGGCATGCTATCATGGAGCGGCATCAACATGCCGTAATAATTTTTTGTCCCATTTGGGGCAGGTTTGGGTATAAGCTTGTCACAAACCAGAGCTTCTCACAACAAGCCTGATGGTTTCGGTAGGGAACGTCCCACCTTTGGTGACGAAATGATATCAGCTGCCTCTTATTGCTTTCAGAAATTTTCTAGTGTCAAGATAGAACAACAGGAGTGTTGTGTCAATTTTTGGGATTTTTCGGGGTTCATTTGGACATTTTTATGCATTAATTGAGTTTTCAATGCATTTATGTGCATAATTCAAATTTGAACTACATGTACATGCTCTAATGCATATAATTGGTTGAAAATTCAAATCTGTGTCCTTGTTGCATGCTTAGGTCCCATTCAAGAAATGGGAATGAATGTCAAACACCCTGCCACTGTCACTCGGCTTCAAACATTGAGATTCCTGGTTTTTAAATTCTAGTAAATCTTAAACTCGTCTAAAATTCATGAAACTTGGCATGCTATCATGGAGCGGCATCAACATGCCGTGGTAATTTCTTTGTCCCATTTGGGGCAGGTTTGGGTATAAGCTTCTCACAAACCAGAGCTTCTCAGAACGAGCCTGATGGTTTCGGTAGGGAACGTCCCACCTTCGGGGACAAAATGATATCCACTGCCTCTTATTGTTGTCAAATTTTTTCTAGTGTCAACATAGAACAGCAGGAGTGTTGTGTTAAATTTTGCATTTTTTTGGGGTTCGTTTGGATATTTTTATACATTAACTGGGTTTTCTAGGCATTTTATGTGCATAATTCAAATTTGAACTACATGCACATGCTCCAGTGCATATAAATTGGTTGAAAAATAAAATCTTTGTCCTTGGGTGCATGCTTAGGTCCCATGCAAGAAATTGGAATGAATTTTAAACACCAGGGCACTATTGATTGCTAGCAAAACGTTAGGATACTTTGTTTTTAAATTCTTGCAAATCCAAAACTCGTCTGAAATTCATGAAACTTGGCATGTTATCATGGAATGGCACCCGACAGGCTGTGGTATTTTTCGTGTCCATTTTGAGAGAAGAAGCACTCGAATAACAGCCAACAAAGGTATTTTCAAACAAATAGCTGCCACTCTAACATCGCAAACCTTTGTATAATTCAAATCATGTGCGTTATGTTAACCATTCATGTGACACCATGTGTCTTGGTTTTAATGGCTATAGGAGGTACCGTGCGGATAACTGCTTTACTGAACGGGAGACGTGCGAGCGCAGTTCGGTGTGCAGGCTGACCAAGAGGTGTGCAAGCTGTCCTCCAATGCGCAGGCTCACCGGGAAGCATGCAAGCTGTATGCTGCACAAACTCACTGGGAATCGAGCCCTTTGACTTCCATGGCCACCCGCCTTCCTCTCCATTAATGGTGCCCGAGCCGCTGCTTAATACAGGCGACCTTACTGTTCGCCTCACATTCCCCTCCCTCCCGTAGACCTCCACCAATGCCATGGCGCAAAAGGATCATCTACCACTAGTCTTCAAGTTTGGTGAAGTTGACTCTGAGCCGGAGGAGATAGAAAAATGGGAGGAATGGGGCCTCATGGACATGGCCCAGAACGAGCTGGCCGCGGCTGTTGCTGCCCCCGCTCCTGTCCCAGCTCCCATCCCTGCGCCCGCGCCAGCGACCATCACCGTAGCATTGATGGGCTGGTCGCTGAGCACTATCGCAGAGCTGGAAGCCGCAGGCATCACTGAGGTCTCCGCGGACCCGCGCGAGCTCGTGTACATGCCAGCGCCAGCGCCAGCGCCCGTGCCCGTGCCCATGCGCGCCCCTCCACCCACCGCGGCGCCGGTCCCCATGTGTTTGGCTGCACCCGCCGCGCCCGTGCCCGTGCGCACGCCCCCCTCAGCGGCATGGGACGCCGCCGTCGACCGCTACATCTTGGTGCCGCCAGCTGCCATCCTCCCGCGCCCCGCCCGTCGATCGCGTGACTACATGATGTTTTATTTACAAGTGAAGAACATTTTGTGCTTCCTTGAAGACTTCAACAACGGCCTCCCAGAGGACGACAACGACATGGACGGCGCGGCACGCCACCTCCGCCGCCGCTGGAAATAGTATTTTTTCTTGGGTTTAATATTGTATCTCGACCGCAAACTTTTTAGTTAGAACACCCGTATGCAAACCGACAACTTTCCCAGGAAGCAAAGGGAAAATGTGCCGAGCATGATTTGTGCAGCTCTTGATCGCAAACGTTTTAGATAGAACACCCGTATGCAAAGCGAGAGCAGGATCTGTGCATCTCTTCAATGCAAAAGGTTGTTTTGGATTACCCGTGTGCAACCACTTACAAACAATTTGGTAAGATTTGCATCTGTCATATTGGGTATGTTGCCATTTGTCAAACTTGAAAGATTGACATTTGTTGAGCTAGTAACATTGCCATTTGTCAACCTTTTAACACTGCGATTTGTCAAAATATGCAGCTAAAAATCACTAGAAGTATCTAATTTTTGCAACTAAAATTTAGTAATTAAGCATAAATTTCATTCATAGATTAAGCAGTCATGCTTAATTTATACAAACAGTTCAACTCGACAGCTGAACCGATCAAACTTTTCCCCAATTGTTGCCAACCACGTACTGAAATAGCTAGTTCTACTTTATATACTAGCTAATTTGAAGTACGTTGTACAGTTCCACCACATCTATAGTCACATGAACTGAACAAAATAGCCCCTAAATACTACTACGAAGGGGCTTTGCACTATTTCCGGTAGGCTCTCCTCTGCCGAGCGTGCTCAGTAAGAGGAAGAGGAGGAGGAGCCTAAACCTGGGCAAATGTCGGGCCGGGCCGGGTTTCGGGCCGGGCTTGTAAAAGCCCGACCTTCATTTCTCAAGCCCGAGCCCGGCCCGAAGCCCGAAATACTCCATATTTTCAAGCCCGAGCCCGGCCCATAATCAAGCCCAAAGCCCGAAAGCCCATCCCGAATGCTGTTTTTAGTACGCGCACGTGCAAGCCTGACCCGAAATATGGAAAAATTGAAGCCCGAGCCCGGCCCGAACTATCTTTTGGGCTGCAAAACAAAGCCTGAGCCCGACCCGAATGTCAAGCCCGGCCCGGCCCAGACCGGGTTTTTCGGGCCAGGCTCGGGCCGGGTCGTCGGGCCGGGCTGCCCATGCCCGAGTTTAGAGGAGCCTACCGACGAGCTGGACAACTGCAATACGGTGCCGGCCGCTGCTGCAACTTCAGCAACGCTCACCTCGAACACCCTCTGCCACTCCAGACAACCCCTTGCTACGTCTTGAGCTTGCGTTGGTTTTCCTTGAAGAGGAAAGGGTGATGCAACAATAGTAGCGTAAGTATTTCCCTCAGTTTTTGAGAACCAAGGTATCACTCCAGTAGGAGGCTCCTCAAAAGTCCCACACACCTACACAAACAAACAAAGAACTCGCAACCAACGCAATAAAGGGGTTGTCAATCCCTTCATGGCCACTTGTGAAAGTGAGATCTAATAGAGATAATATGATAAGATAAATATATTTTTAGTATTTTATAATATAGATTGGAAAAGTATAGATGTAAATAAAAGTAGATTGAAAGCTTATATGATAAAAGATAGACCCCGGGGCCATAGGTTTCACTAGTGGCTTCTCTCAAGATAGCATAAGTATTACGGTGGGTGAACAAATTACTGTCGAGCAATTGATAGAAAAGCGAATAATTATGAGATTATCTAGGCATGATCATGTATATAGGCATCACGTCCGTGACAAGTAGACCGACTCCTGCCTGCATCTACTACTATTACTCCACACATCGACCGCTATCCAGTATGCATCTAGAGTATTAAGTTCATAAGAACAGAGTAACGCATTAAGAAATATGACATGATGTAGAGGGATAAACTCAAGCAATATGATATAAACCCCATCTTTTTATCCTCGATGGCAACAATACAATACGTGCGTTGCAACCCCTGTTGTCACTGGGTAAGGACAGCGCAAGATTGAACCTAAAGCTAAGCACTTCTCCCATGGTAAGAAAGATCAATGTAGTAGGCCAAACCAAACTGATAATTCGAAGAGACTTGCAAAGATAACTCAATCATACATAAAAGAATTCAGAGGAGATTCAAATATTTCTTATAGATAAACTTGAACATAAACCCACAATTCATCGGATCTCGACAAACACACCGCAAAAAGAGTTACATCGAATAGATCTCCACAAGAGAGGGGGAGAACATGGTATTGAGATCCAAAAAGAGAGAAGAAGCCATCTAGCTAATAACTATGGACCCGAATGTCTGTGGTAAACTACTCACAACTCATCGGAGGGGCTATGGTGTTGATGTAGAAGCCCTCCGTGGTCGATTCCCCCTCCGGCGGAGCGCCCACGAAGGCTCCAAGATGGGATCTCACGGATACAGAAGGTTACGGTGGTGGAAATTGTTTTTCGTTGGCTCCTTGGATGTTTTCGGGGTACGTGGGTATATATAGGAGGAAGATGTAGGCTGGTGGCCGCCCGAGGGGCCCACGAGACAGGGGGGCACGCCCTCCTATCTCGTAGCCGCCTCGGCTGCTTCTTGGCTTGCACTCCAAGTCCTCTGGATCACGTTCGTTCCAAAAATCACGCTCCCGAAGGTTTCATTCCGTTTGGACTCCGTTTGATATTCCTTTTCTCCGAAATATTGAAATAGGCAAAAAAAAACCCCAGCAATACGGGCTGGGCCTCCGGTTAGTAGGTTATTCCGAAAAATGATATAAATGTGTAAAACAAAGCCCATAAACATCCAAAAGGGATAATATAATAGCATGGAACAATCAAAAATTATAGATACGTTGGAGACGTATCAAGGATCCCCAAGCTTAATTTCTGCTCGTCCTCAAGTAGGTAAATGATAAAAACAGAATTTTTGATGTGGAATGCTACGAGCATAATTCTCAATATAATTTTCTTTATTGTGGCATGAATGTTCAGATCCAAATGATTCAAAATAAAAGTTCATATTGACATAAGAAATAGTAATACTTCAAGCATACTAATAAAAGCAATCATGTCTTCTCAAAATAACATGGCTAAATAAAGTTCATCCCTACAAAATCATATAGTTAGGCTATGCTTCATTTCCGTCACACAAAAATGTTCCTAAATTCTACACCCCCGATGACAAGCCAAGCAATTGTTTCGTACTTAAATAATCTCAAACTTTTCCAACTTTCACGCAATACATGAGCGTGAGCCATGGATATAGCACTATGGTTGGAATAGAATATGATGATGGGGATTGTGTGGAGAAGACAAAAAATGGAGAAAGTCTCACATTGACGAGGATAATCGACGGGCTATGGAGATGCCCATCAATTGATGTCAATATGAGGAGTAGGAATTGCCATGCAACAGATGCACTAGAGCTATAAATGAATGAAAGCTCAACAAAAGAAAACTAGTGGGTGCGCATCCAACTTGCTTGCTCAGGAAGACCTAGGGCATTTGAGGAAGCCCATCGTAGGAATATACAAGGCAAGTTCTATAATGAAAAATTCCCACTAGTATATGAAAGTGACAATATATGAGACTCACTATGTGAAGAACATGGTGCTACTTTGAAGCACAATAAATGAGACTCGCTATACGAAGGACATGGTGCTACTTTGAAGCACAAGTGTGGAAAAAGAGATAGTAACATTGCCCCCTTTTTATTTTTTTATTTTTTTTCTTTGGCCTTTTTTTTCTTTTGGCCTTTCCTTTTTTTATCCTTTTTTTCTTTTTTTTGGGGACAATGCTCTAATAATGATGATCATCACACTTTTATTGATTACAACACATGAATTACAACTCAAAACTAGAACAAGATATGACTCTATATGAATGCCTCCGGCGGTGTACCGGGATGGTGCAATGAATCAAGAGTGACATGTATGAAAAATTATGCATGGTGGCTTTGCCACAAATACGATGTCAACTACATGATCATGCAATGGCAATATGACAAAAGTAATGCGTGTCATGATGATAAACGGAACGGTGGAAAGTTGCATGGCAATATATCTCGGAATGGCTATGGAAATGTCATAATAGGTAGGTATGGTGGCTGTTTTGAGGAAGATATAAGGAGGTTTATGTGTGATAGAGTGTACCATATCACGGGGTTTGGATGCACCGGCAAAGTTTGCACCAACTCTCAAGGTGAGAAAGGGCAATGCACGGTACCGAAGAGGCTAGCAATGATGGAGAGGTAAAAGTGCGTATAATCCATGGACTCAACATTAGTCAAAAGAACTCATATACTTATTGCAAAAATTTAGAAGTCATCAAAAACCAAGCACTATGTGCATGTTCCTAGGGGGATAGATTGGTAGGAAAAGACCATCGCTCGTCCCCGACCGCCACTCATAAGGATGCACAATCCAAGTACACTTCATGTTTCAAATTTGTTACACAACTTTAACCATACATGCATGCTACGGGACTTGCTAACTTCAATACAAGCATTCTTTAAATTCATAATCACCCAACTAGCATGACTTTAATATCACTACCTCCACATCTCAAAACAATTATCAACTATCAAATTGATCATAGCATCCAATTCACTTCCTATGATAGTTTTTATTATACCCAACTTGGATGCCTACCATTCTAGGACCAATTTTATAACCATAGCAAATACCATGCTGTTCTAAGAGACTCTCAAAATAATATAAGTGAATCATGAGAGAGTAGCAATTTCTAGAAAATTAAGCCACCGCCGTGCTCTAAAAGATATAAGTGAAGCACTAGAGCAAAAACTATCTAGCTAAAATGCTATAAGTGAAGCACATAGAGTATTCTAATAAATTCTAATCAAGTAGGATTATCCCAAAAGGTGTGTACAGCAAGGATTATTGTGGGGAACTAAAAAGCAAATACTAATATAATACACGACGCTCCAAGCAAAACACATATCATGTGGCGAATAAAATTATAGCTCCAAGTAAAGTTATCAATGAACGAAGACGAAAGAGGGGATGCCTTCCCGGGGCATCCCCAAGCTTAGGCTTTTGGCTATTCTTTAATATCTTGGGGTGCCATGGGCATCCCCAAGCTTAGGATTTTGCCACTCCTTATTCCATAGTCCATCAAATCTTTACCCAAAATTTGAAAACTTCACAACACAAAACTCAACAGGAAATCTCATAAGCTCCGTTAGTGAAAGAAAACAAAACCACCACATAAGGTACTGTAATGAAATCATTCTTTATTTATATTGGTGTTAAACCTATTGTATTCCAAGTTCTATATGGTTCATACCTCTTAATACTAGCCATAGATGCATCAAAATAAGCAAACAACACACGAAAAACAGAATCTGTAAAAAAAAACAGTCTATAGCAATCTGTAACTAACGCAAACTTATGGAACTTTAAAATCCTACCAAAATAGGAAGTCCTGGGAAATTTGTCTATTGATAAGCAGCAAAAATAATGAACACAAAATCACGTTTCTGTGATTTAACAAAACTAATTTCGTGCGTGCAAAGTTTCTGTTTTTCAGCAGAATCAAATTAACTATCACCATAGGTTATCCTATAGGTTCTACCTGGCACAAACACTAATTAAAACATAAAAACACATCTAAACAGAAGGTAGATGCAAAATTTACTACTAAACAGAAACAAAAACAAAAAACACAAATAAAATTGGGTTGCCTCCCAACTAGCGCTATCGTTTAACGCCCCTAGCTAGGCATAAAAGCGAAGATAGATCTAAGCAGTGCCATCTTTGGCACTCAATTCATAAGTAGCTCGCATGATAGATTCATAAGGTAATTTGACTTTCTTTCTTGGAAAGTGCTCCATGCCTTTCCTTAATGGAAATTGGAATCTAATATTCCCTTCCTTCATATCAATAATCACACCAATCGTTCTAAGGAAAGGTCTACCAAGAATAATAGGGCAAGAAAGATTGCAATCTATATCAAGAACGATAAAATCTACGGGCACCAAATTTCTATTTGTGACAATGAGAACATCTTTGATCCTTCCCATTGGCTTTTTAATGGTGGAATCCGCAAGGTGCAAATTTAAAGAGCAATCATCAAGATCATGGAAACCTAGAATATCACATAAAATTTTCGGAATTGTGGAAACACTAGCACCCAAATCACATAAAGCAAAACACTCATGATCTTTAATTTTAATCTTTATAATAGGTTCCCACTCATCATTAAGTTTTCTAGGTATAGAAACTTCCAAATTAATTTTTTCATCATAAGATTGCATCAAGGCATCAATGATATGTTTGGTAAAAGCTTTATTTTGACTATAAGCATGAGGAGAATTAAAAACGGATTGCAACAAGGAAATACAACCTTCTAAAGAACAATTATCATAATCAAATTCCTTGAAATCTGAGATAGTGGGTTCAATGCTATTTAAAGTCATGACCTCTCCAATCCCACTTTTACCAAATTTAGCACCAAGATCTAAAAACTCCGAATTATTGGGACGCCTTCTAACTAAAGTTGACTCATATCCAGTCCCATTATTATCAAGATTCATATTGCAAAACAAAGATCTAATAGGAGACACATCAATAACTTTAAGATCTTCATCATTATTTTCATGGAAACTAGAAGAACATGCCTTTACAAAGCAATTTTTCTTAGCACGCAATCTAGCGGTTCTTTCCTTGCACTCATCAATGGAAATTCTCATGGCTTTCAGAGACTCATTGATATCATGCTTAGGAGGAGTAGATCTATGTTTAAGAGAATCAACATCAAGCGAAAGTCTATCAATGTTCCTAGCCAAATCATCAACTTTGAGTAATTTTTCTTCAAGCAAGGCATTAAAATTCTTTTGAGAAATCATAAATTCTTTCACACTATTCTCAAAATCAGAGGGCATATTATTAAAATTACCATAAGAATTATTGTAGGAATTTCCATAATTATTAGAGGAATTACTAGGGAACGGTCTAGAATTAAAGTTTCCTCTATAGGCATTGTTTCCAAAACTATTCCTACCAACAAAATTCACATCCATAGATTCATTGGGATCAATAGGAGTATTTTTAGTAGCAAACAACTTCATAAGTTCATCCATCTTTCCACTCAAGACATTGCTTTCTTCTATAGCATCCACTTTTTTACTAGAAGATCTTTAGGTGTGCCATTGAGAATAATTAGCCATAATATTATCAAGAAGTTTTGTAGCATCTCCTAAAGTGATTTCCATAAACGTGCCTCCCGTGGCCGAATCTAAAATATTTCTAGAAGCAAAGTTCAAACCGGCATAAAATTTTTGTATGATCATCCATAAATTCAAACCATGAGTAGGGCAATTGCGAATCATCAATTTCATTCTTTCCCAATATTGGGCAACATGCTTATGATCAAGTTGTTTAAAATTCATAATATCGTTCCTAAGAGTGATGATCTTAGCGGGAGGAAAATACTTAGAGATAAAAGCATCTTTGCACTTGTTCCAAGAATCAATACTATTTTTAGGCAAAGACGAAAACCAAACTTTAGCATGATCTCTAAGTGAAAATGGAAATAATTTCAATTTAACAATATCATTATCCGTATCTTTCTTCTTTTGCATATCACACAACTCAACAAAGTTGTTTAGATGGGTAGCGGCATCTTCACTAGGAAGGCCGGCGAAATGATCTTTCATAACAAGATTCAGCAAAGCAGTATTGATTTCACAAGACTCAACATCATTAAGAGGGACAATCGGAGTACTAAGGAAATCATTATTATTGGTATTGGAGAAATCACACAATTTGGTATTATCTTGCGCCATGGCAACAAGTAATCCAACACACAAGCAAACAGAAAAAAGGCAAGCCAAAAAGAGAGGAGAAGATTGGGAAAGAGAGGGCGAATAAAACGACAAGGGTGAAGTGGGGGAGAGGAAAATGAGAGGCAAATGGCAAATAATGTAAATGCGAGGGAGATGAGTTTGTGATGGGTACTTGGTATGTCTTGACTTGAGCGAAGACCTCCCCGGCAACAGCGCCAGAAATCCTTCTTGCTACGTCTTGATCTTGTGTTGGTTTTCCTTGAAGAGGAAAGGGTGATGCAGCAATAGTAGCATAAGTATTTCCCTCAATTTTTGAGAACCAAGGTATCAATCCAGTAGGAGGCTCCTCAAAAGTCCCACGCAACTACACAAACAAACAAAGAACTCGCAACCAACGCAATAAAGGGGTTGCCAATCCCTTCACTGCCACTTGCGGAAGTGAGATCTGATAGAGACAATACGATAAGATAAATATTTTTTGGTATTTTATAATATAGATTGGAAAAGTAAAGATGCAAATAAAAGTAGATGGAAAGCTTATATGATAAAAGATAGACCCGGGGCCATAGGTTTCACTAGTGGCTTCTCTCAAGATAGCATAAGTATTACGGTGGGTGAACAAATTACTGTCGAGCAATTGATAGAAAAGCGAATAATTATGAGATTATCTAGGCATGATCATGTATATAGGCATCACGTCCGTGACAAGTAGACCGACTCCTGCCTGCATCTACTACTATTACTCCACACATCGACCGCTATCCAGCATGCATCTAGAGTATTAAGTTCATAAGAACAGAGTAACCCATTAAGAAAGATGACATGATGTAGAGGGATAAACTCAAGCAATATGATATAAACCCCATCTTTTTATCCTCGATGGCAACAATACAATACGTGCGTTGCAACCCCTGCTGTCACTGGGTAAGGACACCGCAAGATTGAACCCAAAGCTAAGTGCTTCTCCCATGGCAAGAAAGATCAATCTAGTAGGCCAAACCAAACTGATAATTCGAAGAGACTTGCAAAGATAACTCAATCATACATAAAAGAATTCAGAGGAGATTCAAATATTTCTCATAGATAAACTTGATCATAAACCCACAATTCATCGGATCTCGACAAACACACCGCAAAAAGAGTTACATTGAATAGATCTCCACAAGAGAGGGGGAGAGCATGGTATTGAGATCCAAAAAGAGAGAAGAAGCCATCTAGCTAATAACTATGGACCCGAAGGTTTGTGGTAAACTACTCACAACTCATCGAAGGGGCTATGGTGTTGATGTAGAAGCCCTCCATGGTCGATCCCCCCTCCGGCGGAGCATCGGCGAAGGCTCCAAGATGGGATCTTGCGGGTACAGAAGGTTACAATGTTGGAAATTGTTTTTCGTTGGCTCCTTGGATGTTTTCGGGGTACGTGGGTATATATAGGAGGAAGAAGTAGGTCGGTGGCCGCTCGAGGGGCCCACGAGACAGGGGGGCACGCCCTGTAGGGGTGGGCGCGCCCTCCTATCTCGTGGCCTTCTCAGCTGCTTCTTGGCTTGCACTCCAAGTCCTCTGGATCACGTTTGTTCCAAAAATCACGCTCCCGAAGGTTTCATTCCGTTTGGACTCCGTTTGATATTCCTTTTCTTCGAAATACTGAAATAGGCAAAAAAACAGCAATACGGGCTGGGCCTCCGGTTAGTAGGTTAGTCCCAAAAATGATATAAATGTAAAATAACCCATAAACATACAAAAGGGGTAATATAATAGCATGGAACAATAAAAAAATATAGATACATTGGAGACGTACCACCCCTCTCGAAGCGGTGGTTCTCCTCGTAGATCTCCTGATTCCTCGCCTCCGAGGCGGCGTGTGCGGCAGCCATGGCGGTGGTAAAGCTCTTTGCGTGCTTGACGAGGCGCTCCTCCTCCTCCCGCAGGAACTCGGTGTAGTGCGCAAGGTCGCTGACACACGTTCCGGCATCCACCTCGGCCTCCCGCCTTCAGGCGGCGGTGGGGGAGCGGGTGATGACCCCGGCAGTCGATGGTGGGCTGGCGGCCACGGCGGCCAATGATGGGGTGGCGGCCACGACCACCACCTCCCGCCTTCGGGCCGCGATGGCGGAGCGGGTGATGGCCACAGTGGCCGACAGTGGGGTGGCGGCCATGACAGCCACCTCCCTCCTTCAGGCCGCGGCAGCGGAGCGGGCGATGGCCCTAGCTTTCGATGGTGGTGTGGCGGCAACGACGGCCGACAACAGCTACCGACGGGCACCGGCGGCAGAGCGTGTGGTGGGTGTTCCGCGCAAATCCAACAGGGATGCCACGCGCACTACACTTCACTGAGGACTGCGCCACCGCCGTGGTGTAGCCTCCCAGCTGGAGCTGTCATCTGATGACGGTGGAGTGGCCGAGTGACCATGACGGACCGGTGCCATTGGCGATTGTGGGATAAGTAGACGAGATAAGCTACAGGGAGGAAGGGGAAATGCATCGCAGGACTCCCCGACCATGAGGGTTTTTATAGCAGGCCTGTAAGTATTGGGATTTTGGGGGATTTCATCTAGTCGGGCGGGAAGCTTGCGCGGGAACCTTTTAGGTTGCGCGGGAATGGGCTCACCGATGATTCATTGGCGCCAATGCTCCTCCGTGCTGCGCAAGCTTGTGCTGTAAGCCGTCTGCGGCAGCAGGGTGACAAGACGTGCGAGAGGAGGATGAAAGGCCACCTACACATACGGTTAATACAAAAAATGTTTGCATTTGAATTACCTACTATACACCCGTCCTAGTTTATAAGTAGGATTTAACTAATAAAATAAGAATGCATGTCACCAAAGATTATATAGTTGGATTCGTATTTGAACTTAGTTTCCAATTATATAATTTTTATAACACGCATTAACATTTTGTTGATTAAATTTGAGGGCAAAGTATGGCACATAATATAAAGGGGACTATAGACCAAGATGGAGGTAGTAGCACACGGCCGGTCTCTACGCAGCGACACAAGTGTCGGCCGGCTTGTAGGTGACCATTTCCTGCGTGTTCAACTGCTCTATGCGTGTGGTTGCTTGCGGTTGAGGCGGCCGCGGTGCGCTCTTCTCGCGTCCCGCCGCATGCACTCTACTCTCGCGTCCCTCTAGGTGCTTTGCCCTCATCCCTCCACGTGCGCTGCCAGTGTTTGGGGACGGTGCATGATCACGCACGTTCGTGTGCATGCGGTTGCGCCAGGCGCGGTTCGACAATGCAGTTACCCACTGCAAAAACTGCCACATGGACGTGCTGAGAGTCCAGGCTGCCCGCCCCCCATTTATTCCTGTGGTCATTTACCTTCATCTCTCGCGTCACACGACACAATAAGCACCTCCACAACGACACATACAACAAGGACATCCAGCGGTTCCAATGGCGATCCCTGTGGCTCCAATGGCGCTCCTAGCAGCCGACGACGACAACGGCGGGCAGTTCAACATGCATCACATAGTGGACACCCACGTGAGGGGGAAGGCCCTCTCGGTGGTGTACACGAATGATCCGGTGTCAGTGGACAGCTCCATCTAAACTATGGAGCAGTTCCTTGCCGAGGACAAGTACCAAGTGGTCGGCTTCGACCTCGAGTACACCATCGGTCGTGCCGGGAAATATTAGAAGGTTGCCGTCGCCCATTTGTGCATGCGACATGACGTCCTCGTCTACCACTACCACCTGGCCACAAGGCCTTGCGAGCGTTTCTCCAGGTTTATCAACAGCTCTGACTACAATTTCGCTACGGTGGACACCACCAATGATCTAAAAGTGCTCAAGGTTTCGGGCTTGAAATGCCGGAATCTTGTCAACATCCAGGACCACTACAAGGTTTGGGGCAGTGACAACAACAAAATGAACTCCTCGCTTGACCTCGCCTCGGCCATCGTCGACCCCTACTACATGAAGATGAAGGATGAGAGCAAGAAGGACAAGATCGCCTGGCACAGTGTTTGGCATGAGAGACTGGATGAACAACACATCAAGTACGCGGCTAAGGATGCGTACACAAGCTACAAGATGTACAGGCGGATCGTTGACATGAGGAAGTGTCTTCTTCATGCCTCAGACGAGGGATCGAGCCACAGAGCAGTGGCGGGAGTGTCATAAGAAGTAGATGACTAGACGATCATTTCTCCTACTTTAGAATGCATGCAATTGTTTATTGAGGTATATGTGAATGATCTGTATAGTCACTTATGTAATTGGATGTTTATTTCAGTTATATATATACATGTTATTCTTCTGTAGACATAGCAAATCACATGGCTTATTAGCAGCAATTATCTGTGTTATTATTGGTCTGCGCACACGTTTCTGATCACGGACCTGTTTGCCGCGTATCAGACACATATTGTTCAGTTGAACCGTTTCTGTTGTGTTGCGCAATAAAGGTTGCAAAGAGGGATCTACATCAGCAAGGTCTATCAAGGTCTTTGTTTTGTAATTTTTTACATTTTTTGTTTTTTGAACACATGTTGATTGGCTTGAAGAAGGTCTATCTCGTTACTTTTTGATAATTGTTTATATGCAAGTAACTACTTTGCATTTTTCAAAGTTTTTTGTACGAACAGAATCGCACACGAACTTACTATAGTAACTGTCTGTGTTATAATTTCTCATCACAGATAGTTCATCCGAGTGGGCTGTTTGCTGCTTATCACACACATCTGGTTTACATGAATCGTTTGTGTTCTTTTGGCTGATCGCAAATGCCGCATATCACACACATCTTGGTAAGATGAACCGTTTCCGTTCTCTTGCCTAATCGAAAACAGTTTGTCCGAGTGAACCGTATGCTGTATATCACACGCACCTTGATCTGGCTGACTGTTTCTGTTGCATTCCCTAATAGCACACAGTTCATCGGAGCAAACTGTATGCCGTATATCGCACACACATTGATATGGCTGCCCATTTCTGTTGTTCTTCCTCATCGCGAACAGTTCTGCTGGATCAATCGTATGCCCATCATCACACACACAAGTAAAATCTGATCCATATTTGATGTCTCCGCCATCGCAAATGTTTTCCACCTTTTTTGATGGTATTTTTACACCACCGTTTGCGATTATTGCATCACACACAGTTTCGTCGAAGGGTCTCTGATCGTAGTGTCGTGTTAGCAGCATCCTGCAGTAGTGCTATATCGACCAAAGGGGGGTGTCGGTGTCAAAACCGACGGATCTCGGGTAGGGGGTCCCGAACTGTGCGTCTAAGGCTAATGGTAACACGAGACTGGGGACATGATGTTTTACCTAGGTTCAGGCCCTCTCGATGGAGGTAATACCCTACTTCCTGCTTGATTGATCTTGATGATATGAGTATTACAAGAGTTGATCTACCACGAGATCATCGAGGCTAAACCCTATAAGCTAGCCTATGGTATGATTGTTCTTGTCCCATGGACTAAACCCTCCGATTTATATAGACACCGAAGGGGGCTAGGGTTACACAGAGTTAGTTACAAAGGAGATCTACATCCGAATCGCCAAGCTTGCCTTCCACGCAAAGGAGAGTCCCATCCGGACACGGGACAAAGTCTTCAATCTTGTATCTTCATAGTCCAATAGTCTGGCTGTCCGGATACCCCCTTATCCAGGAATCCCTCAGTAGCCCCTGAACCAGGCTTCAATGACGATGAGTCTGGCATGCAGATTGTCTTCGACATTGCAAGGCGGGTTCCATCTCCGAATACTCCAAGATAAATTCCGAACAGGAGGACCGTGTCCGGCTCTGCAAGACAAATTTCACATACCACCGTAGAGAGAACAATAATCCATGAATCCAATCTGCTGACGACTCTTCGTAGCGTGTCATCACGCCATGGCCCGGCTTTTATTCGAACCGTTTTTTATAACCAGCCACCGCACACCTTGCGAGGCGGTTTCTATGGCACATCTTGTCAAAGCAGAAATCGTGTCCCCCTTATCGCGGGATTATCATCAATACGGGTGTGGGTAACCCAACCGCACCACCAAACATGGTGAGTGGGGAACGAGCAGGTTTCATTAGGCCAGCGGGGAGGCGTAGGGTTTCATTGCCTCTATAAATAGGAAAGGCCTCTTCCTTTTTACTCACGCCTTCTCCTTCTTCTCGTCCATTTTCTTTCGCTTGAGCCCTAACGCCCGAGCGTTCATCTTCTCCACCAACGAAGGTTCTTCTGAAAATGTCTGGATCCGGAGCAGGAGGCAAGTGGATGGCCTCTACCGTCTAGGAGAAGGATATCAAAAAGCTTCGGGAGGCCGGGTACCCGGCCCCGAAAACCGGCCACCTCCTTCCGGCGGCGGGACAGATTGTCCCTACTCCGGAGCCCCATGAGAGGGTCGTGTTCCTCCCTCATTTTGTCCGCGGGCTCGGGTTTCCCCTTCACCCATTTGTTTGTGGCGTCATGTATTATTACGGGTTCGATTTCCACGATCTATCCCCCAATTCCTTTCTCAACATCTCGATGCTCATTGTCGCGTGCGAGGCCTTTCTCCGCATCACGCCACACTTCAGCTTATGGCTGAAGATCTTCAATGTGAAGCCCAAGGTGGTGAACGGCGAGCATGTCGAGTGCGGAGGTGCCATGGTGAGCAGGATGCCCAAGGTAACTTGGCCGACAGGTACTTTCAATGATTCTGTCAAGGAGTGGCAGCAACAATGGTTCTATATCACTGAGTCACGCGGCGAAAAGTGGGCCGCAGCTCCTGAGTTCCAATTCGGAGCCCCTTTGCAGCTCATGTCCTGGCCCGAGAAGGGCTTGAACTGGTCTTCACCTGACGAACTGTCGGTGATCCAGACACGTGTCAAAGGTATGGAAGACAAGGCCGTCAAGCTTGTTGACGTAGTCCAGGTGATGCTGGTCCGCCTGGTTCTTCCCTGTCAGCACCGGGCCTGCAATTTGTGGGAGTACGACCCAACCGAGCACCACATCCTGCGGGAACTTTATGGCTCCTCACACAAGTATATCTGGAAGGTGCTTTTTAAGTCTGGTAAACCGTGGCCGGACTCCGCCGCGGACCGCGGGTACCAACTGTCCTGCCCCGCAAGTCCGGTAAGTAGTCATTATATTTTGTCCATCCATAAGTTCCATTGTCATATCCCGGGGAAGATGCCCTAACGCGCTTCTCGCAATTATCTCAGGGATGGACGAAGAAGGCGGGGCGGATACACTGTCCAACCCCGCTGCCAGAAGAACCAGCCAGACCTCTTCTGACGAAGATGCTGGTCCCAGCGCCCTACAAGGCGCCAAAGAAAGAGGCCCATAAAGAGGCCAAGGAGACCAGGGGTGGCCTGCGTCGTCGTGGGGCTTCAGACACAAAATCCGAAGACTCCAATACCCCTCTCCCCTCTGAACAGGAAGATGAATCCCCTACGGGGGGAGGAAAGAAAAGGACGACCTCCTCATCCCTGGAGGCCGAATTGCCTAAGAGGGGAAAAAATCCCCTGCCAGAGGCGTCCACTACGGCTACCGACAACAGCCCAGAGTGGGATCCCAGGGCCCAGCCCCTGGAAAACTCGTAAGTGTACAAAACCCAAACATGTCTATGCTTGCAGGATTATCAAGGTGCGAATAAATTAATTGGTGCCATATTTTTTGCAGCCCGGCCAGGTCTCGCGCCGAACAGTCCTCATCGGAGGATTCGTTGAGCTTAGATGCCCTTAAGAGCGAGACACCCCTGAGGGACGCTTCCCCGAAGCTCAGGCATGACACCGAGGTGTCATCCCAAAAGGAGCTAAACCAAGAGGGGCGTACCTCAGGGGCCGGACATACGGGAGCAGCGGCTCCACTGAGTGTCGATGGCAGGGGTGATCTTGGATTCGGCCCACAGTCGGACACAGTCCCAGAGACCTTTGAGGCTCTGGGTTTAGACGGGCAGCTCCCCTTGACTAGAGGAGGTGATCCTGCTCCACCGACAACCTCTGCCCGACCAGAGGTGCAGGGCATCTTATTGATGGCGCTAAAGAGCGCTTCCATCGTCGATGAACATCGCGCCCTTACGGGCGTGGTGATTGAGAAGGTTCAGGCCGCTGAAAGCGGACTGAATGAATCTTGCATCAGCCTTATAAAAGGCTTGGAGGTAAGTTTTTAGAAGATTTGTCATAGTATAGATAGTAGCCCCTGATACAGTGTCCGGTAAAAGAAGGAACCGGACATGGGATCAAATTTCCTCCCACAAGAGACTCAATGACATAAATCTCTTCCTTTAAAAACAGGCGTCTGCGACGACTGCCGCCTCTCATACTGCGGAAGTATCCAGACTGAAGCAGAGTCTGGAGCGGTCCGAAGAAGAACTTGGCCAGGTGAAGAAGCAGTTGGAGGACCACCGAGGTATGTCGAAACCTTGTTTAATTTTAGCACAATAAAGTAGGTGTGCCTAATGAAAGTATGTATATTGCATGCTCTAGGGGCGAATGCCGAAATTTTGGCATTGAAGAAGGCTGTGGACTTGGCCAAAAAGAAGGCAGCCGCGGAACAGGCCCTTCGCGAGAAGCACGTGGCCAGGGTCATTGAAGTTGAACGAGAGCTTCACGAGGCCGTGCAGAAAAGCGAGACTTTGGAGCAGGGTCTATTATTGAAAGAATCCGAACTCACCCAAGCTCTCCAAACCGTAGCTGATGCTCGTGAGGAAGCCCAAGGTGATCTAAAGGACATTCAGGAGGCGAGGAAGATTACGGCTGGTAAGGCCTTTTCCTATTTAGAGCATTTGTTGATGCCGTAATAGAAAAATTCGAGGTGACAAATTGACTTCTGATTTCTCTAGGGGCGTTTGCGGATCTTCCGCGCAGCATATCTGATGCTGCTCAATTCTATCTAGCTGAGGAGAAGAAAACTGCGGACAAGCTTTTCTGGTCACAGTATTTGGCGCCGAATTATCCGGTGCCATTCGTTGATCAGCTGAAATAGCTGGTCGAACTACACCAGGCGGCCGAACTAGCCATGAAGGATCTGATTGTCCGGCTATGGCCCGCCGAGCCTATTCTGAGTAGTTACTTTGGGCTCGTGAAGCGAATTGTGAGTGCCTGTCCTCGGCTTGACACCATTAAGTGGTCAGTTTGTATAGGAGGTGTGCGAATGGCATTTGCCCGCGCGAAAGTGCACTGGGGAAAGCTGGATGCTGAAAAGCTGATGACCGAGGGACCACCCGAGGGGAAGGAGCACCGCAAGCCCGAACTATATTACGATGGTGTCCTGAAAGGAGCCCGCCTTGTAGCGGAGCAGTGTACCAAAGACATTGTATTTCCCTGAAGGAAATTATGCTGTCCTTTGTAAGGCGGAACAGAGTCACCTTTATTTATTTACTTGCCTTTTATATAAAAAGTTTTTCTTCCTTCGCGGCCGTTTTTATATGTTAATCTTGAGAGTTGGCCAGTCGTCAGCTTCTGCCCCCACGTAGGAAATACAGGGGTGTTCGGGATACACCTGAACACTCTTAACCCCATTCTTGGGTCCACAAAGGAGTTGTTCAGCGCAGCGAACCAGGGAATCAGACTATAGGTCTTTATCACTCGCACTTAGCCATAGGATCTCAAGTATGGTAGGCGCAGCCCCTGGTGTTCGGAAGACCGCACGTGGGGCTCTAACTGCACCTGATCGATAAACCAATCTGTCGCACTCTGCATTTATTATGGCATTATGCGGAATGAATCTTTAAAGATTTTATAACCTCTCGAACAGCTGAGCAGCTCTTGCCGTATCATGACAGTCAGTTTTCGGCTTTATCTACCGAGGTGCTCGTCCAGAAGAACCGGGACACAATCGCAGTAGTTCTCCCAACGCTACCTTAGCCGATATTACGGAACATAAGGTACCAAAACATGGGAGCCGGGCAAACCCAACTAATGACCCAAGACATGATTCGGAGCTAATGCATATAATGCTATAAGTTCGGGGTGCCGAGCGACTGAGAAGGTGGTCGGACTTTGTTGCCATGGTGCGGGTATAATGAAGCCCCTTGGCGTTTTAAGGCATAACACGATATTCGGATGCCTTTTATGACTAAAAATGTCAATGATAGATGATAGCGGATAAGTGTCATATATCTCTACATGTTGTATTGAAGTAATACGTTTATGCGTATGGGTACTGTTCATGTTGTAAAAAGGAGGTATGACGGCGTACCCTGTGTATGAATCCGAAGTATGTCCGGATTGTCTTCGGGGGAATGTTCAAAGATTCCCCCTTTGCGCGTCCGGGCTGATTTCCTAGCGCCGGTCCTATTATCCGCAGAAGAGATCCTGCAAGGAAAATGCTGAGAGACGTATGTGCGCCACAGAGCGGTTGAACCGCAGGGCGTGACCCTTTCCAACTTGTAGCGGGGTGTTTGACTGGCGGCTGGTCGAGCCGAGCTATCCTGTCATGAAGTAGTTTGGACTGCTTTATTGGTGTCCGAGGGGTTGGCTGCCAAATCGAGGTTCGGCAAGGTGGCACAATTCACTGCTTCAGTGGCCATATGCTTTTCGGCGCCGAAGTGGTGTTCGGCCATGCCCATAATTGTGACCATGTCACGTGGGCCTGGTATGGTACCACGTTGAATCTAGCCACCGTGGTTCACCCCGGCAGTATGTAATAGTTACTGTATAGGGGGATAGTGTCGAAGACTGATTCTTCGGTATGGTGATCATTCGGTGATCCGGAGACAACCTCAAGGGTGATGTTTATAGCGCTCACCGTGTTGGATTGCATAGGAGTTTCTTTTGCTCTGTATTGCATTGCTTTGAGACCCCTTTATTGTTTTCGATGTATGACCGGCCGGCTTTTTTGAAGACTCGACATTCTCTATTTGTCTGTTTAGCTGCCGATCCTGGTTTACCGTGGATGTGGCATGGTCGATTGAGGATGTGGTCCAGGCTGGATGGGCCCGAATTGCCTTGCTGAAGTGGCTTTTTCCACTGACCGAACTGGGAGCCGCAGAATCCGGCGTTGACTACCATCTCGCGGGCATCATCATTAGTCTTGGGACGCTTATGCTTGTTGCGTCGATGTTTATGGATGCTATATCTGGCCTCTATTGTGCCAGGGGTGTTTGCTTTGTTGCTGTGAGCCAGCCAGCTATCTTTGCCCACGCAAAAGTCGGTAATGAGTGTTGTTAGGGACGCCATGGACTTTGGTTTCTCTTGGCCGAGGTGTCAAACGAGCCACTCGTCCCGGATACTGTGTTTGAAGGCTGCTATGGCTTCGGTGTCCGGACAGTCGGTGACTTGGTTCTTTTTTAGTAGGAACCGGGTCCAGAGTCTCCTGGCCGACTCTCTGGGCTGTTGGATAATGTGATCTAAGTCATCAGCATCCGGCGGTCGCCTATAGGTACCTTGGAAGTTGTCGAGGAATGCGTCCTTGAGATTTTCCCAACTGCCGACGGAGTTCACCGGTAGGCTATTCAGCCATTGTCTGGCTGGTCCTTTAAGCTTAAGGGGGAGATACTTGATGGCATGTAGATCATCACCGTGGGCCATGTGAATGTGGAGAAGGAACTCTTTGATCCATACCTCGGGGTCTGTTGTGCCGTCGTATGATTCGATGTTGATGGGTTTAAACCCTTCTGGTAATTCATGATCCATTACTTCACCAGTGAAGCAGAGGGGGTGTGCGGCGCCTCTGTGCCAGGCTATGTCACGACGCAATCTGACTAGATCTGGTCGGTTGTGTTCGGCCCGGCCGGACTTATTACTAGTGTATTCGGTATGACGGTCATTGTCATGTGCTGTGGTGCGCCCCCGTGATCCGCAGATTGATCTTGGTTGTCCTACATTGTTTTCCAATATATCTCGCAGGTCCTGCGTATTGCCCCGGGCCGTAGTGAACTGGCGTGGGGGTGCGGGCTGGTACGTCATTTTATCCTAGCCATGAGGTGGCCGGTCAGCCTCGTCTTGTGCTGGTAATGCAGGCTCTACGGGCTCTTCCTCCAGCTGAGGTAGCAACTTGTGGTTTGGGTAGCCCTTGGTGGTAGGCTCGAGTTCATATTCCTCGGCTGTCAGGACCTCAGTCCATCTGTCTGCGAGCAGATCTTGATCAGCTTGGAGCTGCTGCTTCTTCTTTTTCAGGCTTCCTGCAGTGGCTATAAGCTGGTGCTTAAAGCGCTCCTGCTCCATGGGATCCTCCGGTACGCCGAATTAGTCGTCGCCAAGTCTCACCTCATCTTCGGAGGGAGGCATATAGTTGTCATCCTCCAAGTATCCGTCCGTCGCCTGTTTATCTGGGCTGACCTACCCTTGTTCTTGTTCTGCCTGCTCGAAGGTAGGCTGATCAGGATTGTATTCCTCTCCGGTACCCTCTAGATTGTTTTCTTCTCTAGTGCCAGTGTTGCTGTGGCGGGGCTTAGAGCGGCGTTGATGACGCCCATGCTTTGATTTCTTCCCTGAGGGGTTATCTGTTGCCTCATCGCCATTGTTTTCTTTGGGGGTGTCCACCATATATATATATATCATATGAAGAGGTGGCAATCTAGCGCCTTGTGGGCGGTGGTTCTTGTTCTTCTCCTGCATCATCGTCTATACTGTCGATGTCTTCGGAGTTGAAGTTAAGCACGTCGGTCAAATCATCGACCGTGGCTATGAAGTGGGTGGTGTGTGTGGGTAACGAATTTCTTTGTCGCCTGCTTCCCACTCGAGCCGGACATAGTTCATCCAGGAATCTCCTGAAAGGGTGAGAGACCTTAATGAATTTAGCACATCGCCACTGGGGGAGTGCTGAAAGATGTCCGCGGGGGTGAACTCCATTACTGGAGCCCAATCGGACTTGATGGGCCCGGGCGTGCGCAGTTCGGAACCCACGTCCGGACACAGGTCCCGGGGTCCGGTGACACAAATCCCCTTAATGGCGGAGTCTGTGTTCGGCTCTACCGCCGAAGAGTATGCGGCCTCCATGGCGGGGTCCAGCCACCCGTCCTCGGTCGACGCGATCAGCCCCGGATTTAGGTCTGGAGAGGCTGCAGGGGCGATATCCCGAATACTGTCCGATAGCAGATTTAAGTCATGCTCGTCGTGACTGTTCGGTACTCCCGGTGCAGGCCCGAATCCGTCGAAGATCAAGTCTCTGCAGACATCGGCCGTGTAATTCAGGTTCCCAAACCTGACCTGATGGCCAGGGGCGTAGCTGTCGATCTGCTCCAGATGGCCAAGCGAATTGGCCCACAGTGCGAAGCCACCGAACACGAAGATTTGTCCGGGAAGAAAATTCTCACCCTGGACTGCGTTGTTGAAGGTTGGAGGAGCCATCGAGCCTTACAATGATGACACATAGAAACTCTCAATGAAAGCACCAACGTCGGTGTCAAAACCGGCGGATCTCGGGTAGGGGGTCCCGAACTGTCCATCTAAGGCTAATGGTAACAGGAGACTGGGGACACGATGTTTTACCCAGGTTCGGGCCCTCTCAATGGAGTTAATACCCTATTTCCTGCTTGATTGATCTTGATGATATGAGTATTACAAGAGTTGATCTACCACGAGATCGTAGAGGATAAACCCTAGAATGATTGTTCTTGTCCAACGGACTAAACCCTCCGATTTATATAGACACCAGAGGGGCTAGGGTTACACAGAGTCGGTTACAGAGAAGGAGATCTACATCCGAATCACCAAGCTTGCCTTCCACGCAAAGGAGAGTCCCATCCAGACACGGGACGAAGTCTTCAATCTTGTATCTTCATAGTCCAATAGTCCGGCCAAAGTACATAGTCCGGCTGTCCGGATACCCCCTTATCTAGGAATCCCTCAGGGGGTTGAATGGGAGATTAAAAAAATTATTGTGAATGTTTTGAACTGATCCCAATCACAGCAGTGGAAATAAAGTTTTGGTAGAAACAAACTCAAACAAGATAACTATTGAGGAACAAAACCTTCAATGTAGGAAGCAATTATGGCTCGAGCATAGGATATCACTGGTTTGACGGCTATGATGATAATGCAATATGCAAACTGGTAGAGTATCATGGCAGAGAATGAGATATGAAGGACGAACGATAACTAAGAGAAAGAACTCTACCGAGGTAAATGATAACAACACAGAATATGAAAGAGACTAAAACGTCATAGCAGAATGATGAGACAATATGACATGGATAGAAGTATAACTGAGGGAAATGACAGGGACGAATGATTTGCAACAGATAGTGAAAGACCAGATAAACTATCTACATAGAGAACAAAAGTAAACTGCTGAAGGAAATGCAGTAAAGTAGATTGAACCAGTGGTGCTCGATGGCGACAAAGAGATTTGGTAGACCGGTTCGCCCTTCTGCCAAAGGACTATGTTTGGTTGGAGGGGTTCTGGCCTAACATGGAATATAAACTCTCTTCGCCCTATTTTCCTTCAACTCGAAGCTGATCAAACTCCAGTTGATTTTGCTCGTGGTATATACTTGTTGGTGATCTCCAAACCTTCAGTCAACCTTCGCAAACCACAATCACTCTTGGTTGCTAAAGATCTAGCTCAGTGAAGACAAACAACTCTTCAACATTCAAGCCAAAACCTATCCGTCTAGAGATTGAGCAGCTCTTAAGAGTAATAGGTACACGAACTCTAACTCGGGACTACTGTGATGCTCAACCACTGTCTAAGTTCGGGCTCTTGATTTTTCTCTCGATGGATCTTAAACTCAAATCACTCGGAGAGGGGATGCTCAATTGATCTTCTCAGAAATCTTAAGCAGAGCAGCCAACAAACAACGCTAGAGCGGGGTGGCTATTTATAGCCATGGCCTTCCTTAAAGGGAAATGACCGAAATGGACATGTGGAGCAGCCAATGGCTGAGCAACACGAGTCCAACGGTCAAAAATTGAGCACGATAGTAACATTACTTGCGGAGCAAGTAAAGCTAACTCCTCAGTTTGAAGGATATCTCCCACAACACGAAGAACAACATCTACTGCTGCCAAGTAATCATTTGAGGCATAAAGATATTTCTCTTGCATCTTTCATAGGTTTTTGAGCTAAGCATCACCATGGATCTAAGCTTCGAGAACCTATACCCCTCTTAATAGTGCGGAGGTCCTATGGCTCAAATAAATGAAAGAAGAATAACGAAATGAATGCTACATCTTCTCTTTGTCTTTGACTTCCATTCACTGTAGTCATTTTCCTTCGGACAGAATCTCCGAACCAATTGCTTCACGTCAGCAATACCTTCCGAGGGGCTAACTCCTTCATGTCGATCTTCTTGCCTACATGTCTTAAATATATGTAGCTCATTCTTCTCTGCAACGCAGGTATTCTTTGGTGAAGTTCCTCGAACTTGACACCTGAGACAACATTCTCTTCGGTTCTGCATGAACTATTTCTCTCTGTATGCACTAGCGAACAAATCAGTCCATGCCTGTTTCTGTCAACAATCTCCAACACACAAGAGGGTAAATATTGCACCAACAATCTCCCCCTTTTTGGATGATTGTTGACAAAATAGACCACATCGCAGGATAGATAAAGGAATGAAATGGAATGCGAAGGATAATGAAAGATGAGAGATAATTAGGAAGATAAAACACGCTCCCCTAAAGATATGCATCTTATGCATATGTGATAAAAATGGAGGATAGCGAGATGAATCTTCGTACGAGTGATATTGATGTATGATCTCATTCGTGATCTCTTCCAATTCACTCGATAGTGTCTGCGGTATTTCCTGCCACACACAACCTTGAAGTAGATTTGTTAGATAAAGTGATACTTTTAAATGATTTGTGATGAAGGATAAGCCATGAATATTTTCTCAGAGCACAATTTTAAATCCAGACGAGATATGAGTTCTCTACAATTTAGATATACGAGGGAAAACAGAGCAAAGGAATTATAGATATATTGATTATAGTAGATAGGCTTCAGATGTAGTTTTCCTTCAACAAAGATATTACAAAGGAGAAGTGCGAGGAAAACAACTTGATAGATAGAAAGAATTTGCTCTTGAATCACAAGAAAAATAATCTGATGCATCTTTCTTCTTCTACAAGGTTAGATGGCAAAAGGTATTCATCAGAAAATATCCAACGAACAAATATATATATATATATATATATATATATATATATATATATATATAGATTCAAGGAGAAATATATCTCGTTTGGAGAGGCATGATTTCCAATCCTCCTTGAAACACTTTCACATTCCCTGCATGATGGATAATTATCAAGGATAATCGTTACTAGGGAGTAGAATTTTGATAGCACCTGCAAACATAGAGTTGTCGATAAATAGCATTGCAGGGGGGTTATTAACAGTACATGACGACCGGGTATTTCAACATCACATGCGGTGCAATAAGTTTCAGAAGCAACTGTTCGACGAAACCAAATTGTTCGGAAGAAAAGAAAATGGCAAATAAATACACCCTGCAAATTGCCCTCTGATCTATCACTCTCCCCCTTTTGTCAACAATTGTCAAAAAGGAAAGAGAAGGCATACGAGGAACTACTCGTCTGAAGAACCACTACCAAAAAAACAATTCTGTGATGATACGTGTTTGTCACAGTAGGTCACATTTTCTGTCATGCATGTACACCCATGACGATTTTATGATAGAATCAAGATGGTCATACCTGTGCTATCATAGAAGTGTTCCATGACAATACTTAAATTATCATCACGGAAGTGTTCACTTCCATGACGATAAATGACCCGTCATGGAAGTGCTTTCGTCAAGGGTAACCGACATGTGGCTTCCACCGTAATGGGTCGCCATTAAGCTACCGGGTCCAGTTTTGGATCCGATAACCCGCTAACAGCAACGACCAATGGCGATCTTCCACGTGTAATATTCTCATTGGCCGAAGGAACCACATGTCAACTCTGCGTTTGGATAGATGTCATCCAGCCAATGGATGGGACACAGCTATGATACGTCGACACATGACAAGGCCCAATAGCGGCCCATTTAGGTTAAAAAGGTTGGCCCAGCCAAAGGCCCACAATATTTTTTCAGACACTAGTGGGCCAGCCCATTAACATCCCACCATGCTTTGGGTGAAATTACGACCCATATCAGATCTGGCCCACTCACGGCCTGTCGTGTTTTGGCCAAATGATGGCCCACATGAGATACGACCAATTAAAAGCCTGCAATATTTTGTGCTAGTTTACAGCCAATATTAGATCAGGCCTGTTAACAGTCTGCAATAGTTTGGGACAAATTACGGACCATAATAGATATGACCCGTTAACAGCTACTGTGCCTTTGGGCCCATTGGGGGCATGGTTTGCTCTTCGGCCTCTTAATGGCCTGTTTAATAGTTTGGCATGATATTAGTTTCGACATGTCAGCGGCCCTGCAATATGGGCCGCTTTAGGCCTGGTTATAGTTTTGGCCATTTAAAGGCCCGAGCTCGATGTGGGCCTAAATCTAGTCCGTGGTGACTTTCGGCCTCTCAATGGTGCATATTCTTCTTGGATACATTTTAGCCCAAACTACTTATTGGCCCGTTAAAGGCCCTAATATTGGCCCCTATGCATCTGGCCTGCTATTAGCCTATCATGTGATTGGGCCAACCAAGGCCCAACTACATTTAAGCCTGTTAATGGCCCGTCATACCTCTAGGCCAATAATGGGCTGATGTACATTCCAGCCTACTGTCGGCCCGTGATTTATTCGGCACAATTCAGGCTCAATCTACAACTCAGCCTATTAAAAGCCCATTTTATTTTCTGGCCCAATTAAGGCAAGCGGTTTGCTTGGCGTTTTTAAGGGCCAAAACTAATGTGGGCCAGATTAAGTCTAGGCCCACTAATGGCCCAAGATAAGCCCATGGTTCGACCCATTTTTTGTGATTGGCGGTCGACCAGTTCTAGTACCGATTTTTTTATATATAAGCCTATCGTATTGGCCTATTATGCTCCTTTCGAAGCTTATGACCTTTTCACAGAGCGACGCCAGCATATACAGAAAATAAAGTACAACATCATGACGAAGAATAAACCAAGGCTATACAACAAAGAAACTAGAGCATATTACATCCCCTGGGCATCAATATTTGTCAACGCCAGTGATAATAAAGGGTAACCAGACATCATATCACTTACACCGGGCATCAAAGGTCACCACCAGTGGAAGTAAATATGCCAACAAAATAATAGACATAACCGACAGAACTTCAACATAGGTCAAGAAAGGTTAGCCCTGCCCAGGAGCTGCAGTGCAAGCAGCTTAGCAACCTTATGAGACTGCGCTTGTTTGACACTGATATCCACCAGCTCAAGCTGCATAACATCAAATAGACATCATCTACTTATGGTTATTCTTGCATAGAGATTGGAGTTCCAGTCGAATTTGAGCGGAAGCATGTCTTTCTGCTTCAATTTCAGACTGAAGAAGTCAAACAAATTCAGGCGACGACTTCATTGAGCTTGTGTCACTGCTATGAGCGAGTAAGTTCGGCACTACATCAAGACATGACTTTGGGGTTGTATCGCTATCCTCAAGATGTGTTGCCTTCTTCTCTGGAATATATGTTAGAGGGACAAGGAATGGGTTCGTATCACTATCATTGTGGCAGTTCTTCCTAGCATCAGCGATGTCACTCTGAAAGAGAAACAAGTAGGTAGATAACATGTTTTGCACGTATAAGCATAAATGATGTCAATTCATCTCATTTCTTAGTCAGAAATAAATAGACACGGTTTAAAATAGCATTAACATAACATGCATTGTTCATAATTAAGATGGCAGGAAATGGAATTGTGCAGGAGCGTCCAGCTTCACCACACCACTGGATTACAAATCAGAACACAAGCATACACGTAGTGCTAAACAACGTATAAGCATGAATGGTGAGTGTACTTTCAATTTATCCCATTTCAGATTGGTTAATAAAGAGAAGTGATTTAAATAACATTAACATAATATGGCATTGTCAATAGTTAAGACATATCAGGATATGAGATTGTGCTGGAGTTGGCAGTTTCACCACACCACTCGATTACTTATCAAGAACACAAGCGTACATGCAGTGCTAAAGAAGATAACTTGCTATGTTTAGTTTAATTTACATGGTATAAATAAGGAACTAGGGTGTACAACTAAAAACTAAAATTGAGAAGGACAAACTTATGTTTATGTACTTCTTCATAATAAACTTTGAACATGCAATTTGATGCAGACAACAAAAATAAACAACATTTGCATTCATAGCTATACAAATATACACAAAAAAGTTTGAAGGCTCGAGGAGGACAAACTTATGTTAGTAGTGAAGACCACTTTATAAAGCCCTTGTCCATATTGATGGGGGGGATTCAAGAAGTTTACCACAGACTCTTCTTCATGAGCATTGCCTTTATTCTACATTTTTTAAGAGTAAATATAGATGTGATAATATAGGAACAAATGGAGATTATTTAAGCTAAGGTGCAGACTATAAATGTAAGTACAACACAGAGGCAGAAGGCACTGCCAAGAGCAATGCAGAGCTAAACTTCTTCAGTAGCATTGGTTCTATTCAACATTTTGTCAAGGGTAAATATAGATCTGATCTGTAGAAAATGGAGGGCAAGGGAAAATACATTGCAAAGTGTACATGAACAACTATCTGACAATATAAGTACAATGATGAAGGACAACAAATACTTACAAGAACAATGCAGAGCTAAACTTCTTCATAAGGCATTGGGTTTATTCTACATTAATGTAATCATTCATATAGATCTGATTATTTTGAGCAAACAGTGGATAAGGAAGCTATAATGCACAATGATGTTACATAATCCACTAGGTATGACTGTAAGTACGGTGATAGGACAACAGGTACTAACAAGAGCAAAGCAGCGAGCATCATAGTTGCGATATCCTAGGTTTTGTGGCGCTGGTTCTATCACCAATATAAGTGGGGTGCTATATGATTTCTCCGGTACCACCACCTTTTTCACGGACTTTGCTTGTACTCCTTTAGGTTCTGCAATCACCCTCTTCCTTTTGGATGTCTGAAACACAAGAACAACATTTGAATGAAAAAACATGGTATGACAACAAAGGGAATATGTATTGATAATGGATGGGCATGGCATCTTCACATATATCATGAGTAAACTAAGAAGATGGTGGTGCAACGAAGCAGAAGATATACAAGACACCTTATGCAAGATACGTGTGTCGGTGTCAAAACCAGTGGATCTCGGGTAGGGGGTCCCAAACTGTGCATCTAAGGCTAATGGTAACAGGAGGCATGGGACACAATGTTTACCCAGGTTCGGGCCCTCTCAATGGAGGTAATACCCTACTTGCTGCTTGATTGATCTTGATGATATGAGTATTACAAGAGTTGATCTACCACGAGATCGTAGAGGCTAAACCCTAGAAGCTAGCCTATGATTATGATTGTTCTCCTACGGACTAAACCCTCCGGTTTATATAGACACCGGAGGGGGCTAGGGTTACATAGAGTCGGTTACAGAGAAAGGAATCTTCATATCCTAACCGCCAAGCTTGCCTTCCACGCAAAGGAGAGTCCCATCCGGACACGGGACGAAGTCTTCTATCTTGTATCTTCATAGCCCAACAGTCCGGCATATGCATATAGTCCAGCTGTCCAAGGACCCCTTAATCCGGGACTCACTTAGTAGTCCCTGAACCAGGCTTCAATGACGATGAGTCCGACGCGCAGATTGTCTTCGGCATTGCAAGGTGGATTCCTTCTCCGAATACTCCAAAGTAGATCTTGAACGTAAGAATCGTGTCCGGCTCTGCAAAACAAATTCCATATACCACCGTGGAGAGCATAATGTTTTCACGAGTCCAATCCGCTGACAGCTTTTGCAACACGACATTACGTCATCGTTCGACCATTATTTCAAATCGTTTTTCCAACCTGCTGCTCCATGCTTCGCGAGGCGGTCTTATTGGCACATCTTGTCGAAGCGGAGATCGTGTCCCTTTATTGCGGGATTCTCATCAACACGGGCGTGGGTAACCCAACCGTCCCGTTGGTATGATTCCTTGGGAATAGGCATGTTTTAAGGCCACGTAGGGGATGTTTGATATTTGTCATCTTTATAAGGAGGCTGAGACCCGCCTTTCCCCTCTATGCTACTCCCCTCCTCCTCCCACCTCGAGTTCGAACACCCAAGGTTTAACCAGTCGCTTCGAACCTCAGGCCATGTACAGATCCAGCTTTCAAGGCCGGTGGACGGCTTCTTCTGTCACCGAGGAGGATATCACGAAGCTCGGGGAGGTGAGGTATTTGACCGCGAAGATCCTTCACATGCTTCCTGCCCAAGGGCATGTTATACCTACTCCTAGACCTAATGAGAGGGTCGTATTCATCCCTCACTTCCTCCAGGGACTAGGTTTCTCTCTTCATCCCTTCATTCGAGGGCTCATGTTTTACTATGGACTAGATTTCCATGATCTAGCTCCGAACTCCTTCCTTTACATCCCATCATTCATTATCGTATGTGAGGCCTTCCTCCGTATCTCTCCACACTTCGGCTTATGGCTCAAGACCTTCAATGTAAAGCCGAAGATAATAGACAGGAGACACGCAGAGTGCGGAGGTGCTTTAATAAGCAAATTGGCCGATATCATATGGCCAAAGGGTTCCTTCACTGCAGCTTCCGGCATGTGGCAGCGGGAGTGGTTTTATATCACAGAGCCTCGTGGTACAAAGTGGGTGGCTCCACCCGCCTTCCGATCAGGCCCTCCGCCACAGCTTGCATCGTGGATCAACAAGGGGCTGGATTGGGGATCGCTAGATGAAGTTCAAATACTAAAAAGCCGCATTCGAGACCTTATTAAGAAGGACATCGATCTCATCAAGGTAATCCAAGTTATGTTAGTCCGTCGGGTCTTGCCATGCCAGCGCCGACCTCTCCGTATGTGGGAGTTCAATCCGGAAGGACCACGCACCATTCAACGCTTCTTTGGCACAACGCTCAAAGGGATGTATGAATTATTCTTCGGGTCATGAAAAAGGTGTCCGGACACCACTGAGGACGCAGGCCTCGACTGCAACCATCCGGATTCCCCGGTAAGCACTCAATTTCTGAACATGTTTTTAGTTTAAGTTTCCCATAAAAAAACTGAGAAAACCATACTCGCCCAGGGCTGGGTAAAGAAGGCGAAGAGGATCAGGTGTTCGGCCCCACTTCCCAAAAACTCAGCGGACCCAGTGTTAACCAGGATGCTGGCTCCGACACCTTATCAAGTGCAGTTGAGGGAAGAAAAGGAGAGGAGTGGAGAGGCCGAAAGTGGCCTTCATACCGGAGGTGCATCACGCACCGTATCCGGGGAAATCGGAACTCCCGTGTTGGAGGATGAACGGGGAGGAGAATCTAACATTCCCTCCCCCCACGGGAAAAAGAGAGCCGCCCCCGAAGACCTGTAGGCAGAGGCCTCCAAGCAAGGGAAGAAATCCCTATCAGGGGCCCCGGATTCGGGAGGCGATATTGCCGCAAAGTTCCCACAAGGGGGCCAGCCTTTAGCTGAACTGTAAGTTAACAAAGGTGCTTTAATAAGCATACCCCGTTCTTTTCTTGTTTGTGAGGGTATTATCTGAAACATATGTTTTACAGTTCGGCCTATAGCCTCCCTCAACAATCTTCGTCCTCGGGGGATCTTCTTCTGGAGATGATGGAGAGCGAAACACCGCCTCATACTTCCCTGCCCCATAAGGCGGACGACCCCGAGGTGTCGTCCCGAAGGATCTCTCCCGATCCGCGAAGGAGGACAATGCCAGAAGATGACTCTTCGGCCGCCCGAGGTCCGGGGTGTTCGGCTCCTAGAGAGACCAACAACAAAAAAAAGCCCCGGACTATCCGATATACAGCCGGACACATGGACGGGTCTTCTGCGGCAAGCACGTATCTTGGAGGAACATCGTACCTTAATGGATACGGTGATTGAGAGAATTTCGTCGGCAAAAAGCGGATTGAATGAAGCCTTTACGAGCCTGCTAAGAGGCTTTGAGGTACGCAATGTGTACTGTGTATAGATAGTAGCCCCTGAGACTCTGGTTGCCCTCCGAACGGGTTGATCAGAGGATCAAAAGATAAATAAGCTCAGGTAATAATTTTGCTAATTTGTACACAGGCGGCTGCAGCCCCGGCCACTGCCCGGGCTGCCGAATTTGCCGAACTGAAGCAGCAACTTGATGTAGAGGATGATGACAGCACCCTCGTGAACAAGAAGCTTGACGAGGCGCAAGGTATGTATTTTGGGCGGTCAGTGAGTATAAATAGGAGCATGATGCTGGAATTTATAATATGCTTGACTGCAGATGGTGCTGCCGCCATGGAGACCCTTCGGGCTGAGCTTGCCCGGGCCAAGGAGCAAGCCAGGATAAGCAACGCGGCTGCCGATAAGGCAGTTGGTGAATTAAAAGCCGAACAGGCTGCTCATCGCCTGAGTGAGGAGAGAATATCCAACATGGCGCGTGAGCTAAGGGATGCCGCTAGCCAATATGCACTTCTCGAGAAAGAGACCAAAGAAAAAAGGCTGATCTTGAGAAAGCCTTACAAGCGGCAAAGGAAACCCGGTTAGAGACCAGAGCGGCACGGGAGGAGATCCAGCAAGCCGGGGAGATTACGGCTAGGACGCCCTTTTTATTACGAACTAAGTTCGGCGATCCGAAGTATGTCCCGCTTGATCAAATGTGGAGTTCTCCGGACACATATTTGGACTTATCGAAGAGTGTTTCTGATGCGACATAGTTTTTCCAGGCCCAAGAAGGCCATGAAGCTGAACGCCTTTTCTGGTCGCAGTTTAGCATGCCAGAGCGTCTGCTGCTGTTGAATGAGCAGATGGTCGAATGGGCCGAGCTCCACAGGATATCCGAACTTGCCATGAAGGCTGTCGTGGACCGGCTGTGGCCTAAGGGACCAACTGAGAATATTTATTTTGGTTTAGTGCAACAACTTGTTCATGCGGTGTCGCATATCAACGCTGTCAAGCGGTCAACGTGCTTAGAGGGTGCACGGATGACCCTTGGTCGTGTGAAGACGTATTGGGCGAAGATGAAGGCCACCAATATTGCAACAGGAGGTCTACCCGAGGGTCAGGACACACCAGATCACTATTTTGAAGAAGTCTTAGAGGGTGCCCACTTGATAGAGGGTCAGTGCTCGAAAAACATTATGTTCGAGTAACATGTATCTGAATTGTAAAAACAATGCTTATGATAATGAATGTTGTGTTTATATTTTTGCCCGTAAAGTATTTTAGTGCCTGTTGTGTGGCCGTTTATGTATATATGTATATAACCTGAAAGTTTGCAGTCGTCGGCTTCATCCCCCTTGCGTATAACGTGGGGGTGTTTGGAAAAGCACTTGATCACACTTGACCCAATGTCTTGGTCCATTAAGGAGGTGTTAGTGCGGCGAACTAGGCAATCGGACTATAGAGCTTTAACACTTTCACTTAGCCATTGGAGTTTGACGGTGGGGCTACTATATAGCCCCTGGTATGTCCGCATTTATCCGAATACGGTGCGTTTACATACGTGACCGGGAAACCGGTCCTTCGTTAATGTGGAGGAATCGTGAAGATTCCACTGAGTCATCGAGTGGTTGACCAGCTCTCGCCTTATCATGACAGTCAGTTTTCGGCTTTCTCTACTGAGGTGCTCGTCCGGATGAACGAGGGCACAATCGCAGTAGTTCTCCCTTTACCACCTTAGCCGATATAGCGAAACGTTAGGTAGCAAGCACAGGAGCCGGGAAAAGCCAACTATTGACCAAAGACATGATTCGGAGCTGATGCATATAAGGCTGAAACTCGCGACGCCGAACACTCCCGAAGATATTCGGACTTTTCAATATATACCGGGCTGGATACAGCCCCCGGTAATGAAACCTGAATTCAAGGCACATGCTACGACCCTGCGTGAGGAGAGAGCGCCTATGGTGAGAGCATATTCTCAAAGCACACTGCTGGCTGCTTCTAGAACATCTAGTTTAGTATGGTGAATAGTAAGTTCGCAAATACTGCCGATATCTTTCCAGGGAGTTTTATATGCCAGGAGGGTATGAAACAACAAGAGATAATAATAAGAAAAAAGGTTTACATAGGGTCTTAATCTAAACAGAAACCTTGAAACGGGGCCGTGCTGCACGTCTGCGCCTTTGTCTCTATTGTGCAGTGTCCTTGTAGGGTATATCATGATGGCCTATCTGTAAAAAAGAAAGAACCAGGTGAAAGAATCTGGTATGGCAGTGGGTATAGTTTGTTGTTTTTTATGAACTGTGAACTGTAGTTTCTTGAGTCCGAATAGGGTCGAGCCGGACTATAGACTTCTAGCGTGCAGGGTGCCCCCAGCGCCACCCAAGGAATTTTGAGTGTATATTTATGTATACGGGAAAACATGTACAATCTTCTTATGGGGCGATCTATGGGGGCAGGGCTGCTAAACAAGCTCAGGTTTATCTGAGCTATTACACATAGGTGTGTGCCGAACACGTTTGGCTGTGTCCGCGGTCTTGAGGACCGATGAGCTGCTCGGCTTGAAAATGCCGCTTCGTGCTTCCGCTACTAGAGCCGCCGCGTATTCTTCTGTACGAAGAGAACACTCTGTATTTACACTCACCGTGATAACGCCACGTGGTCCAGGCATCTTGAGTTTAAGATAAGCGTAATGCAGGATTGCATTGAAACGGGCAAAGGTCGTTCGTCCGAGTAGTGCATGATAGCCACTTCGGAATGGAGCAATGTCAAAGATTAGCTCTTCGCTTCGAAAGTTATCGGGAGAGCCGAAGACGATGTCCAATGTTAGAGTGCCAGTGCAACGGGCCTCTACTCCTGGTATTACTCCTTTAAAGGTAGTGCTGCTTTGCTTGATTCTTGATGGGTCTATCCCCATCTTATGGACAGTGTCCTGATATATCAGATTGAGACTACAGCCGTCGTCCATGAGGACTCAGGTGAGGTGGTATCCGTCAATTATTGGGTCGAGCACTAAGGCAGCCAAGCCCCCGTGACGGATACTAGTCGGATGATCCCTGCGATCGAAGGTGATCGGACAGGCCAACCATGGGTTGAATTTGGGGGCGACATGCTCTATAGCATACACGTCTCGGAGTGCGCGTTTGCGCTCCCTCTTTGGGATGTGAGTGACATATATCATGTTCACTGTTTTGACCTCCGTTGGAAATTTCTTCTGTCCCCCCATATTTGGCTGGTGAGATTCGTCCTCGTCTTCGCTTTGCGGTCCCTTCCCTTTGTGTTCGGTGTTGAGCTTGCCGGCCTTCTTGAAGACCCAACATTCTCTATTGGTATGATTGGCTGGTTTGTCGGGGGTGCCATGAATCTGGCAGGACCTTTCTAGAATTTTATCTAGGCTAGATGGACCATCTCTGCTGCCTTTAAGTGACTTTTTCCGTTGACCGGGTCTAGAGCCCCTGAATCCAGCGTTTACCGCTGTATTGTCTGGGCTTTCTTCATTGTTTCGACATCTGTTTTTATTGCGTCGTGCCTTTCCATTGCCATCCCTGACTTCGGATGTGCCAGGGTCGCTGGTGCTGCTACGGGCCAACCAACTATCCTCTCCCACGCAAAAGCGGGTCATGAGTGTAGTTAGGGCTGCCATTGTCTTTGGCTTTTCCTGGCCTAGGTGTCTGGCTAGCCATTTGTCCCGGACACTATGTTTGAAAGCTGCTAAGGCTTCGGCGTCCGGACAGTCGACGATTTGGTTCTTCTTAGTGAGAAATCGGTTTCAAAGCTTACGGGCTGACTCTCCGGGTTGTTGGGTTATGTGACTTAGATGGTCTGCATCCGGAGGTCGGAAATAGGTCCCTTGGAAATTGGCCCTGAAAGCATCCTCAAGTTCTTCCCAGCTTCAAATGGAATTTTCAGGGAGGCTTTTCAGCCAGTGCCGAGCTGGTCCTTTTAGCTTGAGGGGCAGGTATTTGATGGCGTGGAGATCGTCTCCGCGAGCCATGTGGATGTGAAGAATAAAGTCTTCTATTCAGATCGCAGGGTCTATCGTTCCGTCGTATGCCTCGATATTCACGGGTTTAAAGCCTTCTAGAAATTCATGATCCAGCACCTCATTGGTGAAGCACAGGGGGTGTGCAGCACCCCTGTATTTGGCTGTGTCGCAGTATGGGTCCGACGGTTGTAGTTTTTGGTGTTGGTTCCAAACTGGTAAGTGACTGGCATATTTGGTTTGATGGCCCTAATCCTGTGCGGGAACACGTTCCCTGGATCCATAAATGGACCTGGTTCTGCCAGCCTTTTTGTCCAGGTCTTCACGTAAATCATGTTTCTGGTTCTAGGTTGCGACCTCCTTTCCTTTATGGGGAGGGGGTGCAGTTTTCTGTGCGGTGTTGTTAGCCGCTCTATCTCGACCACGAGGTGGTCAGCCTGGTTGATCGGCTGTATTGTTATTCGGCGGTATGGGCGCAATAGCATCATCGTCGAATTCGGACAGTAGTTTGCATTTGGGGTAGCTCTTTGTTTGGTGATTGCCGCCGCATTTTTCCTCAGTGTCGAGCACTTCGTTCCATTTATCATTGAGCGTATCCTGTGCGGCTTTAAGCCATTGCTTCTGCTTCTTCAAGCTCCTCGCGGTGGCGATAAGTCTCCGGTGGAGGTGTTCTTGTTCCAATTGTTTTTCCGGGACGATGAATGCATCGTCATCCAGACTGATCTCCTCTTCGGGGACAGGTTGATAATTGGAGTCTTCGGCATCGCTGTGATCGGACAGGGGCCCCCGAACTGTGTTCACCATCACCTTGCTCGTCCTACTCCATTGCTGGGTCCGTGGTTTCGTCATTGTCTTCGGCATCGTCCGGGGCATTATTCCCTCTTGTGCCGGTATCGCTATTTTTACCATGGCGTGATTTAGAGTGGCGCTGCTGACGTCAATGCTTTGGCTGCTTCTCGGGAGGTTTATCCTCAACTGGTTCCTTTTTGTCATTGCCATGGTCTCCTTTGGGTGTATCCACCATGTATATGTCGTATGAGGAGGTGGCTGTTCAGCGCCTTGTGGGCGGTGGTACCTGTTCTTCTCCAGCATCGTCGTACACACCGTCGATGTCTTCGGAGTCGAAATCAAGCATGTCGATCGAATCGCCGACAATGGCTATCAAGTGGGTGGTGGGTGGGTAACGAAGTTCTTCGTCGTCCGCTTCCCACTCAAGCCGGACATAGTTCGGCAAAGAATCTCCTGACAAGGAGAGAGACTTTAATGAGTTTAACACGTCGCCTAGGGGTGAGTGTTGGAATATGTCCGCGGAGCTGAACTCTAAGATCAACACCCGTCAGATTCGATGGGTGTGGATACACGTGGTTCGGAGCCTATGGCGGGAGACGAGTCCGAGGTTCCGATGACACAGGCCTCATTGGAGGTCAGATCTGTGTTTGGATCTAGCGCCGCTGAGTATGCGGCCTCTATGGCGAGGTTGAGCTTCCCATCCTTGGATGGTGCGCTTTGCTCTAGATCTAGGGCCAGAGCGATTACATGCGCTATCTCCTGCACACAGTTTGATGACAGATTTAGGTCATATTCATTGTGGCGGTAGGGCGCGTCTGTCATGGGCTCGAATCCGTCGAAGATCAAGTCTCCGCGGATGTCGGCGTTGTAGTTCAAGCTTCCAAACCTGACCCAATGGCCAGGGGCGTAGTTGTCGATCTGCTCTAGATGGCCAAGCGAGTTGGCCCGCAGTGCGAAGCCACCGAATGCGAAAATCTATCCGGGAAGAAAAACTTTACCCTGGACTGCGTTGTTTTAGATGAGTGAAGGGGCCATCAAGCCTTACAGTGACGACACAGTGGAACTCTCAATGAAAGCACCAATGTCGGTGTCAAAACTGGTGGATCTCGGGTAGGGAGTCCCGAACTGTGCGTCTAAGGCTAATGGTAACAGGAGGCGGGGGATACAATGTTTACGCAGGTTCGGGCCCTCTCAATGGAGGTAATACCCTACTTCCCGCTTGATTGATCTTGATGATATGAGTATTACAAGAGTTGATCTACCACGAGATCGTAGAGGCTAAACCCTAGATGCTAGCCTATGATTATGATTGTTCTCCTACGGACTAAACCCTCCGGTTTATATAGACACTGGAGGGGGCTAGGGTTACACAGAGTCGGTTACAGAGAAAGGAATCTTCATATCCTAACCGCCAAGCTTGCCTTCCACGCAAAGGAGAGTCCCATCCGGACACGGGACGAAGTCCTCTATCTTATATCTTCATAGCCCAACAGTCCGACATATGCATATAGTCCGGCTGTCCGAGGACCCCTTAATCCGGGACTCCCTCAACGTGCAACCAACAAAACCTTGCCAAATTAGAACACGCACCTTATTGGGTGAACAAGGTAGGTGATCTACCATTGACTCCTTGAGCTTAGAATAGTCATTAGGATCATATTCTGAATATGAATATGTAGGTCAGGAGCATGTGGGCTTCATTGCATCCAGAATGGACCTCAATCCCTTGATGCCAAGTTTGTTACCCATTGAACTGTTCTGCAATATTCTTCTGATGTGCACATTCTTATATTCATTGTGATTACATAGAATATCTGAGAAGCATGAAATAGTAGTGAAATTATCTTTGTAATGCAAAGGATATTCTAATATAATAGGGGCTCCCTATAAACCCTTGTGTGCTATCACTGGATTCTGATGAGAGAGCCCATGTGTGTTGTAATATGGTGCGTACATTAATATAATCTAGCACAACTACAAAAAAATAGGCTCCCTGTTGGGAGATCCAGATGTAAGGATAGTGGGAAGATGATAGGTTCATAATATACCGTATAGAAAGTATATTGGCACACCATGATAACAAGAGGGCACAACCAGTAGGCAAATCATAGTGTAGATAAAAAGGGGGTACACCATAACCATTATAAATAAATCGAAAAGCGAAACTGGCTAGAAAATACGGGGTTGTATTGCCGCTACTAATTTAAAGCTTATCAATCACCTACATGCCAGCTCTATTCATCTGAAGGCGCACTGGTGTTACTATCAGTCTAGTCTACCAAAGACCGCACAACTCCCACCATTTCCTGGATACTATGGCAGACCAACTCGAAGTGCTAAATAATCTAGCAGAAGCAGCCCAATAGAGCCGTTGACTGCAGATGTCCCTGCCCCCTTCCTGACAAGGAACATACTGTACTTACTAAAGAAGAATAGAAGAGGAACATGTTAAACAATAGAAGGGGAAGCATATTATTGAGATTCCGCTTCTTTGTATACAATGTTGGTTCCCCACCCATGATGAATCAGAGCGCCCAAAGAAATGAAATTCCATGATGTCTCTCTATATGTGGCCACATGCATTTGGAAACCCAAGTGGGAGCGTTAGCTGATCAATTAAATGTGTGTCTGGTAACTAATGTCAATATCTTATGACATTCATATTTCAAGATGTATGCTTTGGACGTATAATTGGTGTGTTGTTTAGCTTTAAGGGTGGACTACTGCTAGTAGGACACAAAGCACCTATGCAGATCATAGTGTAGATATAATGGGAAAACCCTAAGCATCACGAGTAAAATCAGGAGAGTGGAACTTGCTGAAAATATGTGCTAGTATTGCCGGTATGACTAGAAAGGCTTCGGATACCAGCTCTCTACAACTGATGGCGCAGTACTTTTACTAGCAGGCTAACTTTCAAAGGCGACACGGCTCCCAAAATTTTCTGGATATTATGGCATACCAACACAAAGAGTTGAAAGTGTCCATGACAGGCGACCGAATAGACCTGTACACTGCAAATATCCCTGCTCCTCTTCACTACAAGGAACATACTATACACCTATTTTACTCCCCTTGTTTCTAAATATAAGTCTTTGTAGAGATTCCACTATGGATCACATACGGGTGTATATAGATACATTTTAGAGTGTAGATTCACTCATTTGGCTCCGTATGTAGTCCATAGAGGAATCTCTACAAAGACTTATATTTAGGAACAGAGAGAGTACTTATTAAAGAAGAACAGAAGAGTAACATGCGAAGAAGAGCAAGCAGATTTTGGATAACAAAATGTTCGTTGCCCACACATGATGAACCAAAGAGCATAAAGAATGCAGCTCCATGTTGTCTCTCTATATGTGGCGCGCATGCTTTTCGAAAGTAAAGTAGGAACATTAGCTGACCAATTAAACGTTCTTTGTTTTAGTAATATCAACATCATATCAGATTCGTATTTGAGCAGCTAAGTTTGGAATTATGAGTGGCATGTTGTTTAGCTTGATGGGTGATACGTCTCCGTCGTATCTATAATTTTTGATTGTTCCATGCCAATATTATTCAACTTTCATATACTTTTGGCAACTTTTTATACTATTTTTGGGACTAACATATTGATCCAGTGCCCAGTGCCAGCTCCTGTTTGTTGCATGTTTTATGTTTCGCAGAAACCCCATATCAAATGGAGTCCAAACAGGATAAAAACGGATGGAGCTTATTTTTGGAATATTTGGGAAATATGGGAGGAAGAATCAACGCGAGACGGTGCCCGAGGTGGCCACGAGGCAGGGGGCGCGCCTGCTCTTACTGGGCGCGCCCCTGACCCTCGTGGGCCCCTCGTAAGGTGGTTGCTGCTATTCTTTTGCCGCAAGAAAGCTAATTTTCGGAAAAAATCATGGCGAAGGTTTCAATCCAATTGGAGTTACGGATCTCTGGATATAAAAAAACAGTGCCATGTTAGAATCTGGCAGCGCAGAAACAGAGAGAGATAGAGAGACATATCCAATCTCGGAGGGGCTCTCGCCCCTCCCACGCCATGGGAGCCAAGGACCAGAGGGGAAACCCTTCTCCCATCTAGGGAGAAGGTCAAGGAAGAAGAAGAAGAAGGGGGGCTCTCCCCCCTCGCTTCCGGTGGCGCCGGAACACCACCGGCGGCCATCATCATCACCGCGATCTTCACCAACACCTCCGCCGTCTTCACCAACATCTCCATCACCTTCCCCCTTCTATATTCAGCGGTCCACTCTCCCACAACCCACTGTACCCTCTACTTGAACATGGTGCTTTATGCTTCATATTATTATCAAATGATGTGTTGCCATCCTATGATGTCTGAGTAGATTTTCGTTGTCCTATCGGTGATTGATGAATTGCTATGATTGATTTAATTTTCTTGTGGTTATGTTGTTGTCCTATTGTGCCCTCTGTGTCGCGCAAGCGTGAGGGATTCCCGCTGTAGGGTGTTGCAATACGTTCATGATTTGCTTATAGTTGGTTGCTTGAGTGACAGAAGCATAAACCCGAGTAAGGGGGTTGTGGCGTATGGGATAAAGGGGACTTGTTACTTTAATGCTATGGTTGGGTTTTACCTTAATGATCTTTAGTAGTTGAAGATACTTGCTAGAGTTCCAATCATAAGTGCATATGATCCAAGAAGAGAGAGTATGTTAGCTTATGCCTCTCCCACATAAAACTTGCTATCGGTCTAGTAAGGTAGTTAATTGCTTAGGGACAATTCCACAACTCCTACCACCACTTTTCCACACTCGCTATATTTACTTAATTGCTTCTTTATCTAAACAGCCCCTAGTTTATATTTACATGCTCTTTCTTATCTTGCAAACCTATCCAACAACACCTACAAAGTACTTCTAGTTTCATACTTGTTCTAGGTAAGGCGAACACTAAGCGTGCGTAGAGTCGTATCAGTGGCAGATAGGACTTGAGAGAATATTTGTTCTACCTTTAGCTCCTCGTTGGGTTTGACACTCTTACTTATCGAAAGAGGCTATAATTATCCCCTACACTTGTGGGTTATCAAGACCTTTTTCTGGCGCCGTTGCCGGGGAGTCATAGCGCGGGGCGAATATTCTCATGTGTGCTTGTTTGCTTTATCACTAAGTAAATTTTATTTGCTGTTCTTAGTTGTTTTCTATCTTTAGTTATGGGTAGGAAACACAAAATACCAAAAAAATTAGTTGTACCTACTGAACTAATGGTTGAAGAACCACTCAAAATCTATCACACTCCTGAAGCTTTTTACTTGGATCATCTTTGATCCCTTTGTGCTCGTGCTGAAACCCAAACTAGCTTAGTTGAAGGCAAATCTTCAGATTAGCATGCTTGTTATGTGCGACACCGTATATCTAAAAAAGGGAAACTTTTACTAGATCGAATTCATCATTTGCAATGCTATGCTTGGAATTTATGTGAAATATATGATTACGTATTGTTCTGAAAACCCTAAGAAACATCTTCCCTACCAATGTGGGTTTAGTGATAATGGAATTGTATCTTTGTATGCTAAGGGTGTTTATGATTACTATGATGTTCAACAAATTGAAGAATTTGTTGCTTTTAAGGGTGCTTATGAAATTGCTTCTTTGATTGAAAAGTGTAGGACCTTGAGAAGAGGTGTCTAGAGGGGGGGGGTGATTAGACACTTCGTACCAAAGTTGCAGATTTTAAACCTTTTTGAGTTTAAGTGGAGTTTAGGCACAAGTTTAACATTCACAACATATAGCAAGAAAGCATGCAAAGAGTATATGAGCAGCGGAAAGTAAAGCATGCAACTTGCAAGAATGTAAAGGGAAGGATTTTGGAGGATTCGAACGCAATTGGAGACACGGATGTTTTTGGCGTGGTTCCGATAGGTGGTGCTATTGTACATCCACGTTGATGGAGACTTCAACCCACGAAGGGTAATGGTTGCGTGAGTCCACGGAGGGCTCCACCCACGAAGGGTCCACGAAGAAGCAACCTTGTCTATCCCACCATGGTCGTCGCCCACGAAGGACTTGCCTCACTAGCGGTAGATCTTCACGAAGTAGGTGATCTCCTTGCCCCTACAAACTCCTTGGTTCAACTCCACAATCTTGTCGGAGGCTCCCAAGTGACACCTAGCCAATCTAGGAGACACCACTCTCCAAGAAGTAACAAATGGTGCGTTGATGATGAACTCCTTGCTCTTGTGCTTCAAATGATAGTCTCCCCAACACTCAACTCTCTCTCATAGGATTTGGATCTGGTGGAAAGAAGATTTGAGTGGAAAGCAACTTGGGGAAGGCTAGAGATCAATATTCATATGGTAGGAATGGATTATCTTGGTTGTCGGTGTTCTGGGAACGGGGGTCCCCAGACTTGCTTGCCTGCGGCCTGCGGCGTGGCTCAAGGGGTGGCCCAGCATGACCCATCTTCATCAGCACGGGCTCAAGACCCTCGCGAGGGGCCAAGCCTCGCGGGGAGGACGACAGGGAGCTTCCTCAGGCACGGCCTCGTCAGGCTGGCTCGCGAGGAGGCGGAGAGATCAAGGCGGGGTACCTCACGAGGTTCTCATGACGCAAGCCATGACGACCAAGGGCGCCAGGCGGGCGCCAGGCGGGCGCCAGCCCGCGCAGTGTCCTCCCTTTCCTCTTTGGTGCAAAGGGAGCAAGCGCAGGCGAGAGCATCAAGCAAAGGCATCCGTTTCGGTGCAACAAGACCAAGACCGTCGCAACGGCAGGAAGGAAGTCATTGTGGAGCCCAAGCCGGCGTCACCACCAGAGCTTTTGACAGGCGAGGACCAACTTTAGTCAGGATAAGTGTACTAGATGTTCCCCTTGAAAATGGCCAATTGTTGGCGCCCTTCCCGCTCAATATTTGGGAAGAGGCCCAGGGCCTTTGCCTATAAATAGGACTAGCCACCCCCAGGGGAGGAGGATGATCATTTGGAGATCAACCAGAGAGAGTGAGAGCAACTGAACTCCCCTTAGCAATTCATCGCACCAGCCAAGAACAGACCCTCGCGAGGCTGTTCTTCCTTGTATTGTTCATCATCAGCCCAAGAGGCAATCCACACACCACACACTAGAGTAGGGTATTACACCACAATGGTGGCCTGAACCAGTATAAACCCTGTGTCTCTTGTGTTGTTCCTTTCATATCTTAGATCCTAGCGAGGCGGCGAGGTGCAGGTAGGTAGAGGGCGAAATCTCCGCGCGCACCCTAGTGTTCGAATCTAGAGGGTCTGCCGGAACCCGAAATCCGACATTGGTCTCAACACATGAGTAGGTAGTTCTCTCTCAGAAATGGTAATTTGGAAGTGTAGGTTTGTTCTGATGGCTCTCTCCATGAATGAAGAGGAGGTGGAGGGGTATATATAGCCTCCACACAAAATCTAACCGTTACACACAATTTACCAATCTCGGTGGGACCGAATCAACAAACTCGGTCAGAACGATTTAGTAAACAATGTGACCATTAGGAATTTCGGTGGGACCGAAATGCAACTCGATAGGACTGATATTATTAGGGTTAGGGCATAATGTAATCTCGGTGAGACGAATTACACAAACTCGGTGAGACCGATTTTGGTAATTAGCTAACCAGAGAGTTGGTCAGGCAAACTCGGTGGGACCGATTACTCAAACTCGGTGAGACCGATTTTGGTAATAAGTTAACCAGAAAGTTTGCATTTTAATCTCGGTAGGACCAATTGTTCAAACTCGGTAAGACCAATTTTGATAATGGACATACACAGAGAGATTACAGTCCCATCTCGGTGAGACAGAGATCCCTATCGGTGAGACCGATTTTCCTAGGGTTTGTGGCAGTGGCTATGACATTTGAACTCGGTGGTACCGGATAGAAAGAATCGGTATGACCGATTTTGACTTTAGGTTTAGGTCATATGAGTATGTGAGAAAGTAGTTGAGGGTATTTGGAGCATATCACTAAGCACATGAAGCAAGAGGCTCATTAAGCAACACCTCATCCCTCCTTGATAGTATTGGCTTTTCCTATAGACTCAATGTGATCTTGGATCACTAAAATATAAAATGTCGAGTCTTGAGCTTTTGAGCTTGAGCCAATCCTTTGTCCTTAGCATTTTGAAGGAGTTCCCACATCCTTTAGTCCATGCCACTCCATTGTTGAACTTATCTGAAACATACTAGATAAAAGTGTTAGTCCAACAAGAGATATGTTGACATTAATTACCAAAACCACCTAGGGAGCACTTGTGCTTTCAATCTCCCCCTTTTTGGTAATTGATGACAACATACATTAAAGCTTTAGATAAAGATAAAAAGAATAGCAAGTAAAGCTTCAGAAAGACATGTAACAAGCACAGGCTCCCCCTACATGTGTGCAATCATGTGAATATGGAGTATAGAAGCATTTGAGAGCATAACCATGATAGAGTAGGCAATGTGTTACATGTATCTTGGCCATATGCATCAGAGCAAAGAATATTAAGGAAAATACCTTCATGCGCATGAGTCCTTCTTGCAAACAGTATGTACATCAGCAAGAATTCCTCATACACATGAGTGTGATGCATATACTTACCTTGTAGTCTTGAGTTGGCTTAGGGTGGAATTAACCTGCGTAAACAAGGTTAGATAACACAGGTACATCTACTAGCCAGAGCAAACAGAAGAAACCACAAGAATACCAAGACTGGGATGACATGTAGAGAGTGAGTACTAAGTACCACATTGGATTAGACATGTCCCCAAGAGTAAAGATATGCAATGAATTTAAATGATTTATTTCCCTTAGATGTCTTGCTCCCCCTGAATCTAGCATGGGATACTGGGAGAAGATAGGGAACAGATAATCAGAGCTAAAAGATGTAAATGAACAAAGCTAATGCAAGCTAATGCAAAAGAGCACATAAGAACACGTCTTTCCCCTCAATAAGACATGTGGCATCTCTCCTCTTGAACACCAAGCATCTGGGATCCTTGAGAAATACTTTCTACTTGAGTATTCTCTCCCCCTGGAGATCTCTTTCTCCCCCTGTGGAAGTGATACTCTCTCCCTTTGGAAGTGATATTCTCTCTCTGCCTTTGGAAGTGATATTCTATCTCTCCCTTTGGAAGTGATGAGCTTGGATGGTGATCTCTCTAAGTGATAAGCTTTGATGTGATCTCTCTCTCCCCCATTGACATCAATTTCCAAGAAGGGCTTCTGGAATTTGTCGTGAATGGGTTTGATGCTTGTAGAGGACAAGATTCATTGAGTGGAGCTGGATCAGAAGAAACATAGAATAAGTGGCAAACTGTTTTTACTGTTGTGAAATCGGTGGCACCGAGTGGTTTGCTTCGGTTGTACCGAAAGGATTCGATTGGACCAAAAATAACAAATCGGTGAAACCGAGTTCATCACAGAGAAAAACACTTGTCACCTCACCTCTCTAGACTAGTAAGATCTCACAAAGATTTGCAAGGAATTTACTGAATGATATGCAATGAATTGGATGCAGAAAATACAGAGCAAACAAAGAGAAAAGAAAGAAATCTAGATGAAGTGTTTTTTAAAGGGGAAACAACTATGCATGAGACAAATGCAAAAACACAGAGAAGAACACAAGAGAACTTCATCTAGAGATGGTCTGCGACAAAGTCACCTATGTTAGAGTATATTGACTTAGGAGTCAAGTGAGATCACTTGATCATAGGTCATACTCATCGTTTAAGCTCAAAATGGGGTTACCATTTTTCGTTTAAGCATCTTGATGTATTCACATCTTGTCGAGTTGCTTTAGCTCATGACTCAGAGTAAAGCTTCTCTAAGATGGAACAACATACCTTGGTTGGTGGTGTTGACCATGTAGTTGAACTTATGTGGGTTGCTCAAGGTTGATGTAGCTCATCAAGAGTTGGGAGAACCACTCGGAATTCGAGTCCATCTACCTACATGGGTTAGTTCTTGCAAGGAAGAGCACTTGTATATCCAAATATGACAATCATGAATCTCAAACATAGAATTTGTCAAAGGATATATTTGAATGGTTCTGTGCTTCCTTTTCTTCAACCACCATAGTGCAGAACCTTGGTGATGTAGAGGTTGCTCAAGATGTGAGTAGATTACAATCTCATGGAATTTGATTCAACCAAGTACCTACATGGGTTAGATAACATGCAAGATGCAAATATATCCAAGACATAAGATTTTCATCATAAGAGAAATATCAAGGATTAGTCATAAGCTCATGTCTTGCATGTATCCAATGAAGTTTCTACTCCAAGTTTGAAGCATCAATGATGTTCAATTCTCCTCTCAACCTGCAAAATACTTTCTCATCAAGAGGTTTAGTTAAAATATCTGCCAATTGCTTTTCGGTGCGAACATGCTTAAGATCAATGTCACCCTTAGCAACATGATCTCGAATGAAATGATGACGAACTTCAATATGCTTAGTTCGAGAATGTTGCATAGGATTATGACCAATTTTGATAGCACTTTCATTGTCACAAAGCAATGGAACATGTTTCACATATATCCCATAATCTTTAAGAGTTTGGGTGATCCAAAGTAATTGAGCACAACATGAACCAGCGGCAATGTACTCCGCTTCGGCTGTAGATAAGGATACCGAGTTTTGTTTCCTGGAGGACCAAGACACAAGAGATCTACCAAGAAATTGACAAGTACCCGAAGTGGACTTTCCATCAACCTTGTCTCCGGCATAGTCCGAGTCGGAGTAGCCAACAAGATCGAAAGAGGCCCTCTTAGGATGCCAAATGCCAAAATTTGGTGTATGAATTAAGTATCTCACTATCCTTTTTACGGCCTTAAGATGACATTCTTTAGGAGCAGCTTGATATCTTGCACACATGGACACACTTAGCATGATATCGGGACGTGAAGCACATAGGTATAACAATGAACCAATCATAGAGCGATAAACCTTTTGATCAACCGGTTCACCATCTTTGGTCAAATCAAGATGTCCACTAGTAGGCATGGGTGTAGACATACCTTTGCATTCTTGCATATTGAACTTCTTGAATAAGTCCTTAGTGTACTTCGTTTGAGAGGCAAAAGTACCTTCCTTAGTTTGCTTGATTTGCAACCCAAGAAAGAATTTGAGTTCACTCATCATTGACATCTCAAACTTCTCCGACATTAGCTTTCCAAACTTCTCACTAAAATGAGGGTTAGTTGATCCAAATATGATATCATCAACATAAATTTGGCATACAAATAATTCTCCATTAACCCTTTTAGTAAAAAGTGTGGAATCAATTTTCCCAATTTCAAATCCCTTTTGAAGAAGAAACTTAGTTAAGCATTTGTAACAAGCTCTAGGAGCTTGTTTAAGACCATAAAGAGCTTTGCGAAGTTTATAGACATGATTGAGTTTCTTAGGATTGACAAAGCCGGGAGGTTGTTTAACATAAACTTCCTCCTCTATTTCTCCATTTAGAAAAGCACTTTTTATGTCCATTTAGAACAAGGTGATATCATGGTGATTAGCATAGGCAAGTAAGATGCGAATGGACTCAAGTCTAGCAACAGGAGCATAAGTCTCACCATAGTCCATACCTTCGACTTGTGTGTAGCCTTGGGCGATGAGACATGCTTTGTTGCGAACTACTTGTCCATCTTCATCTTGCTTGTTGCAAAACACCCATTTGGTACCGATGATGTTGTGGTTGTTGTCGGGCTTCTCAACCAATGTCCAAACTTGGTTTCTCTCAAAGTTGTGTAGCTCTTCATGCATAGCATTTATCCAATCCGGATCTTCCAACGCTTCCTCTACCTTCATAGGTTCAATGCTAGAGATGAAAGAATAGTTTTCACAAAAGTTATCTAAACGAGTTTTAGAGCGAATGATTCTCCCGGTTTGAATATCATTGTAGATTTTCTCGACGGGATGGTCTTTAGCAATTCTTGCTCGAACTCGTGAAAGCTTTTGCTTGGGTCTCGGTTGAACATCTTCTTCATCTTGTTGTTCTTCTTCTTCTTGATCTTCTTCATTGTTGGCGTTGTCATTCTCTTGTCGTGGTGGAGAAGGAGGTTGTTGACGTTCTTGATGTACTTCCTCGTTTTCTTCATCTTGGTGTGTCCCACTTGTGGATGCTTCCGTATCAACTCTTGGTTCACCTTGTCGTGAAGTAGAATCTTCCACTTGGACAAAAGAGGTACTCTCCTTCACCTCCATTGGACGAACCTTGCCAATAGACAAGTCTTGGATTGCTTCCGAAGGATCTTTGTCTCCTACATCAATTGGCAATTACTCTACTTGCGAGCCGTTAGATTCATCAAACTTCACATCTACCGTCTCTTCAACCTTTCAGGTGAAATTGTTGTAGACACGGTAAGTGTGAGAGTTTGAGACATAACCTAGTAGGAAACCTTCATGAGACTTAGGAGCAAATTTAGAACGACGATGCTTATCAAGAATGTAGCACTTTGAGCCGAATACTCGAAAGTATCCAACTTGGGGTTTGTTACCGGTGAGGAGCTCGTATGCCATCTTGTCAAGTAGCTTGTGAAGATACAAGCGATTTGTTGCATGACAAGCTGTCTCAACCGCTTCTGCCCAAAAGTGCTTTGGCGTCTTGTACTCATCAAGCATCGTTCTCGCCATTTCGATGAGCGTCCGGTTCTTCCTCTCAACAACTCCATTTTGTTGAGGTGTGTACGTAGCCGAGAACTCATGTGAAATCCCTTCTTCGTCAAGAAAGGTGTCCACATTTGCGTTCTTGAACTCCGTTCCGTTGTCGCTGCGAACCTTCTTGATCTTCACTTCAAACTGATTTTGGGCCTTCCTAGCGAAGTTTTTGAAGATCTTTTGGACCTGAGATTTATCATCGAGAAAGAGCACCCACATAAATCTTGAAAAATCATCAACTATAACTAGACCAAAAGAATTTCCACCAAGGCTTTTGTACGCGTTGGGACCAAAGAGATCCATGTGAAGTAGCTCAAGTGGCCTCCTTGTGGTCATGATGTTCTTCACGGGATGCCTTCCTCCAACCTGTTTACCTGCTTGACAAGCACCGCAAAGTCTATCCTGATCAAATATGACATCGTTAACACCAAGGATATGATTCCCTTTAATAAGCTTGTCAAGATTTCTCATGCCAACGTGACCTAGTTGTCTATGCCATAACCAACCTTTTGAAGATTTAGCAATGAAGCAAGTTTTAGGTTGAGCCTTTTTTGTGAAATCAACAATGTAAAAATCACCTCTACGTATGCCGGTAAAGACCATTTTATGATTGTCTCGACGAAACACTTGGCAATCTACTTCAGTAAATAGGACATTGAAACCGAAATCAGCAAGTCTAGATACTGAAAGTAAGTTGTAGCCAAGAGATTCAACGAGCATGACATTTTGTATGGAGCTATCATGTGATATGGCCACCTTACCGAGGCCAACCACCTTACCCTTTGAGTTGTCACCGAAAGTGACATACTTTCGAGGACTATCATTTTCAGCAAGCTCACGAAACATGTCTTTATCTCCGGTCATGTGATCGGTACATCCACTGTCAAGGACCCATTCCTTTCCTCCTGCCATATATCCCCGAAACTTTGCCATAAGACCAAAATGTCTCATTGCATCATCAAGATCAAAGTCATCATCATCACCCTCATCATAGTATCCATGTTCAACATCGTCATGTGGTGGATCAATTCCTAGTGAGAGTGATTCATTAGTATGAGTTTGACAATAATCTCCTCTATGAATTCTAGTAGCTTCGGAAATGATATCACTAATAATTCCAACATTTCCTTTGGCACGCATAAGATTTGTAAGTTCAAATAGACGATCACCAAACATAGGATCATTGGAATTCATTTTACTCAAGGCAATAGACTTATGAAGAATTTCATCCAGATTTTTCAAGGAATAATTAGGAAATCCTTCCTCAAGAAATCTCCATATAGTGTAGGCACACTCAAGAGTAGGCAGTTTTCCAATCAAGTTTCTAGGCAAGCATCTAGTGATAAGATTAACAGTTCTAACATTTCTAATCATGTCAATCGACTCATCAAGGGTAGGATGCATAGGATCAACACAAGGTGCACAAGGACTAGGAATGTACTTGTTCAAATGATATTGATTGAAAATTACAAGCATCTCATTTTTCCACTCATGAAAATACTCTCCATCAAGTATAGGCACTCTATGTCTAAGACTCCCCAAAGTAGACTCATCCATATTCCTCCAATGATGATTAAACCAAAGCAATGGAGACCAATACTCTAATACCACTTATAGGACCTTGAGAAGAGGTGTCCAGAGGGGGGGGGTGATTAGACACTTCGTACCAAAGTTGCAGATTTTAAACCTTTTTAAGTTTAACTGGAGTTTAGGCACAAGTTTAACATTCACAACATATAGCAAGCAAGCATGCAAAGAGTATATGAGCAGCGGAAAGTAAAGCACGCAACTTGCAAGAATGTAAAGGGAAGGATTTTGGAGGATTCAAACGCAATTGGAGACATGGATGTTTTTGGCGTGGTTCCGATAGGTGGCGCTATCATACATCCACGTTGATGGAGACTTCAACCCACGAAGGGTAACAGTTGTGTGAGTCCATGGAGGGCTCCACCCACGAAGGGTCCACGAAGAAGCAACCTTGTCTATCCCACCATGGTCGTCGCCCACGAAGGACTTGCCTCACTAGCGATAGATCTTCACGAAGTAGGCGATCTCCTTGCCCTTACAAACTCCTTGGTTCAACTCCACAATCTTGTCGGAGGCTCCCAAGTGACACCTAGCCAATCTAGGAGACACCACTCTCCAAGAAGTAACAAATGGTGCATTGATGATGAACTCCTTGCTCTTGTGCTTCAAATGATAGTCTCCCCAACACTCAACTCTCTCTCATAGGATTTGGATCTGGTGGAAAGAAGATTTGAGTGGAAAGCAACTTGGGGAAGGCTAGAGATCAAGATTCATATGGTAGGAATGGAATCTTGGTCTCAACACATGAGTAGGTAGTTCTCTCTCAGAAATGGTAATTTGGAAGTGTAGGTTTGTTCTGATGGCTCTCTCCATGAATGAAGATGAGGTGGAGGGGTATATATAGCCTCCACACAAAATCTAACCGTTACACACAATTTACCAATCCAGGTGGGACCGAATCAACAAACTCGGTCGGACCGATTTAGTAAACAATGTGACCGTTAGGAATTTCGGTGGGACCGAAATGCAACTCGGTAGGACCGATATGATTAGGGTTAGGGCATAACGTAATCTCGGTGAGACCGATTACACAAACTCAGTGAGACCGATTTTGGTAATTAGCTAACCAGAGAGTTGGTCAGGTAAACTCGGTGGGACCGATTACTGAAACTCGGTGAGACCGATTTTGGTAATAAGTTAACCAGAAAGTTTGCATTGTAATCTCGGTAGGACCGATTGTTCAAACTCGGTAAGACCGATTTTGATAATGGACATACACAGAGAGATTACAATCCCATCTCGGTGAGAACGAGATCCCTATCGGTGAGACCGATTTGCCTAGGGTTTGTGGCAGTGGCTATGACATTTGAACTCGGTGGCGCCGGATAGAAAGAATCGATATGACCGATTTTGACTTTAGGTTTAGGTCATATGAGGATGTGAGAAAGTAGTTGAGGGTATTTGGAGCATATCACTAAGCACATGAAGCAAGAGGCTCATTAAGCAACACCTCATCCCTCCTTGATAGTATTGGCTTTTCCTATAGACTCAATGTGATCTTGGATCACTAAAATATAAAATGTAGAGTATTGACCTTTTGAGCTTGAGCCAATCCTTTGTCCTTAGCATTTTGAAGGAGTTCCCACATCCTTTAGTCCATGCCACTCCATTGTTGAACTTATCTGGAACATACTAGATAAAAGTGTTAGTCCAACAAGAGATATGTTGACATTAATTACCAAAACCACCTAGGGAGCACTTGTGCTTTCAAAAAGTATGATGCTACTCTTTCCATATCTGAAATTTTTGCCATACTTGAATATTGCTCTGATAATTATGCTTCTAATCCTTATGTTAAACCATATATTGAGGGCTTCTCTGCTGTCCAAGAAGAGACTAATATTTTGCAAGAGTCTATGTAAGAAGAAATTGATGAAACTGTGAGCTCATTGGATGAAAAAGATGATGAGGAGAGCGAAGAACAAAAGGAGGAAGAGCGGACTAGCTATCTGTGCCCACATTCTAATGAGAGTAACTCTTCAACTCATACATTGTTTAATTCCCCTTCGTGCTTACTGAAGGATGATTGCTATGATGATTGTTATGATCCCATTGATTCTCTTGAAATATCCCTTTTTGATGATGCCTGCTATGTTTGTGGCCAAGATGCCAATATGAGTTATGCTTATGGAGATGAACTTGCTATAGTTCCTTATGTTAAACATGAAATTCTTGCTATTGCACCCACGCATGATAGTCCTATTATCTTTTTGAATTCTCCCAACTACACTGTATTGGAGAAGTTTGTGCTTATTAAGGATTATATTGTTGGGGAACGTAGTAATTTCAAAAAAATTCCTACGCACACGCAAGATCATGGTGATGATATAGCAACGAGGGGAGAGTGTTGTCTACGTACCCTTGTAGACCGAAGCGGAAGCGTTGACGCAACGTAGAGGAAGTAGTCGTACGTCCTCCGGTTCAACCGATCCAAGTACCGTTACTCCGGCACCTCCGAGTTCTTGACACGCATACAGCTCGATGATGCACCCTCGATCTCCGATCCAGCAGAGGCGCCGAGGGGGAGTTCTGTCAGCACGGCGGCGTGGTGACGATCTTGATGTTCTCCTGTTGCAGGGCTTCGCCTAAGCACCGCTACAATATGACCGAGGTGTAATATCGTGGAGGGGGGCACCGCACACGGCTAAGGAACAATCAATGATCTACTTGTATGTTCTAGGGTGCCCCCTACCCCCGTATATAAAGGAGGGAGGGAGGAGGTGGCCGGCCCTAGGGGGGGCGCGCCATGAGGAGGGGGAAACCTACTCCAAGTAGGTTTCCCTCTCTTTTCCTTATCTTATTTGGATGGGGAAGGAAAGAGTACTAGTATTAGGAAGTAGTACTAGTAGTAGTAATAGGAAGAGGGGGAAGGAGAAAGGAAAGGGGGGGCCGGCCCCCCTCCCCAATTCGGATTGGGCTTGGGGGGGGCGCGCCCCCTCCCTTGCTTCTTCTCTCTTCCTCCTACATGGGCCCAATAAGGCCCATATACCTCCCGGGGGGTTCCGGTAACCTCCCGGGGCTCCAAACTTCTCCGGAACCTTTCCGGTGTCCAAATATATCCGTCCAATATATCAATCTTTATGTCTCGACCATTTCGAGACTCCTCGTCATGTCCGTAATCATATCTGGGACTCCGAACAACCTTTGGTACATCAAAATACATAAACTCATAATATAACTGTCATCGAAACCTTAAGCGTGCGGACCCTACGGTTCGAGAACGATGTAGACATGACCGAGACACATCTCTGGTCAATAACCAATAGCAGGACCTGGATGCCCATATTGGTTCCCACATATTCTACGAAGATCTTTATCGGTCAAACCGCATAACAACATACATTGTTCCCTTTGTCATCGGTATGTTACTTGTCCGAGATTCGATCGTCGGTATCCAATACCTAGTTCAATCTCGTTATCGACAAGTCTCTTTACTCGTTCTGTAATACTTCATCTTATAACTAACTCATTAGTTACATGCTTGCAAGGCTTAGGTGATGAGTATTGCCGAGAGGGCCCAGAGATACCTCTCCGACAATCGGAGTGACAAAACCTAATCTCGAATTATGCTAACTCAACATGTACCTTCGGAGACACCTGTAGTACTCCTTTATAATCACCCAGTTACGTTGTGACGTTTGGTAGTACCCAAAGTGTTCCTCCGGTAAACGGGAGTTACACAATTCTCATAGTTACAGGAACATGTATAAGTCATGAAGGAAGCAATAGCAGAATACTAAACGATCAAGTGCTAAGCTAACGGGATGGGTCATGTCAATCACCTCATTCTCCTAATGATGTGATCCCATTAATCAAATGACAACACATGTCAATGGTTAGGAAACATAACCATCTTTGATTAATGAGCTAGTCAAGTAGAGGCATACTAGTGACTATATGTTTGTCTATGTATTCACACATGTATCATGTTTCCGGTTAATACAATTCTAGCATGAATAATAAACATTTATCATGATATGAGGAAATAAATAATAACTTTATTATTGCCTCTAGGGCATATTTCCTTCAGTCTCCCACTTGCACTAGAGTCAATAATCTAGATTACATAGTAATGATTCTAACACCCATGGAGTCTTGGTGCTGATCTTGTTTTGCTCGTGAGAGAGGCTTAGTTAACGGGTCTGCAATATTTAGATCCGTATGTATCTTGCAAATCTCTATGTCTCCCACTTGGACTTGGTCCCGAATGGAATTGAAGCGTCTCTTGATGTGCTTGGTCCTCTTGTGAAATCTGGATTCCTTTGCCAAGGCAATTGCACCAGTATTGTCATAGAAGATCTTCATTGGTCCCGATGCACTAGGTATGACACCTAGATCGGAAATGAACTCCTTCATCCAGACTCCTTCATTTGCTGCTTCAGAAGCAGCTATGTACTCCGCTTCACATGTAGATCCTGCCACGATGCTTTGTTTAGAACTGCACCAACTTACAACTCTACAGTTTAATAAAAACACATATCCGGTCCGCGATTTAGAATCGTCCGGATCAGTGTCAAAGCTTGCATCGACGTAACCATTTACGACTAGCTCTTTGTCACCTCCATATACGAGAAACATATCCTTAGTCCTTTTCAGGTATTTCAGGATGTTCTTGACCGCTGTCCAGTGATCCACTCCTGGATTACTTTGGTACCTACCTGCCAAGCTTATTGCTAAGAATACGTCAGGTCTGGTACACAACATTGCATACATGATAGAGCCTATGGCTGAAGCATAGGGAACATCTTTCATTTTCTCTCTATCTTTTGATGTGGTCGGGCATTGAGTTTGACTCAACTTCACACCTTGTAGCACAGGCAAGAATCCTTTCTTTGCCTGATCCATTTTGAACTTTTTCAAAATTTTGTCAAGGTATGTACTTTGTGAAAGTCCTATTAAGCGTCTTGATCTATCTCTATAGATCTTGATGCCCAATATGTAAGAAGCTTCACCGAGGTCTTTCATAGAAAAACTTTTATTCAAGTATCCCTTTATGCTATCCAGAAATTCTATATCATTTCCAATTAATAATATGTCATCAACATATAAAACTAGAAATGCTACAGAGCTCCCACTCACTTTCTTGTAAATACAGGCTTCTCCAAAAGTCTGTATAAAACCATATGCTTTGATCACACTATCAAAACGTTTATTCCAACTCCGAGATGCTTGCACCAGTTTTGTCAGCACCTTTTGGATCAACAAAACCTTCAGGTTGCATCATATACAACTCTTCTTCTAGAAATCCATTCAAGAATGCACTCTTGACATCCATTTGCCAAATTTCATAATCATGAAATGCAGCAATAGCCAACATGATTCGGACAGACTTAAGCATCGCTACGGGTGAGAAAGTCTCATCGTAGTCAACCCCTTGAACTTGTCGAAAACCTTTTGCAACAAGTCGAGCTTTGTAGACAGTAACATTACCATCAGCGTCAGTCTTCTTCTTAAAGATCCATTTATTCTCAATGGCTTGCCGATCATCGGGCAAGTCAACCAAAGTCCATACTTTGTTTTCATACATGGATCCTATCTCAGATTTCATGGCCTCTAGCCATTTTGCGGAATCTGGGCTCATCATCGCTTCCTCATAGTTCGTAGGTTCATCATGGTCTAGTAACATGACTTCCAGAATAGGATTTCCGTACCACTCTGGTGCGGATCTTACTCTGGTAGACCTACGAGGTTCAGTAGAAACTTGATCTGAAGTTTCATGATCAATATCATTAGCTTCCTCACTAATTGGTGTAGTTGTCACAGGAACCGGTTCTTGTTATGAACTACTTTTCAATAAGGGAGTAGATACAGTTATCTCATCAAGTTCTATTTTCCTCCCACTCACTTCTTTCGAGAGAAACTCCTTCTCTAGAAAGGATCCGATTTTAGCAACGAAAATCTTGCCTTCAGATCTGTGATAGAAGGTGTACCCAATTGTCTCCTTTGGGTATCCTATGAAGACACATTTCTCCGATTTGGGTTCGAGCTTATCTGGTTGAAGTTTCTTCACATAAGCATCGCAGCCCCAAACTTTGAGAAACGACAACTTTGGTTTCTTGCCAAACCACAGTTCATAAGGCGTCGTCTCAACGGATTTTGATGGTGCCCTATTTAACGTGAATGCGGCCGTCTCTAAAGCATAACCCCAAAACGATAGCGGTAAATCGGTAAGAGACATCATAGATCGCACCATATCAAGTAAAGTACGATTACGACGTTCGGACACACCATTTCGCTGTGGTGTTCCAGGTGGCGTGAGTTGCGAAACTATTCCACATTGTTTCAAATGTAAACCAAACTCGTAACTCAAATATTCTCCTCCACGATCAGATCGTAGAAACTTTATTTTCTTGTTACGATGATTTTCTACTTCACTCTGAAATTCTTTGAACTTTTCAAATGTTTCAGACTTGTGCTTCATCAAGTAGATATACCCATATCTGCTCAAATCATCTGTGAAGGTGAGGAAATAACGATATCCGCCACGAGCCTCAACATTCATCGGACCACATACATCTGTATGTATGATTTCCAACAAATCTGTTGCTCTCTCCATAGATCCGGAGAACGGTGTTTTGGTCATCTTGCCCATGAGGCACGGTTCGCAAGTACCAAGTGATTCATAATCAAGTGATTCCATAAGTCCATCAGTATGGAGTTTCTTCATGCGTTTTACACCGATATGACCTAAACGGCAGTGCCACTAATATGTTGCACTATCATTATCAACTCTGCATCTTTTGGCTTCAACATTATGAATATGTGTATCACTACTATCGAGATTTAAAAAATAGACCACTCTTCAAGGGTGCATGACCATAAAAGATATTACTCATATAAATAGAACAACCATTATTCTCTGATTTAAATGAATAACCGTCTCGCATCAAACAAGATCCAGACATAATGTTCATGCTCAACGCAGGCACCAAATAACAATTATTCAGGTCTAAAACTAATCCCGATGGTAGATGTAGAGGTAGCGTGCCGACCGCGATCACATCGACTTTGGAACCATTTCCCACGCGCATCGTCACCTCGTCCTTAGCTAATCTTCGCTTAATCCGTAGTCCCTATTTCGAGTTGCAAATGTTAGCAACAGAACCAGTATCAAATACCCAGGTGCTACTGCAAGCATTAGTAAGGTACACATCAATAACATGTATATCACATATACCTTTGTTCACTTTGCCATCCTTCTTATCCGTCAAATACTTGGGGCAGTTCCGCTTCCAGTGTCCAGTCTGCTTGCAGTAGAAGCACTCAGTTTCAGGCTTAGGTCCAGACTTGGGTTTCTTCACTTGAGCAGCAACTTGTTTGCCGTTCCTTTTGAAGTTCCCCTTCTTCTTCCCTTTGCCCCTTTTCTTGAAACCAGTGGTCTTGTTGACCATCAACACTTGATGCTCCTTTTTGATTTCTACCTCCGCGGCTTTCAGCATCGCGAAGAGCTCGGGAATAGTCTTGTTCATCCCTTGCATATTATAGTTCATCACAAAGCTCTTGTAGCTTGGTGGCAGTGATTGGAGAATTCTGCCAATGACGCTATCATCCGAAAGATTAACTCCCAGTTGAATCAAGTGATTATTATACCCAGACATTTTGAGTATATGCTCACTGACAGAACTGTTCTCCTCCATCTTGCAGCTGTAGAACTTATTGGAGACTTCATATCTCTCAATCTGGGCATTTGCTTGAATTATTAACTTCAACTCCTGGAACATCTCATATGCCCCATGACATTCAAAACATCGTTGAAGACCTGGTTCTAAGCCGTAAAGCATGGCATACTGAACTATAGAGTAGTCATCAGCTTTGCTCTGCCAGACGTTCTTAACGTCGTCAGTTGCATCAGCAGCAGGCCTGGCACCCAGCGGTGCTTCCAGGACGTAACTCTTCTGTGCAGCAATGAGGATAATCCTCAGGTTACGGACCCAGTCCGTGTAATTGCTACCATCATCTTTCAATTTTGTTTTCTCAAGGAACGCATTAAAATTCAACGGAACAACAGCACGAGCCATCTATCTACAAACAAACATAGACAAGCAAAATACTATCAGGTACTAAGTTCATGATAAATTTAAGTTCAATTAATCATATTACTAAAGAACTCCCACTTAGATAGACATCTCTCTAGTCATCTAAGTGATTACGTGATCCAAATCAACTAAACCATGTCCGATCATCACGTGAGATGGAGTAGTTTCAATGGTGAACATCTCTATGTTGATCATATCTACTATATGATTCATGCTTGACCTTTCGGTCCCCGTGTTCCGAGGCCATATCTGTATATGCTAGGCTCGTCAAGTATAACCTGAGTATTCCGCGTGTGCAACTGTTTTGCACCCGTTGTATTTGAACGTAGAGCCTATCACACCCGATCATCACGTGGTGTCTCAGCACGAAGAACTTTCGCAACAGTGCATACTCAGGGAGAACACTTCTTGATAATTAGTGAGAGATCATCTTAAAATGCTACAGTCAATCAAAGCAAGATAAGATGCATAAAGGATAAACATCACATGCAATCAATATATCTGATATGATATGGCCATCATCATCTTGTGCTTGTGATCTCCATCTTCGAAGCACCGTCGTGATCACCATCGTCACCGGCGTGACACCTTGATCTCCATCGTAGCATCGTTGTCGTTACGCCATCTATTGCTTCTACGACTATCGCTACCGCTTAGTGATAAAGTAAAGCAATTACAGGGCGTTTGCATTTCATACAATAAAGCGACAACCATATGGCTCATGCCAGTTGCCGATAACTTCGGTTACAAAACATGATCATCTCATACAATAAAATATAGCATCATGTCTTGGCCATATCACATCACAACATGCCCTGCAAAAACAAGTTAGACGTCCTCTACTTTGTTGTTGCAAATTTTACGTGGCTGCTATGGGCTTAAGCAAGAACCAATCTCACCTACGCATCAAAACCACAATGATAGTTTGTCAAATAGACTCCGTTTTAACCTTCACAAGGACCGGGCGTAGCCACACTCGGTTCAACAAAAGTGAGAGAGACAGACACCCGCCAGCCACCTTTAAGCACGAGTGCTCATAACGGTGAAACCAGTCTCGTGTAAGCGTACGCGTAATGTCGGTCTGGGCCGCTTCATCTCACAATACCGCTGAACCAAAGTATGACATGCTGGTAGGCAGTATGACTTATATCGTCCACAACTCACTTGTGTTCTACACGTGCATATAACATCAACGCATAAAACCTAGGCTCGGATGCCACTGTTGGGGAACGTAGTAATTTCAAAAAATTTCCTACGCACACGCAAGATCATGGTGATGATATAGCAACGAGGGGAGAGTGTTGTCTACGTACCCTTGTAGACCGAAGCGGAAGCGTTGACGCAACATAGAGGAAGTAGTCGTACGTCCTCCGGTTCAACCGATCCAAGTACCATTACTCCGGCACCTCCGTGTTCTTGACACGCGTACAGCTCGATGATGCACCCTCGATCTCCGATCCAGCAGAGGCGTCGAGGGGGAGTTCTGTCAGCACGACGGCATGGTGACGATCTTGATGTTCTCCTGTTGCAGGGCTTCGCCTAAGCACCGCTACAATATGACCGAGGTGTAATATCGTGGAGGGGGGCACCGCACACGGCTAAGGAACGATCAATGATCAACTTGTATGTTCTAGGGTGCCCCCCTACCCCCGTATATAAAGGAGGGAGGGAGGAGGTGGCCGGCCCTAGGGGGGCGCGCCATGAGGAGGGGGAAACCTACTCCAAGTAGGTTTCCCTCTCTTTTCCTTATCTTATTTGGATGGGGAAGGAAAGAGTACTAGTATTAGGAAGTAGTACTAGTAGTAGTAATAGGAAGAGGGGGAAGGAGAAAGGAAAGGGGGGGCCGGCCCCCCTCCCCAATTCGGATTGGGCTTGGGGGGGCACGCCCCCCTCCCTTGCTTCTTCTCTCTTCCTCCTACATGGGCCCAATAAGGCCCATATACCTCCCGGGGGGTTCCGGTAACCTCCCGGGGCTCCAAACTTCTCTGGAACCTTTTCGGTGTCCAAATATATCCGTCCAATATATCAATCTTTATGTCTCGACCATTTCGAGACTCCTCCACATGTCCGTAATCATATCCGGGACTCCGAACAACCTTCGGTACATCAAAATACATAAACTCATAATATAACTGTCATCGAAACCTTAAGCGTGCGGACCCTACGGTTCGAGAACGATGTAGACATGACCGAGACACATCTCTGGTCAATAACCAATAGCGGGACCTGGATGCCCATATTGGTTCCCACATATTCTACGAAGATCTTTATCGGTCAAACCGCATAACAACATACGTTGTTCCCTTTGTCATCGGTATGTTACTTGTCCGAGATTCGATCGTCGGTATCCAATACCTAGTTCAATCTCGTTATCGACAAGTCTCTTTACTCGTTCTGTAATACTTCATCTTATAACTAACTCATTAGTTACATGCTTGCAAGGCTTAGGTGATGAGTATTGCCGAGAGGGCCCAGAGATACCTCTCCGACAATCGGAGTGACAAAACCTAATCTCGAATTATGCTAACTCAACATGTACCTTCGGAGACACCTGTAGTACTCCTTTATAATCACCCAGTTACGTTGTGACGTTTGGTAGTACCCAAAGTGTTCCTCCGGTAAACGGGAGTTACACAATTCTCATAGTTACAGGAACATGTATAAGTCATGAAGGAAGCAATAGAAGAATACTAAACGATCAAGTGCTAAGCTAACGGGATGGGTCATGTCAATCACCTCATTCTCCTAATGATGTGATCCCATTAATCAAATGACAACACATGTCAATGGTTAGGAAACATAACCATCTTTGATTAATGAGCTAGTCAAGTAGAGGCATACTAGTGACTATATGTTTGTCTATGTATTCACACATGTATCATGTTTCCGGTTAATACAATTCTAGCATGAATAATAAACATTTATCATGATATGAGGAAATAAATAATAACTTAATTATTGCCTCTAGGGCATATTTCCTTCATATATTGATGGGTTGCCTTTTACCGTTGCACATGATGATTTTGATAGATATAATATGCACGTGCTTGCTGCTCCTACTTGCAATTATTATGAGAGATAAACTATATCTCCACCTCTCTATGTTTCCAACACGATAAAATTGCAAGAAACTGTTTATACTATGCATTGGCCTTTACTTTGTGTGCATGAATTGTTCTTTTATGACATGCCGATGCATAGGAAGAGAGTTAGACTTCGTCGTTGCTTGATATATGTTATTTTGTGCTCACTACTAAATTACAAATCATTGTTAATTAAAATTGGCTTTGATATACCTTGGGATCTGGGTGGATTCATTACTTAAGCACTATATGCCTAGCTTAATGGCTTTAAAGAAAGCGCTGCTAGGGAGACAACCCGGAAGTTTTAGAAAGTCATTTATTTCTGTTGAGTGCTTTTATATAGTTTAAAACCAAAAAAATAAAGAGGGGAACCGAAAACTTTTCAAAAAGGAAAGTGAAAGTGAGAAAGACAAGCATTGTTGAAGTGGGAGAGCTCCTTGAACTTTGTTCATGCTCACGGAAACTTTGTGAATCTTAATTACAGAAACTTTTCATCAAAAATAATTATCCCCTTGTACAATTCCATTGTATCATAAAAATAATGTGCCAAGGTTTGCCTTTAGGATGTTTGCAATGCTTGTTGGTTTGTACGGTGCAGGACAGAAACTTTGGCTGTAGTGCACGATTTTACATTTTTTATTGGAAAGTCAAACGGTTCTGATTCTTTTTGCACTGTTTTTCTGTATAAATTTTTTACTTTTAGTAATTTTAGTAGAAGTTTTGGGGTACCAGAAGTATGGTAAATGTTCAGATTGCTACAGACTGTTCTGTTTTTGACAGATTCTGTTTTTTGATGCATAGTTTGCTTGTTTTGATGAAACTATCAATTTCTATCAGTGGATTAAGCCATGGAAAAGTTATATTACAGTAGACACAATGCAAAAACAAAATATGAATTGGTTTGCAACAGTACTTAGAGTAGTGATTTGCTTTATTATACTAACGGATCTTACCGAGTTTTCTGTTGAAATTTTGTGTGGATGAGGTGTTTGATCGAGGAGGTCTCGATATGAGGAAAAGGAAGAGAGGCAAGAGCTCAAGCTTGGGGATGCCCAAGGCACCCCAAGTAAATATTCAAGGAGACTCAAGCGTCTAAGCTTGGGGATGCCCCGGAAGGCATCCCCTCTTTCTTCAACAAGTATTAGTATGTTTTCGGATTCGTTTCGTTCATGCGATATGTGCAAGTCTTGGAGCGTCTTTTGCATTTAGTTTTCATTTTTCTTTTATGCTCCATGCTGGTATGATATAGTCCTTGGTTGATTTATAGAATGCTCGTTGCACTTCACTTAAATCTTTTGAGTATGGCTTTATAGAATGCTTCATGTGCTTCACTTATATCTTTTGAAGTTTGGATTGCCTGTTTCTCTTCATATAGAAAACCGCCATTTGTAGAATGCTATTTCGCTTCACTTATATTTGTTAGAGCATGGGCATATCTTTTGTAGAAAGAATTAAACTCTCTTGCTTCACTTATATCAATTTAGAGAGATGACATGAATTGGTCAATCACATGGTTAGTCATAAAATCCTACATAAACTTGTAGATCGCTGAATATGATATGTTTGATTCCTTGCAATAGTTTTGTGATATAAAGGTGGTGATATTAGAGTCATGCTAGTGGTTAGTTGTGGATTGTAGAAGCACTTGTGTTGAGGTTTTCAAGTCCCGTAGCATGCACGCATGGTAACCATTGTGTGACACATTTGAAGCATGGGGTGTTTCTTTGATTGTCTTCCTTATGAGTGGCGGTCGGGGACGAGCGATGGTCTTTTCCTACCAATCTATCCCCCTAGGGGCATGCATAGTAGTACTTTGCTTCGAGGGCTAATAAACTTTTGCAATAAGTATATGAGTTCTTTATGACTAATGTGAGTCCATGGATTATATGCACTCTCACCCTTCCATCATTGCTAGCCTCTTCGGTACCATGCATTTGCCCTTTCTCACGTTGAGAGTTGGTGCAAACTTCGCCGGTGCATCCAAACCCCGTGATATGATACGCTCTATCACACATAAGCCTCCCTATATCTTCCTCAAAACATCCACCATACCTACCTATCATGGCATTTCCATAGCCATTCCGAGATATATTGCCATGCAACTTCCATCATCATCATATACATGACTTGCGCATTCATTTCATATTGCTTTGCATGATCGTAAGATAGCTAGCATGATGTTTTCATGGCTTGATCATTTGATGTCATTGCTACGCTAGATCATTGCACATCCCGGTACATCGCCGGAGGCATTCATATAGAGGCATATCTTTGTTCAAGTATCGAGTTGTAATATCGAGTTGTAAGTAAATAAAAGTGTGATGATCATCATTATAGAGCATTGGCCCATAAAAAAAGAGAGGCCAAAGAAGCCTAAATAAAAAAAAGGGGCAAAGAAGCCCGCAAAAAGAAAAAGAAAAAGAAAAGGGGCAATGTTATCCTTTTACCACACTTGTGCTTCAGAGTAGTACCATGTTCTTCATATAGAGAGTCTCCTATATTGTCACTTTCATATACTAGTGGGAATTTTTCATTACAGAACTTGGCTTGTATATTCCAACGATGGGCTTCCTCAAATGCCCTAGGTCTTCATGAGCAAGCAAGTTGGATGCACACCCACTTAGTTTCAGTTTGAGCTTTCATACACTTATAGATCTTAGTGCATCCGTTGCATGGCAATCCCTACTCCTCGCATTGACATCAATTGATGGGCATCTCCATAGCCCGTTGATTAGCCGTGTCGATGCAAGACTCACTCCCTTTTTGTCTTCTCCACATAAACCTCCACCATCATATTCTATTCCACCTATAGTGCTATATCCATGGCTTGTGCTCATGTATTGCGTGAGGGTTGAAAAAGCTGAAGCGCGTTAAAAAGTATGAACCAATTGCTCGGCTTGTCATCGGGGTTGTGCATGATGGGAGCATTTTGTGTGACGAAAATGAAGCATGGCCAAACTATATGATTTTGTAGGGATAAGCTTGCTTTGGCCATGTTATTTTGAAAAGACATGATTGCTTTATTAGTACGCTCGAAGTATTATCTTTTTTATGTCAAATGATAGACTATTGCTTTGAATCACTCGTGTCTTAATATTCATGCCATGATTAGACATATGATCAAGATTATGCTAGGTAGCATCCCACATAAAAAAATATCTTTTCTATCATTTACCTACTCGATGACGAGCAAAATTAAGCTTGGGGATGCTGATACATCTCCGTCGTATCTATAATTTTTTATTGTTCCATGCCAATATCATTCAACTTTCATATACTTTTGGCAACTTTTTATACTATTTTTGGGACTAACATATTGATCTAGTGCCCAGTGCCAGTTCCTGTTTGTTGCATGTTTTATGTTTCGCAGAAACCCCATATCAAACGGAGTCCAAATGGGATAAAAACGGATGGAGATTATTTTTGGAATATTTGGGAAATATGGGAGGAAGAATCAATGTGAGACGGTGCCCGAGGTGGCCACGAGGGGCGCGCCCCTGACCCTCGTGGGCCCCTCGTAAGGCAATTGCTGCTATTATTTTGCCGCAAGAAAGCTAACTTTCGGAAAAAATCGTGGCGAAGGTTTTAATCCAATCGGAGTTACAAATCTCCGAATATAAAAGAAACGGTGCTAGGGCAGAATCTGGCAGCGCAGAAACAGAGAGAGACCGAGAGTCGTATCCAATCTCGGAGGGGCTCTTGCCCCTCCCACGCCATGGGAGCCAAGGACCCATCTAGGGAGAAGGTAAAGGAAGAAGAAGAAGGTGGGCTCTCTCCCCCTTGCTTCCGGTGGTGCCGGAACGCTGCCGGGGGCCATCATCATCACCGTGATCTTCACCAAACCTCCGCCGTCTTCACCAACATCTCCATCACCTTCCCCCTTCTATATTCAATGGTCCACTCTCCCGCAACCCGCTGTAACCTCTACTTGAACATGATGCTTCATGCTTCATATTATTATCCAATGATGTGTTGCCATCCTATGATGTCCGAGTATATTTTCGTTGTCCTACCAGTGATTAATGAATTGCTATGATTGATTTAATTTTCTTGTGGTTATGTTGCTATCCTATTGTGCCCTCCATGTCGCGCAAGCGTGAGGGATTCCCGCTGTAGGGTGTTGCAATACATTCATGATTCGCTTATAGTGGGTTGCTTGAGTGACAGAAGCATAAACCCGAGTAAGGGGGTTGTGGCGTATGGGATAAAGGGGACTTGTTACTTTAATGCTATGGTTGGGTTTTACCTTAATGATCTTTAGTAGTTGAAGATACTTGCTAGAGTTCCAATCATAAGTGCATATGATCCAAGAAGAGAAAGTATGTTAGCTTATGCCTCTCCCACATAAAACTTGCTATCGGTCTAGTAAGGTAGTTAATTGCTTAGGGACAATTCCACATCTCCTACCACCACTTTTCCACACTCGCTATACTTACTTAATTGCTTCTTTATCTAAACAGCCCCTAGTTTATATTTACGTGCTCTTTATTATCTTGTAAACCTATCCAACAACACCTACAAAGTACTTCTAGTTTCATACTTGTTCTAGGTAAGGCAAACACTAAGCGTGCGTAGAGTTGTATCAGTGGCAGATAGGACTTGAGAGAATATTTGTTCTACCTTTAGCTCCTCGTTGGGTTTGACACTCTTATTTATCGAAAGAAGCTACAATTATCCCCTACACTTGTGGGTTATCAATGGGTTGAGGAGCAGTGCTAGCACGTCTCGAAGCACCTAGGATGATGGTACTGAATATAAAGAGGGAATGTGTACATGCAAGTCGCTTGACTTTTGTCATTGGATCAGTCGACCATTTTAGGCGGTTGGATGAAGATCCTATGTCTCGTAACCCTTCTTCTTCGTCACCTCTTATTCTTCCCCTACAGACCGCCGCACGGGCCGCCGACCGAACCACTGGGCCCCGCCCTCCCCTGAACCGCCCACCACCTCCGGTCTTCCGTCGCCCCCGACCATCCCTCTAGTCAACCGCAGCCCCCACCCACCCCACCCGTGTCGAGTTTTGCCCGTGGCTAGGCCCCACCATAGCCCGACGACCACCCCCGACAACCACTGTCCCGACCCGAAACCCTAAGATAGATAACGGGGCAGCCCTCCGGTGAGCCCCTTACTTCCCTCCCGCGAACTCCGGTGAGCTCACAAAAATGGACTCACACCAAATTGAAATTCGGTCAACTGTCATTTAGGCTAATGTGGAATATAAAAGGGGGAAAACCATCAACATTGCGAGTAAACCGGACAAACGGAACTTCACAACCAATGTTTGGTTTCAACTAACAAGTAAGATTCTAAGTAATGGACAAGAAATCACAGTAAAGCAATGGCGATCTATTTTGTTGCTGAGATAAATAACTTGAGAGGATACGAAAGAGTACCGCCTCTAGTGTGGCACCATGTAAGTGATACGTCTCCGTCGTATCTACTTTTCCTAACACTTTTCCTCTTGTTTTGGACTCCAATTTGCATGATTTGAATGAAACTAACCCGGACTGATGCTATTTTTAGCAGAAGTACCATGGTGTTGTTTTTGTGCAGAAATAAAAGTTCTCGGATTGGAACGAAACTTTCCGAGGATTTTTTATTCAATAAAAGAGAATTTCTGGAGCCAAGAACCACCGGAGGGGGGCACTATTAGGGAACGTAGCATGCAATTTCAAAAAATTCCTAGGATCACGCAAGATCTATCTAGGAGATGCATAGCAACAAGCAGGGAGGGTGTGTCCACGTACCCTCATAGACCAAAAGCGGAAGCATTAGTTTAACGCGGTTGATGCAGTCGAACGTCTTCTCGATTCAACCGATCAAGTACCAAACGTACGGCACCTCCGAGTTCTGCACACGTTCATCTTAATGACGTCCCTCGAACTCTTGATCCAGCAAAGTGTCGAGGGAGAGTTTCATCAGCACAACGGCATGGTGATGGTGATGGTGAAGTAATCCGCGTAGAGCTTCTCCTAAGCACTACGACAATATGACCGGAGGAGTAAACCGTGGAGGGGGGCACCGCACACGGCTAAGAACAATTGATGTGCTTTGGGGTGCCCCCTGCCCCCGTATATAAAGGAGGAGAGGGGAGGAGACCGGCCCCAGGGGGGCGCCAAGTGGAGGGAAACCCACTAGGACTCCTAGTCCTAGTCGACCCCCCTTCCTTCTTTTAGAGGGGGAAAGGGGAAAGGAGAGGGAGATGGAGAAGGAAAGGGGGGCCAAGCCCCCTCCTCTTGTCCAATTCGGACTCCCCATTGGAGGGGGGGGGGGGCGGGGGCGCCACCCCCTTGCGTGCTGCTCTCTCTCTCCCCTATGGCCCATGTGGCCCATTACTTTCCCCGGGGGGTTCCGGTAACCTCCAGGTACTCTGAAAAATATCCGGTACACTCTGAAACCATTCCGGCATTCGAATACTATCGTCCAATATATCAATCTTTACCTCTCGACCATTTCGAGACTCCTCGTCATGTCCGTGATCTCATACGGGACTCCAAACAATCTTCGGTCCCCAAAACACATAACTCATAATACAAATCGTCATCGAACATTAAGCGTGCGGACCCTATGGGTTCGAGAACTATGTAGACATGACCGAGACTCCTCTCCGGTCAATAACCAACAATGGAACCTGGATGCTCATATTGGCTCCCACATATTCTACGAAGATCTTTATCGGTCGAACCTTTATGACAACATACGTTATTCCCTTTGTCATCGGTATGTTACTTGCCCGAGATTCGATCGTCGGCATCTTCATACCTAGTTCAATCTCGTTACCGGCAAGTCTCTTTACTCGTTATGTAATACATCATCCCGTAACTAACTCATTAGTCACATTGCTTGCAAGGCTCATTCTGATGTGCATAACCGAGAGGGCCCAGAGACACCTCTCCGATACTTAGAGTGACAAATCCTAATCTTGATCTATGCCAACCCAACAAAACACCTTTGGGGATACCTGTAGAGCATTTTTGTAATCACCCATTTATGTTGTGACTTTTGATAGCACACAAGGTATTCCTCCAGTATTCGAGAGTTGCATAATCTCATAGTCAAAGGAATATGTATAAGTCATGAAGAAAGTAGTAGAAATAAAACTTAACAATCATTATGCTAAGCTAACGGAAGGGTCTTGTCCATCACATCATTCCCCTAATGATGTGATCCCGTTCATCGAATGACAAAACATGTCTATGATCAGGAAACTTAACCATCTTTGATTAACGAGCCAGTCTAGTAGAGGCATACTAGGGACACTTTGTTTTGTCTATGTATTCACACATGTATCAAGTTTCCGGTTAATACAATTCTAGCATGAATAATAGATATTTATCATGAAATAAAAACTTTATTATTGCCTCTAGGGCATATTTCCTTTAGTCTCCCACTTGCACTATAGTCAATAATCTAGATTACAATGTAATGATTCTAACACCCATGGAGTCTTGGTGCTGATCATGTTTTGCTCATGGAAGAGGCTTAGTCAAAAGTTCCGCCACATTTAGATCCGTATTTATTTTCCCTGACTTGATCATGGATGGAGTTGAATCGTCTCTTGATGTGTTTGGTTCTTTTGTGAAATTTGGATTCCTTCGCCAAGGCTATTGCTCTAGTATTGTCACAAAAGATTTTCACTGGACCCGATGCACTAGGTATTACACCTAGATCGGATATGAACTCCTTCATCTACACTCCTTCATTCGCTGCTTCTGAAGCAGCTATGTACTCCGCTTCACACGTAGATCTCGCTACAATGCTTTGCTTGGAACTGCACCAACTGACAGCTCCACCATTCAATATAAATAATATCCGGTTTGTGACTTAGAGTCATCTGGATCAGTGTCAAAGCTAGCATCAACATAACCATTTACGACAAGCTCTTTATCACCTCCATTAACGAGAAACATATCCTTAGTCCTTTTCAGGTACTTCAGGATGTTCTTGACCGCTGTACAGTGATCCACTCCTGGTTTACTTTGGTACCTCCCTGCTAGACTTATAGCAAGGCACACATCAGGTCTGGTACACTACATAGCACACATGATAGAACCTATGGCTGAAGCATAGAGAATGATTTTCATTTTCTCGCTATCTTCTGCAGTGGTCAGGCATTGAGTCTGACTCGACTTCACACCTTTTAACATAGGCAATAACCCTTTCTTTGACTGATCCATTTTGAACTTCATCAAAACTTTATCAAGGTATGTGCTTTGTAAAAGTCCAATTAAGTGTCTTGATCTATCTCTATAGATCTTGATATCCAATATATAAGTAGCTTCACCGAGGTCTTTCATTGAAAAACTCTTATTCAAGTATCCTTTTATGCTATCCAGAAATTCTATATAATTTCCAATCAACAATATGTCATCCACATTTAATATTAGAAATGCTACAGAGCTCCCACTCACTTTCTTGTAAATACAGGCTTCTCCAAAAGTCTGTATAAAACCATATGCTTTGATCACCTCATCAAAGCGTATATTCCAACTCAGAGAGGCTTGCACCAGTCCAAAAATGGATCGCTGGAGCTTGCACACTTTGTAAGCACCTTTAGGATCGGCAAAAGCTTCTAGTTGCATCATATACAACTCTTCTTTAAGAAATCCATTAAGGAATGCAGTTTTGACATCCATTTGCCAGATTTCATAATCATAAAATGCGGCAATTGCTAACATGTTTCAGACAGAGTTAAGCATCGCTATGGGTGAGAACGTCTCATCGTAGTCAACTCCTTGAACTAGTCGAAAATCTTTCACGACAAGTAGAGCTTTGTGGACATTAACATTACGATCAGCGTCAATCATCTTCTTGAACATCCATTTGTTCTCTATGTCTTGCCGATCATCGGGCAAGTCCACCAAAGTCCATACTTTGTGCTCATACATGGCTCCCATCTTAGATTTCATGGCCTCAAGCCATTTTGCGGAATCTGGGCTCATCATTGCTTCCTCATAGTTTGTAGGTTCGTCATGGTCCAGTAACATGACTTCCAGAATAGGATTACTGTACCACTCTGGTGCGGAACGTGCTCTGGTTGACCTACGAGGTCCTGTAGTAACTTGATCTGAAGTTTCATGATCATTATCATTAGTTTCCTCACTAATTGGTGTAGGCATCAACTGATTTCTATGATGAACTACTTTCCAATTCAAGAGAAGGTACAATAACCTCATCAAGTTCTACTTTCCTCCCACTCACTTATTTCGAGAGAAACTCCTTCTTTAGAAAGGATCCATTCTTAGCAACAAAGATCTTGCCTTCGTATATGTGATAGAAGGTGTACCCAACAGTCTCTTTTGGGTAACCTATGAAGATGCATTTCTCCGATTTCAGTTCGAGCTTATCAAGCTGAAGCTTTTTCACATAAACATCGGAACCCCAAACTTTAAGAAACGACAACTTAGGTTTCTTGCCAAACCCCAGTTCATATGGTGTCGTCTCAACGGATTTAGATGGTGCCCTATTTAAAGTGAATGCAGCTGTCTCTAATGCATAACCCCAAAACAATAGTGGTAAATCGGTAAAAGACATCATAGATCGCACCATATCTGAGAAATTACGGTTACGATGTTCGGACACACCATTACGATGTGGTGTTCCAGGTGGCATGAGTTATGAAACTATTCCACATTGTTTTAAATGAAGGCCAAACTCCTAACTCAAATATTCGCCTCCGCGATCAGATCGTAGAAACTTTATTTTCTTGTTACGATGATTCTCCACTTCGCTCTGAAATTCTTTGAACTTTTCAAATGTTTCAGACTTGTATTTCATCAAGTAGATATACCCATATCTGCTCAAATCATCTGTGAATGTTAGAAAATAACGATACCCGCCGTGAGCCTCAATACTCATTGGACCGCATGCATCAGTATGTATTATTTCCAATAAGTCAGTAGCTCGCTCCAGTGTTCGAGAGAACGGAGTTTTAGTCATCTTGCCCATGAGGCATGGTTTGCAAGCATCAAATGATTCATAATCAAGTGATTCCAAAAGTCCATCTGCATGGAGTTTCTTCATGCGCTTTACACAAATATGACCTAATCGGCAGTGCCACAAATATGTTGCACTATCATTATCAACTTTGCATCTTTTGGCATCAATATTATGAATATGTGTATCACCACAATCGAGATTCTACAAAAATAGACCACTCTTCAGGGGTGCATGACCATAAAAGATATTACTCATATAAATAGAACAACCATTATTCTCCGATTTAAATGAATAACTGTCTCGCATCAAACAAGATCCAGATAAAATGTTCATGCTCAACGCTGGCACCAAATAACAATTATTCAGGTCTAAAACTAATCCCGAAGTTAGATGTTGAGGTAGCGTGCCGACGGCGATCACATCGACCTTGGAACCATTCCTGACGCACATCGTCACCTCATCCTTAGACAATCTTGGTTTAATCCATAGCCCCTGTTTCGAGTTACAAATATGAGCAACCGAACCGGTATCAAATGTGGCACCCCAGCTCAGAGCAACCGGTTTACCTTGCATTGCCAGCCCAGAGATCAAGTCTTCTGGCAACACACAACAACATGGTACAGAAACAACCGCTTTATTGATGCTAGCGGAATCATAAGTCTGATATTACATCAAGTTGCGAGGCCAAGCGGCACACGAGGTGTGGCTGAACAGTATGTACATTATTTAATGAACATGAAGGGGCCTCGATCACATAAACTACGTGGCAGCAGAACGACGATGAAGTGGAACTCCATAGCACAGGGACACCGACGTGGACACGATCTAGACGCGAGAAACTCTCCAATCCGATACGACTTGCCTGAAATCTGGCATGACACGCCAGGTCAGTATATTGAATGTACTTGCAAGCTCACAACAAACATAAGCATAATGGCAAACAATATCATGACAAATATTCAGGTTAATGCAATAAAAATCATACTACTGATGCGGTGAAACCAACTTGTGCACCGAGTCCCTCGGACTCGCTTTCCAGACGGGTTACCTCGTAACCGAATGGTGATCATACCCGGATCACAACTGAAGCCAACACTCACGATCATATCATGATCCCACAGATCATCACATAACCAGTGCCAACAATAACTCTTTAGTGTGCAAGATTACTTATTAATGTTGATCCATGGTGTGACTCACTCACGAGCTGTGTCCGTAACCGAGGCCGCGGCTATCGATAGATTAAATACACTCTACAGAGGTAGCACACTATACCCACACCATGGAACACAGGGTCTCGCACTCCCATTCGGGTGGACCAACGACATTCTGACGAAACCCTCCCATTTTCATGACACTCCTGGCCACTCCGACCAACTCCCCTCTGGGCTAACTCATGGGTGGCCCTGTGCCTACCAAAGACATCAACGACCACCGTCGTGGCAAAAACGGTCCCAAACGGGGACAAGGTACCATAAAAACAAACGGGCACACAAGGTTATGTCTGCTTACCGGGCCAGGGTACATCACGCCCATAACCTTCCTTGTTGGAGGTACCGGCGAGAGGCACAACAACGGACTGAATCAAGACCTCCCCATAAATGTAAATGTGGTCGCACTGAGGAAAAACTCGATTCAGTGGCGCCATGACTCGATCAACGTTATATTCAAGTTGGATTCACTACAAAAAAATATTCAAGTTATATTCAGTGATGATACGTGTTTGTCACAGTAGGTCGCGTTTTTTGTCATGCATGTACATCATGACGATTTTATGACAGAATCAAGATAGTCATACCTGTGCTGTCATAGAAGTGTTCCATGACATTACCAATATTATCATCACGGAAGTGTCCACTTCCATGACGATATATCGCGTGTCACAGAAGTGCTTTCATCAAGGGTGACCGACACATGGCATCCACCGTAACGGAACGCCGTTAAGCTATCAGATCGGGTTTTGGATCCTATAACCCGTTAACAGCCCCGACCAATGGGAAATTTCCACATGTAAAATTCTTATTGGCCGGACGAAACACGTGTCAGCTCATCAGTGGGTCAGATAGGCGCCTATGATATGTCGACACGTGCCACGGCCCACCACTGGCCCATTTAGCTTACAAAGCCAGCCCGTTTGACTTGGTCAAAAGTTAATGGGCTGGCCCATGAAAAGCCTGTTAAGGGTCTCTTCGCAAATAGCCCATTTTACGGCCCGTTAGGCCCTAAAGGAAATCGTCCCAACAACGTCATGTGGGCCATCGAATATAACACCAGCCCATTTCACTTTCGGCCCATGTATGGCCCACGACGTCTTTCGGCCCATATGAGGCCTTCGTATCTTTTGGCCCTTTACAGGCCCACGGTGACTCTAGCCCATAATGAACAGTAATTTTCTTTATACCCGTTAACGGCCCGTGATTTACATGGGCTGTTTCTAGCCCGTGTTAGCTTTCGGCCTATTGACGACCCATACGTTCTTGGGCTCCTTTTCAGCCCTCAATTACTTACGGCCCGTTACTGGCCTGTTCCCCTAATGGGCCAAATTCGGCCCATGGCAAGAGTCAGCCCGTTACTGGCCTGTTCCCCTAACGGGCCAAATTCGGACCATGGCAAGAGTCGGTTCGTTACTGGCCTGTTACCCTAATGGGCCAAATTCAGCCCATGGCAAGAGTCGGCCCGTTTCTGGCCTGTTAACCCATTGCGCCATTTCTAGCCTGTCCTATATTCTGGCCCATTAACGACCCGTTATGCCTGTGACAGAATTAAGCCTTTGCTGTCCTACGGCCTGTTAACGGCCCATTACCATGCTGGGCCGATACCAATTACGCCCAATTACGGCCCATGTAGACCCATTTATCCGACGGCCCGAGGCCCACCGATTACAGGCCCATTTATCGACGGCCCGTAGGAGACCCATGGATCCTACGGCCCGTATATGGCCCATGGTAGTTGCGGCCACTAGCAAAACAGGGAAAAAGAAGACTAGGAAATAAATAAGGCCAAAACTAACGCTAGGCTATTAAGGTGATTGCACAGATTATATCCACTCGGCATCAAAGATCGCCACTAGTGCAAATATAGGGAACACCCTACACTATACAAAAATGGCTTGCTGTTTTCTTCAGCCAGTGGCTGCATGTTAAGAATAAATTTTGTATCGCACCAAAACAAATTACAACTATATAACAAAAGGAAGGTTGGCATAAAACTTAACAGTCTAGCAGATAAATGCACCACCAGAAGTTCAGAAGCTCAGTTCATTTGACCTGACTGTTACATTTTCATGCTGTATTGTCCAATGGAGCACCATAACCCTCGCCTTCATTTCCCCTAGGCTCTTGAACAACATAGCAAATGTCTGATAGTCTGGTTTCAAAACCATACATATCTTGATGACATTGAGCAATGTTTCTCCTTGTTTCACAAAGGGTCTCTGTTAGGGAATGGACTTGTGTCTGGAGCGCAGATAAAACATTGCTTTGAGCTTGCATATCTTGAACATGAGGCAGTTCTGACGATATTGCCTTAACAACCAACCCAGTATTACGCAGGAACATGCTTTTGGCACTGTTAGTGGACATGTACTGACCCACTGCAACAAGAGCTGACATTGCGGTTATAGTTGCCTCGCCACCTTCAGAAGGTGGCGGTTCCACCATTTTTTCCATAGCTCGCTGAAAAGTTGAGGTTTTACATTAGTAGTACTAGAACAGAAGATATTAAGGAGGCAGCAAAACCAAACAAAATAGCTTTGGTCTATATACAAAACTTATTCTGATGAACCCATGTAAAATATTAGTTGTATTTTATTGCAAAGTACATAATAAAACCAGGTTCCAAACATATGACCATGTACCATCGCTAATGTATTGTCTATTTCTTCACATTGTATTGAGGGCTAAGGATAAAGAGACGAAGTTTATAATACGGTAAGCATATTATGACATCATTCATATCACAAAACAACTGAGAACAGACAAACATGCAATTGTAACGTTGTGTGAGCAAGTCTAGCACGGAACTAGATTACGGGTCAAGATCAAAGGAACATCACTCCTCTCTTTTAAACCTTGTAAGGTGCAATGATATGCTAAGACAATTGTGTATAAAATTGAAAAGAGTAATAGACATTGGCTGCAAACCATGCAGTTCAAGGCACAAGTCAGAGTAAGTAGTAGTTAAAAGGCATGAGGATTAAGGACTTACAATAGCGGCTTTGACTGGTGTAGGCATGCCCTTCTTCTTGCTGGTGTGACAGTCCTTGAAGATTTCCACAACATTTGGTTCAGGTACTTTTTGATCCTTGCGGGCTTTCCTCTGCATTTCGAACAAGTCAACATAGATCTAATAATATGGTACAGCGAAAAGAGTGAAACAGCAGCTAATTACAAGAGCCTCATAGTGTGCAATATAGCTACGTGATCCCGTCGTCCGTTGGAATTTCACTTTCGTACGGTTGGCCTTGTTCTTTGAACAATTCACCTACAAGAAGATAGATTTGTGTGGCAGATGCGTAAATAGGACTTCAACATGTGATCTGATCACATATATATAATGTACCTGATACTTCGGATCAGGCCAGTGTTTAACAAGGCCCCTCCAGTCTTCATCCGATATATTTTCCACTGGAGATGTTTGGGAAAGTTCATTGTTAGCCTTGCCTTCAAAGTGAGTTTTCCTCAAGTTATACTGATACTGTCGTAGAGCAGACTTGAAAACGTGGGTGCAAACTTGTCTGGTTGCATCATCTTGGTTATCCAACTTGAACCTCATCTATTAAAAATTATGGGAGTCTCATTATCAGCAACCTAGAAAGTATGGGACAGAGCAAGACGATATTACTAGTTTCCATACATAACCATACTTATAGATAAATGGTCGAGGAAGGTGTTGAACTGGGTTTCATCTTTGTCATTCCTGTACTGAATCCATGTTGGGAGGATACGTACATGACACCTAACGGCAACCGCTGCCTCTGATACTAACTTGGCTGACTCTATAGCATCACGTGCCCTTTTTAAACCTGCCTCAAAACGGATCTCCATTCTTCCTCCTCTAGATTTAGTTAACCTATCGAGCATTATCCCTGATGTTTGTTTCCTCTTGCGCCTAGGTGCTAGTCCAACAACGAACATAGGAAGTGTTAGTGTACATCAAACTGTGAGACTACATATAAAGAAGCATGCAACTGTAACTTGACTCCAGCAACTACCTTCTTGCTGTTGAAGCTCACAAGGTTCATCTGATATTGCCAACTCGTCTTGTATCAAGAGTGCTTGGGAAGTAGTGTCAGGTGGCAAGGGAGCTTGGGAATGTGCTGCTAGCTCAATTGACGCACGAGTAAGTTGTGCAGCTGGTAGTACTGTGGTAGGTGTTGCAAGAACTAGGGCTGTCTCTGCTTTTTTGGTGGCATCTATTTGTTTCTGTTTGGCTTTTTTGCAACTCGTGTAGCATGGGATGCGGTGTTTGTAGAATTTTCCGCTGTACTTTGACCTTCTATTGCACCATCAGTACCAGCAGAATCTGCAGGATTCATCCGCTTCTCATTTCCTGCCATTCTGTGTTTCTTCCTCTTTCTCTGTGCCATGTTAAGTCAAGCCGACAAGAAAAATGAATAACAGTTTAGTTCTTCAGAACAAATTGATGCGTGATGCAGACGAACTGAACTTTGATGTTAGACAACCACATGATAGGAGGATGTAATATGTATGAAAAACAGGACGGAAGAGATAACCAGAACTATGATGTGTAAACTAAGAAGAAGACATTTCACCAAATTAGAAGCAATGCAATGGAAGGTAGACACCATATGAAAGATGCTACAAATATCGCTCTGCCAAGTTAACAGTGTCTCATCATAAATGACATTTAAAAAAATGTGAAGCAATACAAGAAATAAATCATATGCAAGATGCAAACAACATCACACTACCATGTTAGAGGTCTCTCGTCATTAGTGCCATTGCATATTCACAGCATTGCATATTCACAGCTTATGATGTGTAAACTAAGGAGAAGGCATTTCAACAAATTAGAAGCAATGAAAGCTAGACACCATATGAAAGATGCACCGAATATCACTCTACCAAGTTAAAACTGTCTCGTCATAAGTGCCATTTCAACAAATTAGTAGTACAAGCTAGAAAAGAATGTGAGATGTAACCTGTATCACACTCCAAAGTCAAACGTGTCTTATGATAAGTGATTGTTGCAGGTTACACGACAGTAGTAATTTGATGTAAGAACATGGTGTGATAGATAGATATTGTATGTTCTAGAAACAGGAACACGTGTCTCATTCAAGTATAATGTGTAAAGTAAGCAGATGGAATTCAACAAAATTAGAAGCAATACAAGCTAGACATCACACATAACATGCAACCACATATAACAGTGCCAAGTTAGAGGGAGCACCAGTGATGCTGCACTAGGGGATACATGCTCATCATAAACACATCTTTGTTGAGTGTCTATGCATGTGTTGTCTTGGAAATCATCTTGGGGGTGTGGAGGAGTAGAAACTGTAGAGGCCATCCGTTCGGAAGGATCACCTTTATCCGCTGCCTTGCTAACTTCCTTCCGCTTTATTGATTTTGAATTGCCAAGTAAAACCGACAAGAAAAAGCAATAAAATTCTCTCTTCAGAACTCATTCATGCATGATACTAACAATCACTACTTTGATGTAAGGCAAACACATGATACTAGGATGGAATATGTACGAAAAACAGGACGGCATGGCATGTTCACAACTGTTCGTGTAAACTAAGCAGAAACCATTCCAGCAAATAAGAAGCAATGCAAGCTAGAAACCACATGAAAGATGCAACCAATATGACTCTGCCAAGTTAAAAGCGTCCCATCATAAATGGAATTTCAACAAATTAGAAGCAACGCATGCTATAAATCATATGAAAGATGCAACTAATATCGCACTGCATATACTAAAGGTGTCTCATTATGTTGATCGATGCGGGATACAAAAAAAATAGTTTTATGTAAGGACATGCTTAATAGACAAATGTACTATGTACTAAATATAGTAAGGCATGTCACATTAACAGGTGTAATGTATAAGCTAAGCAGACTAGCACATGCAGTTTAACCAGATTGGAAGAATTACAATCTAGACACCATATGCAACATGCAACCACATATCACGCTGCCAAGTTAGAGCAAGCACCTGCAATGCTAGTGTAGGGGAAATGCTGTAATCAACTACAGAGCTACGTTCACTATCTTCATCTAGCATTTCTGTTTCTTGAGAATCATGTCGAGAGGCTGACACTGCATTCTTTAAATGAGGAGTAGTCCCCTTGCCTGCCTGCCTCGTCATAAGTGATTGATGAGGGATACACAAGAGCATTAGTTTGATGTAAGAACATGGTTAACACACAGATGTACTAGTATGTACCAAAAACAGAAAGGCATGTCATATTCAAAGGTATAATGTGTAAGCTAAGCAGATGCAATTTAACCAAATTGGAAGCAATACAAGCTAAATATCCGGCTGGAGTGGTGAGCATGATCATCTAGGACCTGAGAGCCTGGTGGGAGGCGGGCTGCTTCGCCACCATCGCAGCTTTTTAGTTGGCTTCCAGGTGATGCCTATCTTTGCTGGGCTTGTCACTGGCTCGGCCAGTGCCCTGACTAGCCATTTTTCTTCTGGTGCTCACGGGATGGTGGTTCATGTAAAAAAATATCTTTCCTTATCTTACCGACTTCGGCCTTTCGAATACAAGCTAGACACCATATGGAACATGCAACCACATATGACACCGTGAAGTTAAAGCAAGCACCTGGGATGGTGGTTCATTGCGAGAAAGGTCATCAACTCCAGAGCTACGTTTACCGTCTCCATCTGCCGACGCTGCACCATTTATAGCACTGCAACGTGTCTTGCCTACCCGCAAAGAAAGCTGGCGTGACTTCTCTCTTTTCTTTGCTGCTTCTCTCATAGCAGCAGAGTCTAAAATACCCTTGCATAAAAACACAATAGTGAGAGTAAGGGTGAAGTGTGTGCAGAACTAGTGCACTGTAAAGGTAGCAGATAGCAGGTGGCTGAAAAATAAATGACAGGAGACATATGATAGCTCTACAACATTGCATGGCAAACAAAATTAGATTCTACTCTGTATGATTTTGTAATATATGAGCACAGGAAATGCAGGTACTCCTCCAGCACACCACCACATGTGGTCATATCTAAGATAACAGTCGACTAAAAATAAATAGGTAAGTCGATTTTTTAATGAACCGTCCGATCTATAAGGAACGGGCAGATGGCCTTCGTCTACCTCCCGCCAGTCACTGTTGACGATCTTTCTCGAACCGCCAGTGACCACAATCCCAGACCCCTGCTTCCGCCGCCCCGTCCTCCCATCGACCTCACACCACCGCCGTGCTTGGCAGCGCCCCCCGGCCATCCCTTTAATCCCGACCGACCTCCAGATCGGGCGCCAGTAGCTCTAGGCTGCACACGCCCCTAAGATAAACACCAAGGCGCTGCTTCCCCGGTGTAATAGGCGTACTAGCGCCTATTACGCCGGGGAATGCTTCCGTTAATTGGGAATCAGCTGGCTAGAAATTGAAATTCAGGGGGGCGACGGACCTCTAGGTAAGGTGAAATAGTATATGAGGAGAAACCTTGTGCATCGCGAGTTACTAGGAACATCTAGTATCAAGAAGAAGCAGTCAACTAGTGTCTTCTGTGGGATGAATACCGTGCAAGCAGAGACATAAGATTTGCACGTATAAGGGAAGAGGAGTACCTTTTTTGGTTGCGAGTGTGGTCACCTCCACATGTCGTGCCGATCTTATTCTTTTTACCGGGGAAACTGATGTTCTGGAGGGTGCAGGCTTGGACGAACCCATGGCCAAATTGTTGACTGTGTTGCCATGGCCGTATGTCGGCGGAGGGGAAGTAGATCCGAGGCGGTGAAGGACGGCGTAGCAAGAACAGCTCCGGTGCGGTGGAGGGTGGCGAAGTTGGAGTGGCAGCGGTGAGGCGCAGGACGGCGTGGTTGAACTGGCTCGGGTATGGACGGCTCGGCCTCAGCTTCAACTACTAGGCGTGGAGGGCGTTGCGGTTGAGTTTGCGGTGGACGATGACGTCGGGGTATCGGCTCCGGTGTGATGGAGGAGGGCGGCGGTTGATGGGTGGGATGGGGTGGCGGACGGAGGATGCCGGGGTTTCGCGGCTGGTGGAGAGGTAGTTTTGGCGCCCATGGAGTACGAATGGGGAATCAGATGGGTGGGAGGAACCATGTTTCGGTCTGAGACGCGCTTGTTTTTGGCTTTTTTGAACAGAAGATGGGACACGCTTGTTTGAAATTTAGGGAAAGTACAAACTTTGCCCCCCTCTTAACTTTTGGACCTACTGCGGGTCAGGGGTAGGATGGTAATCCCAGGTGTCCCAAATAGTGGGCGGGAGCGATTTCGGCTGCGCGCATGTGTGCTTAGGCGACCATTGTGTATGAATGTTTTTTCGAGGCAGTTGCGTGGCGTCTAGATGAAGCTACAAACCTACCCCGGTTTAGACCTTTGGACGTCGGGCCGGTAGGTTTCACGGGTCGGAGTTATTAGAAAAGTAATTTCCTTGTACTACAAAACATTGGTCTCACGCGGTTTCGGGTGAGTAGAGGCTCTTTTGGCGCTTCGTTCGAAATTTTGAAACACAAGCATTAACGTTTAGAGTACTCTTGTACTATGAGGATTGACCTAAATAGACAACATTATATTTGACCTTGTATGTTTGAAAATCTCATTAAATTATCCGCTTCTTTTTGAAATTTTGACACTTGAAAATCCTATAACTACGATTATTTTGGAATGGAGGAACTAAATTTGAATCTATTTTATACACGACTACATATGCTATTATGTACAAAATCAGAGCAAAGATTGGTGCCCCCATAATTTAGGTATGGTTTACAAATGCCATGATATCAAATTCAAATAACTGAATGGACTTCATGTTGAATTCGATTTTTTTAAACCACCTTAAGTTGAATTCAAATGTATGCTAGTTCATAGGTAGCTATTTATAATGTCCATTGTGTAACTTTCATATGTATAATGTGCTTTACACACACAACATGAACTATACTCACGTTTATATTCGATTGCTAAAGCAATGCATTGTCTGGAGTTCAAAATACTACCTATGTTGATCAATTGTGTCGAATAATAACATATGCATGCTCAAATTCGATAGAATCTAGATGTCTGATGGATCAATGACCGCTCCTTACGCGAATTGCAAATATCATGATCCCATCCTAATATTTGGATACAATTTATATCTTTAATCAATGTGTAGAGCAGTATTTTACGTGTAGTTTCACTCTCCATCGGTGGTCTCTCACACATGCTCACATACTCTCTCCCGAGGTGTCTTTCTCACAACATGCTCTAGATATAACCCTCCCTCCCTCTTGTAACCATTTACAACTGTTTTCACTAACCTTTATCACAAGCACTCCTCTCACAAACATACACACGCACAATCCTCATCGATCCTTTCTATATACATGGACCTGCCTACGTGTCTCATGTACACACATTATCTTTATGCCTGTCTCTCACGCATTGTCTCACACCTCTCTTCCTAATCGACGAGTATGATTCTAGTAGAGCATTTTGTAGGATGCCCCTTAAAGTTAGGTTCGATGAATAGTAATATCAGAGATAAAGGGGTTACCTTAGTCCGAGAACCTAGGGTTACAAATCCTAGTTGGCTTTGTCAGTGGACACAGAGTCCTTCACAATTCTGCTATCTTTGTCTTGTACGACTAGTCATCCATGGGTCTTCCTAAATGCGTCATGGGCCGATCAATGTGGCGCGGGATGGAACCGAACGAAGGGTCTCACGTCAACCCACCGGACCTCGCGCGGTGACACACCCTCTGCCCCCACGTCTCATTATCTTCTCACACCCACACATACCAACACAAGCACCACACACAGAAAATTTCTCCTGGTGCCTCTATCCCCCCTTGCATATACACACTCAAGTGAATGGAATATCTTGTCGTGATGTCATATTCGTCTCTCTCTCTAGACCACTCTCATTTCTCGTGCTATCTCTCCCACGCCCCCACGTCGGCCCCTCTATCCATGCCTCTCTCGAATACGTAATACACACACATACCTCTCCAGGCCCCGCCAAATGCATCAACTACACATTCACACATGTTACATCACGTACCCCATTGATCTAAAAAGCCCTCTCTTCACGTTTATTTCGCATACAACATTCCTTTTGAATAAAGTGTGGCCAAAAAATTATTTTAGAGTTTCTACATATATACAACATTACAAAGTTATATGGAGGAGTACGAACGCTAATTTGCATTGCATGGTGCCCACAATGATATTTATTCCGCACTGTGAATTTGTATATTTTTATACTCCCTCTGGAAAGATTTATAAGACGTTTTAGAAAGTGTAGTTCAAATCTCGGCACGTTAAGAAAATTCAGTCGTTTCCATTTTTGCCCCTGCGCTCACTCACTCACCCGCACTCACCCATTCCCCTCTCGCACTCACTCGCCCGCGTCGACGTCTCCCTGCCCGAATCCGGCGCGGTGGCGACGCGCCTCACTCTCCGGCGCGGTGGCGACGCTCCTCCCTCTCGCCCGTGTCGACACCTCCCTCTCGCCCGCGTCGACACCTCCCTCTCGGCCGCTTCGCAGCCTCCCTTCTCCTCTTGTCCCCGCCTCTCCCTCTCCTCGCCCGTGTTGTCTAGCCAAAATTGTTTTTTTAGTGAGGTCAGGATGAGCGGGAGGAGCGCGTTCGTCCCCCGCGCCGACGTCGGCATCGAGGAATAAGCAGGTGGAGGGCATGGCAGAGCGCCGCCGCCGCAAGCACCTCAATGACCTCCGCTCCGTCTTACTCCAAGATCTAGAAGGTAAAAAATGCAACTCTTTTTCATTTTTACCACGCCAGATGGAGCAATCTTGGGAGTAAATCAAGATGAGCGTGTCTTCTTGGTGCGAATTTGATTTTGGGCATCTGGATTGACTACATCCGCATCTGCATCCAAGGTCACACATTGCCGCCAATGGAGCAGAGCAAAAGGAGGAGGGCGACACCCAGGGAGAGGGGCGGTAGGAACACGAGCGAGCGGCTGTTTTAGATGAGGAGGAGCGGAGGCAGCGATGACATGGTGCAGGCGACCTTCCATCTATTGCTGACCAGTGGAGGAGGAGCAGGAGGACGTCGGCGCCGTCGGTGAGCACTCCTCTCTGTAGATCTGATTGCTTGCCGCATGCTTGTTGAGTATTGCAAACTTGCTCCTCACTGATGATGATGACACAAAGATCTAACTGAATTTCTCGCATGCCTAGTCCTGAATCTTGATTATGTCAATGTTCACAGGAATGTGGAGAACAATCAATTTGCAGGATCAATCCCAGAGAAGATGCTCAGCGTCCCAAAATTAGTGCAGAAGACAGGACAACCACGTAACCATTCAATTTCTGCATAAGAAATGACAACCATTTAACCGTTCTGATCCACGGTTCCTCTCCGACGACAGTGAGTTGTTGTTTGTACTCCATGTTCTTTTGCTTGTACTGCTAGTGGTTATGCTTGTGCTGCTATATCTTCTGGTGCTGCTAGATTAATATGAGTAGGAGTAGAGTACATGCAGTAGTTAGAGTGCTTGCTCAGAGTAGGATTTTTGTTAGGAGCAGTTAGAGTACTCTACTGGAAGTCTGAAAGTACTCCTTGCAAGAGTAGTTTTTTTTAGAAAAGGAGGATGACCCCCGGCCTCTGCATCTAGGAGAGTGAGGCGTATAATCCATTTCCACAAACAACTTTAAAACAATATAATCCATTTCGACAAAAAAGACTCCATGGATGCATTTCCACAAACAAGTCTCATCATAGCACTACAAGTCTCAACATACTCCACTGCATGCTCAGTCGACATCTTGTCCTAGAATCTCCATGGCATTATCATAAACTTCACGAGGGAAATGTATCATAGGCGGTAGCATTCCTTGCCTTCAGCATCATATCTGGGTCGAGCAACAGCGGTCAGGAACATTACTTTGCCAATACAGTTCTTGTTCCGAATGGTTCTGACTGGGTCATCTTCATGAGGGAGGAGGTAGTAGTTTCTGTTCATTTTTGTCATATAGAACTACTTTTCGTCAATATGCACAATGTTGTGCATACTGATGAATTTAGGTCTTGTAGCTGCTAAAGTTGTCTCATCAAGCATCGACATACAAAACTTGATTCTTTCTCTTTTATTCTTTTCTTTCAAGCTTGGCTTCAAACGATTGGAGTGCCTCCTAATCTTGTGAAGCTTGAGTTTCTGGTAGAGTGTAGTATGACTGACACCCAATGCGCGAGCAAGTGACCTGAGAGTCGATCTTCTATTCAATGGAACTGTGGGGATTTGAGATAGGACATTATCCTTTCCTTTCCTTCCACATCTTCTTTTCTTTTGGTTGGACACATCCTCTGTTTTCAAGGCGTCCCTAAGGCGTCGCCTAGGCGACGCTTAGGCGTCAGGGCGCCCTGCGAGGGCAAGGCGTCCACCTCGCCTTAGGTGGGTGTCTAAGGCGTCCGCCTTAAGCTATAAGGCGTCCGAGGCGTCTGCCTAGGCGTCCGAGGCGTTGCCTTAGTCCATTTTGGACGCCTTAGCTTGCCAGGCAGGCAGGGGAGCTGTTTTAGGCGGGAAACTGGAATCATGTTGGCGCCAACAGGTAAGAGGGGAGAAAGAGAGAGAGAGAAACAGCCCCCAATCCACACACTCCTCCCCCTCCTTCTCTTCAGTGGCTCCTCTCCAGCAGATCTGGTTCCTCCTCCTCTCCAGCAGCTCCTCCCCCTCCTCTCCAACGGTTCCTCCTCTCCAGCAGCTCCTCCTCTTCCTCCTGTCTAGCAGCTCCTCCTCCTCTTCCTCCTGTCCAGCAGCTCCTCCTCATCCTCCTGTCCAGCAGCTCCTCCTCTGCAGTACAGCAACAACAAGCAAGAGCAACAGTAAGGTATACCTCCCTCTCCCTTCTCCCACACCCTCCTCTGCTCTCTTTCTTCTTTGCTGGACTGTTTTGTGCTAGCTGGTTGGTGGTTGCTCACTTGTCTCTTATAGTGGTTAGTGCCTTAGTGGCCAGGCATATGTTAGTGATTAGTTTAATGATAGTGGGGTTAGTGCCTTAGTGGATGCTCCTTGGTTGAATAAAATAATGCATGTTGTTGGCCTGTTGGGTGGATTAGAATAAAGGCTAGTTGAATACTGATGCATGATGTGTTGTGCTCAACAATGGATTAGTTTAATGACTAGTTGAATGCTGATTAGTTTAATGGCTAGTTGATTGTCGCTGTTTGCTACATCTGCATGAGTAGAGTAGTTTAGTTGCTGCCACAGCAGCCTTTTCATATGCCATCGCAGCCCTTTTATCAGTTATGCTAATATTCCTTTGTGTTTGGTTGTTTGCTGCAGGTAGTAGAAGTGTAGCACCATGGATGGAAATGCAGCAGCTGATGGGGGTGAGCCCACCTACGATCCAATGAAAGATCCAACAAGGAAGCCACAACGGTCAAATGATCCGGGATGGAACTATGGATATTGGTCTGAGCCTTCAAATCGGGATCTTGTTGTGTGCGCTCTTTGTGGCAAGATAACTTCTGGAGGGATCAAGAGGCATAAAGAGCATCTTGCGGGCGTCGGGGGAGATGCAATTGGTTGTCCTAAGGCCACCACACAATTGAGGAGAGAAATGGGAACATATTTGGAGCAAAATAGGAGGATCAAGGGAGTAGTAGATGTAGATGATGTTCAGGAGGTGTGGAGGTGAGTTCAGTTGGAGCAAACATCGCCTCTAAAAGGCCAAGCTCAGGGACAGCAGCCAAACAGAATAAGAAAGCGTTTATCACCAACATGCAAGGTAAAAAGAAGTCTGTTTCTGTTGTGTCTGCCGCCAATAGTTCCAAGCCAATTGTTGCCATGCTACGAAGAACACCCGAGGATCTTGTAGATGAAAGACGCTCTGGGTGTTCTCAAAGCACCATGGAGTCCAGCACAAAGACTCCAGAAGAGAGGCAGTATGTCAATATGCAGTGGGCATTGTTCTTTTACGAGTGTGGCATTCCATTCAACGCTGCAAGTAGTAGGCAGTTTGAGGTTGCAATTGAAGCCTCTTGTCAATATGGGTCAGGTTACAAGCCTCCTAGTGCACATGAGCTGAGAGAGAAATTGCTTAATGATTGTGTGAAGGAAACAGGACTTTTGAGGAGGCAACACGAGGCAGCATGGAAAAAATATGGATGCACACTCATGTCGGATGGCTGGTCGGATAAAAGAGGACGCCATTTGATTAACTTCCTTATTAATAGTCCAGAGGGCACTTTCTTCTTGGAGTCGGTTGATGCCTCAAGTGTATGTCATGATGGTGATATGATAGCTGATTTGCTTGAGAAGAGAATTCTGGATGTTGGAAAAGAGAATGTGGTACAAGTTATCACCGATAATGGTGCTAATTACAAGAAAGCTGGCCACCTTCTAATGGAGAGGATGCCTACTCTATATTGGAGCCCATGTGCATGTCATTGCTTGGACCTAATGTTGGAAGATATAGGAAAGTTAAAGGCATTTAAGAAGCCTATTGCAGGGGCTAGACGTGTCACAACTTTCATCTATAGACATGGAAGACTTCTTAGTCTAATGAGGAAGGCCACGGGTGGGGATCTTGTGAGACCAGCAGCCACTCGTTTTGCCACAGCCATCCTCACACTTAGGAGTTTGGTCAAGAACAAGGCTGCATTGAGGAGTTTATTTACATCTGAAGAATGGGTTGGAAACAAGTTAGCAAAAACACAAGTTGGCTTGAATGTGCAAGAGATTATACTTTCAACGGAGTGGTGGAGCGCAATTGAGGACTGCCTTAGAGCTTCAACTCCACTTCTTAGAGTTCTTAGAGTAGCAGATGGTGATGAGAAGCCTGCCATGCCAGAGATTAAAGCACTTATGATTTATGCAAAGGAGAGGATCAATCTAGGTTTCCCTCAACAAAACAAGCAACCATTGCTCAAGAAGATCTTGGCCATTGTTGATAAGCGTTGGGAGAATCAAATGGATCATCCATTGTATGGGGCTGCTCTATTTTTGAACCGAGGAAAGTTCTTTCCTATTGTAAGCAGAAATGATGATGCCTTAGTTGGGGAGCTTAGGAGCTGCTTTAATGATGTGCTTGCAAAAATGGTACCGGATGCCAATGTTCAAAAAAAGATTGATCAACAATCTGTGCTCTATGAGCAACAGCGAGAAAGCTTTTCTAATCCATTGGCACTCGAGACCATGAGCACAAGAAACCCTCGTAAGTCATATTAAATGCATCATGTTAATTTCAGCATGTTAGTTCCAGTTCCAGCAATGTAATTTCTGTACAAACTCTTAATATGTGTCAGTTTTTATCATTTTAGTTGATTGGTGGAGTTCATTTGGTGGTCGGGCCATTGACCTACAAAGGTTTGCAAAGCGCATTGTTAGTCTTTGTGCTTCATCATCTGGTTGTGAGAGGAATTGGAGCACGTTTGAATTTGTAAGTCAACTAGTAAAGCAGTATTTGTGTTTGTTCAATGATGATTTCAGCAAGTTATTTACTTATTTCACTTGTTGTTTCTACTTTGTAGATCCATACAAAGAAAAGGAACAGATTACAATGGAAAAGGTTGAATGATCTTGTCTTTGTTTCATACAACCGGAAGAATATGCAACGGTTTCAAAAGAGGCGTGAGAAGGTGGGCGAGAATAGCTTTGAGGCTTTGGTCATTGAGGATTTTGATTGGGGCAATGAGTGGGTGGACCCATCACTATCACAACCTCAAGGTGCTCGAGGTTGTCCTGAAGACAATCAAGACATTACATGGGAGGATGTTGATGTGGCTATTGGTGCATCTTCAAACCTTCGAGGCCGCAATCTGCATAGGACAGCAACTACACTTCGTAGGGGCCAGACAAATGTCCGTCTGCAGTACGCACGCAAGAGACCTACTACAACACGACCTATAATTCCTGAAGAAGATGAGGTAGAGGAGGACTTGGAGCAAGAGCAACACTCAAGTATGCCCAATGCGGAGGGGGAGGATTCAGACTACGTTGAGGATGATGATGATGTGAGCAATGACGATCAAGAGCCAACTAATGTTGACCAAGATGGTGAAGATAACACCAATGCCAATGAGTTTGATGATGATGACTTTTGATTGAGACTTTGAGAGTGGAGAGACATGAGAGAGCTGAGCTGGCCACCTTTATCCCTTTTGCTATGCTGGAATTATCTATTATTCTGTTTGTCTTATGTGGAATTATCTATTATTCTGTTTGTCTTATGTGGACCATTGCAGATTGCAGTTGCACTCATACTTGCTATCTTTCTTTCCACTTTTGTCTGCCTCACTTTTATTTCTATTTTTTGTGGAATGTGCACTGGTAAGTGATACATTATTCTAACATATTTGTTCATGACTTCATGTTGATGCAGAATTCTGTTGGGGAGAAAAGCAAGTGCAAAGAGGATGGGGGCTCTACAACAATCAGTTGCAAGGTGTGTATGGCTGTATGCCTACCAAATTCTACTTAATTCTGTTGCTTACAAGTCTCTAAGGCGTCGCCTCGCCTTATGCCTCAGCGCTTAGGCAGTGAGGCGCCCCCCCAGCGCCTCGCCTCGCCTTACCGCCTTAAAAACATAGGACACATCCACCTCCTTACCAAGCTCTTTTTGTCGCTCTGCTGTCCTTCAGATTCTCTGAATAACTTGAATATCAGCTTGAAAAATTCGAGCAACATCCTTCTTGTCAGTTCTTTTGAACTTGCCACCCCTACTCATATTCAGCGTAAGCATTGCCATGTAAGCAGCATATCTCTGCTCATCTGTTAGTGACTTTCTTTGCCTTCGTATTTGCTGAACACCTACAGCAACAAAAGAAAAATAGGAAAATTAGGGAAATTGTGTTAGAATAAGAAAACTGAAAATTACTCTTATTTAAAGCACTAGGAGTAGGCATATGCAAATTTCAGCAAGTTAAATGAATTTGACCAAGTTAAACTTGTTGTTAAACATATGTTAAGTTCTATGAACATATATTCAGTTTTCATGAACATTTTGGAGTATGTGTATAGTATGTGTAGATGAACATATATTCAGTTTTCATGAACACTTTAGAGTATGTTAAACCTGATATTTGTATAGCATCGGCTAGTGCATACTCAAAAACACCAAATCTTGTTAACAACAAGCAAAGGAATTGCTATTAAAGCACTAGGAGTAGGATGCCTATGCATATGCCAACATCCGGTGCACAACTAAAAGCAGATGTACTTCTATACAAGGAGTATGTGTATGTAGTACCTGTTGCTTCTTCTTGGACATTTAATGTTTCTTCTTGGACATCTGCTACTTCTTCTTCTTGGACCATATTCACATCAGCTTCTTCTTCTCCTGAAGGTGGTGAGCAGTTCAGGTCTGGGAGCATTTTGTGCTGCTGCTGCTATGTTCCGGTACTGTTGATGTGATACTGCTTCTCCTCTTGCTACTGATCCTGTGTTGTTGCTCCACTTGCTACTGTTGTTGTGCTGGTGCTGCTCTTGCTGATAATGCTGCTAATAATGCCGCCTGCTATTGATACTGCTGATAATGCTGTTGTTGTTGCTGGTCCTCTTGATCAACTGCTCCTCTTGATCAGCTGTTGTGTTAATGATGCTCTTAATGCTTTTGTTGTCCTAATCCTGAGCTATCGATCTCTTGATGTGGAGTAATTTGAAGATCTCTTTTGTTGTCCTACTCCTGTACTCTTGATCTTGATCTGGAGCACACCTGATTCCTTGATCTGGAGTAATTTGAAGATCTCCTGATCTGGTGTTGTGCTATGATGAGAAATTATTGCTACTGTGATTTATTGCTGCTCTCGAAGCTACTCCTCTTGATCTTATACTCCACTGTCAAGCACATGGATCTTGTACTCCACTATAGTGGAATTGATTTTGATCTCGTATCTTGCTAATGTATTGCTTCTCCTTGCTCTGGGCGACGCGAGGAGTACCTGGGCGAGGAGCACCTGGGCGCGAGGAGGAGGGCTAGGGCGCGAGGAGGAGGACCTGGGCGCGCGAGCAGGAGGGCCAGGGCGCGAGGAGGACCTGGGCGCGCGAGGAGGAGGGCCTGGGCGCGGCGACGGCAAGGCTGGGCGCGAGGAGGAGGACCAGGGCACGGCAACGGCCAGGCTGGGCGCGTGGAGGGGCCCGGCGGCGACAAGGCTGGGCGCAGCCAGGCGATGGGGACGAGCGGGTGACGACGGGGACCAGCTCCTGGACACAGCCAGGCGACGGCGACGGCAAGGCTGGGGGCGTGGATACGGGGACGACGCGAGGAAGAAGACGACTGGTTCGAAATTCAAAATAAGGGCATAATGGTCTATTTGCACTTTTGTCGGCTGTGTCTGAAAATCCCTCAACGTCTTATAAATCTTTCCAGAGGGAGTACTTTGTTTTCTTGCGAAAATATGAATTCTCTTTTGTCATGAATTCTATATCGAAAAGGGATTAATAAAACTATATGCTCTCTGCTCTGTATCTAGAGCTGTGGCGCGTGGTTGCTGTTGCTTGTAGTTGATAGTAGCATGTCAGCGTGTATTGCCATATTTCCAGAAAGCAAAATGGAAGTCAATAAAGTGGTTTTACTTAAAAGTTAAACACTTCTGCTGCAACTAAAAGGCAAATATAATGCGATTGACTAATTTGTCAATGTACATTTTTTTTTCATGCTTTGCTTAATTTACCTCCTGTAAGTTCTCAATATTGGTTATTTGACTTTTTTGCTGATGATGTTCTGAAGATATTAAGATATATATATGGGGAAATGCCTGCAAGATAAACTTGTGTATCACATGTATTGCTTAATTTTCCTATCCTGATGGATTGAATATTGGTGCCCTTACATTTTCAAAGTGCAGCAATGGATTTTGCCCTATTTCAAGGCGTATTTGTCTATTTGAGATCAATAGCTTTTAGTTTTCTTTCTTAAAGGCTCTTCATGTGTTATGTTTGTTGAGATTGGTGATGATTGAATGTTGGTTGCCTTTACATTGCCGGTGCGCAGTCATGGTCATTTACTGAGGTGTATTTGAAATCAGAAGTTCTCTGTTTCCTTTCTAGGAGGTTCTTCGCAAGTTATGTTTATTGAAGTTTAATTCTAGCGTGGTAGGCTTAATTTTGCGTGTGTACCCTTTTCAAATTTTTTGCTGCTGAAATGGATGTGAATGTGCAAAGCAATATATACGAGACCATGAGTTTATCCATTAATGCTGAACTAGTTCTGATAATTCATGTTGGTCTAAGTTCTAACAAACAACTGTTGGATTCATAATATTTTTCTATACTGATCTGTTTTTGTGATTTACTTTTCTTCTACCAGTCGTTTACACTAGAACAGAGCAAACTTTCAATTTTAGTAAAAGTGCATCAGATATGAAGGAAACATTCAGAATATGAAAGCTAAGATATCAACGTCATTCTGTTTGATAATGATATTTTAAGCACTTACTGATTTGCTGTGCGTAAGCAAATGGCAGAAAAAACATGAACTTTAGAGATTGTGTTTGATAAGTTCAAGGTGCAGCTATTGTAGAAACATTGGGCAATGTTTCATTTGTTTGTTTTCATAGTGAGACATTTTGTCTGCTGGCTTCTTATAGCTTTCAACATTAGTTGTCAACTGTGGTGCGAAAGTCTTGTAGTGGTAGTGCTACATTTTCATGATGTCTTGTGTGGCAATGGTCATTTGGTCTTTTCCCATTTTGTTCAATTATTATACATTATCATGCTTGTTTCTGCTTCGGAATAGTCATAACTCGCTTGCCTACTCACTTAATCAAGGTTATGTTGGAAAATGAGCTGCCTACATGTTCAGTGTTTGAGAACCTTGTAACTCTTGAAATTGGCAAATGGCACTTGACCAAGGACTTCTATGTTTTGCTTCGCTTCCTCCAGCTTTCACCAAGACTAGAAGAGCTCACTCTGATGCATAAACAGGTACGCTGCACGTAATATTATTGAATTGATTTTCTTAAAAAGGTTCGCTAACATGTAGGACCTTTTTTGTTTCCTCTCTTCCTGTTTGTCTCTAGCTCGACGAAGCAGCAGAAACAGAAGGCATGCCTACTAATGTTTGGCTCCACGTTTGATTTCCGCGCCTGCTGTTTTGCCGAAATCATCTGGAACAGAGGTGTTTGCAATTGCTCTGCTGTTAGCTGTGTGACTACTGATGGTTCTTCGATGTGGGCTGGAAATAGATGCGTGGATGTTCTGTGTCTGAAAATATTTTTAAATAAACCTGACCTTCCATTGTACCGCCTCCGTCTCGAAATTCTTGTCTTAGATAAGAATTTTGAGATGGAGATAATACTTGTGAAAAAGTAAAAAAAAACCTTGACTGTTTTTAAAAAGATACGAATTTTTGGTCAAAATAGTTTGAATAATGACCCTATAATAGCAAATAAATTTCAACTCGCTTCAGTGCTTGTAGTTGTCGTTAGGTGGTTTTCATTATTTCTTGTGTTCGTTGTACTGCCATTAAATAAATAAATTCTGTTTTTTGCCTTGAAGTCAACTCTGGGCTTATTTTCCATGAAAATTTATATACTAGTGCAAAAGAAAATTAAGTTTATTGTAAAAAACTTCTGAACTATTTTGACTTTTTTTTTGTAATTATTAAATATTTTTCCCCATATAAGCTGTAGGAACCAAGACTCCAAGAGGTAGTATTTCCCTGTAGATGCTCTGATAGTGCTGCTGCTTCGCCCGCGCTCCCCGAAAATCAGAAGCGAAGCGCGCGCGGGAGGACACGAGGAGCGGCGCTGGGAAGCACAGCAGGCCTCGACGCCGCAGGTCAGCCCTCATCCTCCTCTTATCTCCCCGCCCACCCCCCTCCTTTCTCTCTGCGGCGTTACGCGTCGGCCCATCTGCCCCTCACGACGGCGTCCTCCATGTCGGATGCGGCTCGGCCACCACGGCCAGCAGTCCATGCCGGCCGCTGCCTCCTGCCACTCATGGCGACCGCCGCGTCACCCACCACCGCCGGGACCCCATGGCGACCGAGCCTTTTCCCCTCGCCCCCATGGCCGTCACCCCATGGCGGCTGCTCTTGTGTAAGCGCTGCTGTGTAGGTGCTGTTATTTCTGTACAAGTGCTGCTGTTGTATTCTTGACATATAACCTTCCACAGATATTCACATGTTGCACACAAGTTAGTTTTAAACATTACTCCCTCTGTAGAGAAATATAAGAGCGTTTCCCTATATTCAAAGTACAATGTTCATCCTATTACAAATGAGCAATTCCATTTTGGACAATGATCATCCAAATAATATTCAGAATTGAGTCTCTCATGTGAATTCCAAGTGTCTATTCTTGAACACATCCAAACAACATTATTCAGGTTCAATTTCAATATCAATGTCTGCGAGGTTTGATGTTGGGACCAATTCAATTCCATGGCCCTCAATATCAACATCAACATCCAAATGGAGCCTTAGAATATTACTACTACACATGAGGATATAGGAGGCCAAATTTGGTGAGTGAGTTGGACTTTCTCTCATCGACATACTGCAAATTGTTCATGCAGGGTTGAGAATAAGAAACAGTGATCTTTCCTACTTGGGCGAAATGCCTTGTTACTACGACGTTGCCGACATCCTCATGGAGGAGGAGGTGACCGTGCTCGCGTTATCCTTTGCTTCATTTATGCTTGTGCAGATGGCATGAATACCCTACTGTAATCGCAGCTTATTTCGGTTGTTTTCCAAGTAACTGCAAATGGCGTTGGTCTGCTAGATCCTGGCGCCGAGAGAAACAGTGTAAGCATTTTTTTTACGCTAAGTGTAAGCATCTGTCCAATGATATTTGTGTATTTATGTTTAACTGCTATGTTAAACCTGCTGATGGGCAACTGCTGCCAATTCTTCCTCTGCCATATTTGTTAGCGAACACCAACTTGGAGTTAGATGCTTTGGTTTTTTAGCACCTTTTCTTGCTACTATGGACAATGAAATGGCATATTATCTGGTTCCAATGCTTAATCGCTTATATTCTTTATGTTCAGGTTGAAAAGGGTGCTAAATTAGACCTTCCATTTTGGCTTGCGCATGGAATGCTGTCTCTGGAACAAGCGGTGTCAATAAATGTACCTCCTTGCTTCACCCAGAAGTAGGTTTCTTCTTCTAAAAGAAGGAAGTAGGTTTCTTCGTAATCTATTTTTTTGTATTTGTAGAAAGTCTTGAGAGGGTCACCAATATATACTGGATGCAGTAGTATGGTTGTTCTCATTTCAACAAATTTACATGGAAGTTCCACTTGTCAACTTAATGATGCTTTCAGTAAAATACCCTTTTTAACTGAATGAAATACCCATTGGTTGAGTTTTGTGGCTTGTGTGACGTAATTGGCATGCAGAACTCGGAAGGAGATCCAAGCTGATGCAGCCTGTGTTGATTTGAGGGTTCGGCGCCCTTACTTTTATGAGCTTGGATGCAAGATTGTTCCTCTGTAAGTTCTGAACGACCTCAGTTACACATTCTATTTTATTTCCATTTTTTTCTATCCCTTTACCTTTCTCTGTGCAATCTTAAATTCGCAAATTCTCATTAAAATGTTTCTATACGATCTTTGTTAGAAATAGATTACCCACTCCACTGCTTTGCAGAACTTTCATGAGCCTTAGACATGTTATATTCTCAGTTACAATAACCGGGTAATTGTGTAGGCATACAACACTACAATGCATTATCCTTTCTACATGTATTCTGATTTTGTAAAAATTTAAATGCTTACATTCCCATAAAAAAGATAATTGCAGTCGCATATTAAGTTAAAATAGGAGGAACTTCTGTAAGTTCAAGTAGCTGTAATCTTGGGGAAAAGATGCAGTTAATAATGTGAATTGTGCATAGGTAAGTTGACTGCCTGCGAACAGAAATGCAATCATATGGTTTTCTTTACTGAGGGCTCAGACTAACACATGCTTTTAACCACACGCACAATGTTATCTCCCATCTCAATTTAACCAAACTATGTTCAAATTGGTGTTTAATCCAAATGATTATAACTTCCAGCCTCATGGTCTGAGCATGTTCTCTTGTTCCAATTTGGCACTTGGCAGCAAGCTCCCCTTTGTCTGCTCCAACAAATGATTTAATAAGTCATAGGGAGACATGCCTTTTTGCTTTAGCTTCGTAGTTTTGCTTCTAACAAGATTCAAATAAACTGCACCTTCTTGAAATGTGATTGATTGTTCTTCTTGTTCTTTCATTTTATTCCAAATAAGGCAGTATATGGTCGCTTTGAAATGATCAAATATATTCCTTGCTGATTCTACCATTGTTGCCAAGATCAAATCATCATTCTAGGAAATTTAATCATACACGTGACAAATAACCTCTGATGCCACCAGGTCAATTTGTGCTCTGGACATGCGTTGATTCTGTGCATATGATGATACAAACAGAGTACACCATAACTAAGTCTTTTTTTTATTCAAGAGCTCCAGTCCCCCAATTTCAGAAATGAAATTGAAAATACATCAGCCGAATGAGTCACACAAGACGGCCATGGCCAAAACCAGCCATGCAACCACAGTAAGGTAGCACATCTATTGCAAGGACTAAGATGCAATGGTTCAACTTGGAAACACAGCTCCCAGCACAGAAACTACTTACAATCAGGTCACCAGAAAAACACTAGAACAGAACATGAACCAGTTCAAAATATTGCAGCTAAAAGGAGCCACACTCAGGTGCTTCTACTGCATTGCTCACTCCCGAGGCACCTTCAATACGTAGGACCATTGGACCCCCTGCCTCAGCTGAAAAAATTCACTGGCCACCAGCGTTAGGATAGTTTTGCTGCATTGCGACGGTGTAACTAAGTTTTCCCAAATAAACAAGTTGTGGTTATTTGAGGTTTGTCCCTTTTCAAAGGCATACTCTGGACGATGTACTTAATTAGGTGTTATGACCGGCATGTTAGGGGCTTAGCCCAGTTAGTTGTGGCTTATTAGGGGCTTAGCCCAATTATCGTTATTAGGGGCTTGGGAGTCAAGTAAACCTCTCTATATAAGGAGAGGAGATGTATCAATCTAATCAAGCAAAGAAGCAATCATATTTGCTCGGCTTCCTTAGGGAGCCGGGAGACCTAACCCTAGCCGCCTCCTTCCTTGCGCCATCTCCCTCTCAGCCGCCGCCTCCTCGCGCACGACGGCGCCCAGCCGCCGGCGGCCGCGAGTTCGCCCATGACCAGCTCCCTCCTTCCCCTACAACCTCCGGCCTAGACCCGGTAGAACCCTAGTTTCTACCAGTTTGATATCAGGTAGCTCAGTTCCGATCATGTCTTCGCCGCCGCCCACCCCGTCGCTTCCGCTGCCGACCGGCACCACTGCGCCACTGCCAATCTCTACCGCGCCGCTGGTCGCATCCTCCGGCGCCGCCACCGTCCAGATGCTGGCGCCTTCCACCGCACCACCGGCCGCCGCCTACACCCTGGAGGAGATCACCGGGGTCCTCAACGACCTCGTCATAGCCGTCCAGGAAATCCGGCTGTACCTGACTAGCCCCTACGGGCCGCCGCCGACCGCCGCCACTAGGCCGCCGGCCCTACCGTGGTACTCGCCGCATCCAGGGGCCTCCGCGGTGTTCGCTGGGACACTGCCCGCTGCCGCCCCGCAGTGGCCGGCGCCGGATTCCGACGCGCCTCCAGCGCCCATCGCCGCCTCCGCGACGCTGTGGCTGTCGTGGCAGCCGCCGCACCAGGCGGCCTTCGCCGCGCTCGCCGAGCCACTGCAGCAGCCGCTGCGGCTGCCATCCCTCGCCACCACCGCCCAGCCCTGGCTGCAGTGGCAGCCGCCGCTCCTGGCAGCCTCCGCCGCAGTAGTCGCTGCCCGACGCAACACCGCAGCAGCCGCTGCAGCTGCAGCAGCCACCGCCGGTCAGCTCCGGCCCCGCATCGATCGCGCTGGTGGGGAGTTCCGCTCCACCAAGTCTGGTTCCCGTCCTCGCCGTCCCCGCTACCGGCTTGGTTGACCGAGTCGTTGTCTCAGCCGGTCTACACGATGGCCTCGGGGCTGCCGCATGTGCCGTCACAGCAGGCGCAGTACGGCGGGTCCTCCAGTGCCGCGGGTCCCTACGTTGGCCTCGACGCGACGCAGTTCCACGGGGGCCCCCCCTGTGATCATCGACCCAGCGCCGCTGCTCCGCACCGCCGAGCCGTACCCCCGCGGCGGTCATACCGAGACGGCGCCATACCCCCACGGCGGTCATACCCAGACGGCGCCGCACTTCGCCACCTACGGCGGCACCGAGGACCCCCTCAACTGGCTTAATCAGTGTGACCAGTTCTTCCGGGGGCAATGTACGGTCGCGTCGGACCGCACCTGGCTCGCTTCCTATCACCTCCGAGGCGCCGCACAGACTTGGTATTACGCTCTCGAGCAGGACGAGGGTGGCATGCCTCCATGGGAGCGTTTTCACGAGCTCTGCCTCCTTCGCTTCGGGGCCGATACGCCGGAGCCGGCTGGCGGAGTTGGGCCGTCTTCCCTTCACCTCTACGGTGCAGGACTTCACCGGCCGCTTTCAGGCCCTGGCGTGCCACGCACCCGGCGTGACGGCTCGCCAGCGGGCTGACCTCTTCGTCGGCGGGTCTGCCGGATCATATCCGCGTGGACGTGGAGCTGCGGGGACCCCAGGACCTCCAGACGGCCATGTACTACGCCCACGCGTTCGAGCGCCGCGCGGTGGCCATCCAGTAGGCGTCACCGCCCCGGCCGCTGGGCCGCCACCCTGGCCAGACGTTCCAGCGCAGGGTCGTCCTGTTCAGGCGTCCGCGGCACCCCTCGCTGCGACCGCAGCGTGCCTGTTCCGCCGGCTCACACCGGCCGACCAACTCGAGCGTCGCCGCCAAGGGTTGTGCTTCAACTGCGACGAGCCCTACGCGCCCGGCCACGTCTATCCGCGACTCTTCTACCTGGAGGCTGCGGACTACATTGAGGAGGACGCCGCCGCAGCCGGGCTCGTCGACCTGCCCGCCCCAGCTGTCGCGGAGGTGTTTGGCGACGGTTGATCACCTCAAGGAGTTCGGCAAGCGCTTTCCCGCCTTCCAGCTCGAGGACGAGCTGTTTGTGCAGGCGGGGAGAAATGTTATGACCGGCATGTTAGGGGCTTAGCCCAGTTAGTTGTGGCCTAGTCTATCTTATCGTTATTAGGGGCTTAGCCCAATTATCGTTATTAGGGGCTTGGGAGTCAAGTAAACCTCTCTATATAAGGAGAGGAGATGTATCAATCTAATCAAGCAAAGAAGCAATCATATTTGCTCGGCTTCCTTAGGGAGCCGGGAGACCTAACCCTAGCCGCTTCCTTCCCTGCGCCATCTCCCTCTCAGCCGCCGCCTCCTCGCGCACGACGGCGCCCAGCCGCCGGCGGCCGTGAGTTCGCCCACGACCAGCTCCCTCCTTCGCCTACAACCTCCGGCCTAGACCCGGTAGAACCCTAGTTTCTACCATTAGGACACGAGCTGACTGTAATCATCGTAATCTTGAAGTTTTCAAGGACCCAGATATAGATCTCAATGGTGGTTTGCTTTCAACTTTAGTGTGCACTAGAACACAAATAATTGAATGTTTAGTAGCCGGCTAGCCGCCTGTAGGCTATAGCACATGTTGTGAGAAACTGGGTGAACATATAGAGGTGCCACTTGACAGTGCAGTGGTTATACTCTGAGTGATCCTAATTGGGGTTTGAGTTTCTCCTGATGGTTCAGGTGATTAGTTTGAAACGGTGTAACTATTCTCAGATTAGATATGATCTATGTCAATCACAGTGCCAACGTGTCATTTCATGACATGCATTGTGTGGCACATTCTTTTGTGGTCAGTTTAGAGCTCTGAATTTCCCTGTAAGCAGACCAGGAAAGGCTCTGAATTGCTCACCTTCTATATGCAGGTGATAAAATTGACCCAAGTCACCCAACCCATCTGGTTACTGTCCACATTCAGTTTGAAAGACCCCCCTGCAGGAGGGAGTCGTCACTGCTGTTCCAATTTTGTCAGTTCTGTGAAATATTGTTAGGTGTTGCCTTTGTAGTTCGTACAATGAGCTAGGGATCCCATGAAGTTATTATGTAGAACGCGTCAAAAAGTTGTTATGTAGTGATGTCTGGGCATCTTATATACCCCCCCCCCCCCCTCTTAATACATTTCACTGTAGCCTTCAAAGTTTGTTTCTAAATGCATATCATTCTACTATTTGAGGTAACTGTACACCATTTCTCCCTTTTGTCTGTTCCCAATCCCATTAATTTGTATGGACTAGACTATGTGTCTAGCACAAAACTTTGAAAGGTAATAAGTGGTGTAATAGAGGGGGAGTTCGATCTTTAACCCCACACTTGAGTTATTACTTCCCTACTATAATGGCCAGACTAAATTATTTTGCTCACCGATTTATGAAGTTTGCATGGCTGCATCAACAGGGTGGGTGACAAGAGCATTGGCCAGTTCTTGCGCTACGCGTTCACCAGTAGGTACAAGGAGATACTAAGCAAGGCACACAGCTCTTCGACGATGACAGTGCCCAAGTTCGCAACACGCCTTACAAAAGAAGAAGCTCAAGGTACAAACATCTCCCTCGTGCATCTACTCATTCCCCTGTTTGTTTTCCGGTACCATATCAACCACTCCAAGTCGGGTTAACTTTGGTTCTTTTCGCCGTGAAGTGTTCGAATCTGCTAGGGAATCTATGTCCGCCTTCAGGAAGTGGCGTGTCGGGGGTGCGAGGCTGCAGAAGGCGTCCATTCTTGGAAGGAAGAGGAAGACAAAGCTGCCTGACGGGCCTTCGACGCCCTGAATTATTTTTACTGTCGAGCAGAGTGCCTGGGCGGGAGAGGGCCAATGTTTGCACACTGATCGATCTGGTACTGTAAGTGTATGGAACAGAAAAAGCGCGAAAGGCAGTTCTGATATGCGATCAGACGTCGGCGTACCTGATATGTTTGTTTGAATACTCGTATCTTCAATTTGTCAGTTGGACACACCTTAATTGGAGTAAGAGGCTGGGGTTCGCCTCCTGGGTTGGCCATCTCATCTTATTCCTCTCCTGATTTAGCACACGGGAAAGAAAGCAATCAATTTAAGCAGTTAAATGCTGACTTGTGAATCTCTGTTGTGCTTGCATGAAGGAGACCAGTTCCCATCAGTTATGCAGTTGCACCTCGCAGCTCCTCTACCTTAATCTTTCGTTGCGGTCTTGCCTAGTCTCATCTAGACGCTCTTATATTATGGGACGGAGGGAGTATTTCTCATCTTCTATTTCATACCTATATGATACTAGTACAAATTAGCGGTTCAGGTATGAGGAGGAATACACAGATCTAAACGCTGTCGGTATGGCTTGCCACACCTGCAGGATTAGAAGTCACAACTGACCCAAATCAAAGAATTACTCACTATAGTCGACCCCACCTTCCAATTCTGCCCCAATGGCAATGGGCTAATTGGCCTTGTACGCGTGAGTAATGGCACGACGCCGACAACGGCGGAGTTCAGTTTTGAGCTCGAGGGGGTGGTCAATTTTGAGTCCGAAAAGATGACTCACACCTTCAACTATGCCAACAAAATGTACTTATATAGATGCAGGCTGGAGCCAAGCACGTCGGCCATGGACGATCGCCTCACCGTTCGGTGCCGCCTCGCCGTTATAATGGCGGAGAAGCTGAGCCTACCCCCTGCCACCATTACGGTGGAGAAGATTCCTCGAAAAATATTGGTGGAGAAGCCGAGCTTGCCCCCCGACGCGATTCGGGTCGCTACCACCCCGTGCACCGAATCAATGCTAACTCCTCTACTGAGCGCCATGGATGATTGAGACAAGAGACCTGCTTGCATTACAAAGCCAATGCAAAACTAGTTCATCAATAGGTGCTAAGAAAGATATATGTTCGTCAATGCAAAACCATTGGGTCTGTCTAGGTCTCAGTCGTTTGAGACTTGTCGGCTGACGTGTCATGCATGCGACAGTGTGACGGGTGCTCCTACGGCGCCGGTTAGGAGAACTGGTGCCCAGAGTGCATGTTCTTGTGCTGTTTCTTGTTTGACTGTTTCGATGTGTTTTTCGATCGGGAACTGCATCGATCGACTGTTTGTCGAATTTTGCTGGTCTGTAAGGAGAATCAATCAACTGTTTCGATCTCTCCAGGTTATAAACTGTTTGTTGCAAAAGAAGAACTTAGAACACTATCTTTCAGAAAAGGAATATATAGAAAGATCAAATTTTCTTACATGAGATAGTTCAAAAGTTCAGTTTTTGAATTCGCGAAGTTTTTTGAAGTCCATTTGTTTTTCTTCAAATTCACAATCTGTTTTTCAAATCTATGACCTTTTTTCCTTTTTTGTCCTTTTCTTAAATGCGTGAACTTTTTTCAAACTCATGAATTTTCTCTTCGAAATCGATGATTTTTTTTCAAATCCTTGATTTTTTTTGAAAATCGATGAAATTATTTCAAACATACTTTATTTTTTTCCAAAACTCTGTGAACTTTTTTCGATTTCCATGAACTATTTCAAAATTTTGAACTTTTTTCCTTACATGTGAACTTTTTACTGCAAAAATATGATTTTTTTTGGAATCCAAGTTTTTTAAAATTATTTTTGAATTTTGCAGATTTTTTACAAAAATTCAAACTATTGATTGATTATTAAATAGAGTGAATTAAATTTGAACTATATTTAATATTTAAAATATATTGGAAGAAGTGAACTAAATTGGAATAAGTCAATTAAGATGGAATTTGAGTGAACTATATTTTGAATGGACAAAATTTGAAAAAAATAGAGTGGGCTAAATTTGAAATTGGACTACACTAATTTCGTAAAATGCTGTAAACTTAATTTGAAATTGAGTGAAAAAATATTTGAAGTAAGCGAAACAATTTTGAATAACGTGAACTAAATTGCAATTGAGTGAATAAAATTTAAAATAGAGTGAACTAGAATTTGAAATTGATTGAAATTGAGTGAATTACATTTGAATTTGAGTGAACTATATTTGAACAAGTGAACTAAAATTCAGTGAACTATTTTTGAACAAGTGAACTAAATTGAAAAAGTTGAGTGAACTATATTTTCAATGAACTAAATTTGAAATATAGTGTGAACTAAAATTTGAAATTTATTGAACCATATTTGAAATTGAATGAATTGGAGTGAACTATATTTAACAAGTGAACTAAATTTGTATTCAAGTAAGTATCTTTGAATTTACTATTTAAGAAAAAAGAGTGATCTAATTTTAAAAATGGAGTGAACTAAATTTGATTGTGAGTGAAATTGATTGAAATATTTTGAAAATTGAGTGAACTAAATTTGAATTTGAGTGAACTATATGTAAACAAGTAAACTAAGCTTAAAAATGAGTGAACTATATATTGAACAAGGGAACTCCATTTGAACAAAAGGGAATTAATTTTGAATATGAGTGAATATAGGAGTAACAAGTGAACTATATTTTGAACAAGTAAACTCCTTCTAAGGTTGGCATCGAATGTATGAGTCAAAGCTTCTACCACCATAACAAAGGGGTAGAGTAATTAAAAATTGAATAGGGTTACCAAAGCTCAATCTTTTTCCTTCAATTTCCACGTAAAAAAATGCATACATGCATATGAAAAAGTTGAAACAAACATGCAAACATGCAGCGACAGCCTGGCTGATGATCTTCTGGTTTCACACAAAAAAGATATTATGAAAAATTCATGCATGATCCCAATGTTGGAAATATGCCCTAGAGGCAATAATAAAAGGATTATTATTATATTTCCTTATTCATGATAATTGTCTTTATTCATGCTATAACTGTATTATCCGGAAATCGTAATACACGTGTGAATACATAGACCATAATATGTCCCTAGTAAGCCTCTAGTTGACTAGCTTGTTGATCAACATATAGCTATGGTTTCCTGACTATGGACATTAGATGTCGTTGATAACAGGATCACATCATTAGGAGAATGATGTGATCGACAAGACCCAATCCTAAGCATAGCACAAGATCGTGTAGTTCGTTTGCTAGAGCTTTTCCAATGTCAAGTATCTTTTCCTTAGACCATGAGATCGTGTAACTCCCGGATACCGTAGGAGTGCTTTGGGTGTACCAAACGTCACAACGTAACTGGGTGACTATAAAGGTTCACTACAGGTATCTCCGAAAGTGTCTGTTGGGTTGACACGGATCGAGACTGGGATTTGTCACTCCATATGACGGAGAGGTATCTCTGGGCCCACTCGGTAATGCATCATCATAATGAGCTCAAAGTGACCAAATGTTTGATCACGGGATCATGCATTACGGTACGAGTAAAGTGACTTGCCGGTAACGAGACTGAACGAGGTATTGGGATGCCGACGATCGAGTCTCGGGCAAGTAACGTACCGATTGACAAAGGGAATTGTATACGGGGTTGATCGAATCCTCGACATCGTGGTTCATTCGATGAAATCATCGTGGAACATGTGGGAGCCAACATGGGTATCCAGATCCCGCTGTTGGTTATTGCCCGGAGAGCAGTCTCGGTCATGTCTGCATGATTCCCGAACCCGTAGGGTCTACACACTTAAGGTTTGGTGACGCTAGGGTTATTAGGAAGACTTGTATGTGATTATCGAATGTTGTTCGGAGTCCCGAATGAGATCCCGGACGTCACGAGGAGTTCCAGGATAGTCTGGAGGTGAAGATTTATATATAGGAAGTGCTGTTTCGGCCATCGGGAAAGTTTCGGGGTCACCCGGTATTGTACCGGGACCACCGGAAGGGTCCCGGGGGTCCACCGGGTGGGGCCACCTATCCCGGAGGGCCCCGTGGGCTGAAGTGGGAGGGGAACCAGCCCCTAGTGGGCTGGTGCGCCCCCCCTTGGCCCCCCCTGTGCCTAGGGTTGGAAACCCTAGGGTGGGGGGGGGCACCACTTGCCTTGGGGGGGCACTCCACCCCCCTGGCCGCCGCCCCTTGGGAGATTCCCATCTCCAGGGCCGGTGCCCCCCTTGGGGCCTATATAAAGGAGGAGGGGAGGGAGGGCAGCCGCACCCCCTGAGTCTTGGCGCCTCCCTCCCCCTGCTACACCTCTTCCTCCTCCCGCGGTTGCTTGGCGAAGCCCTGCCGGAGTGCTGCATCTCCACCACCACCAACCGTCGTGCTTCTGCTGGAGCCTTCTTCCTCAACCTCTCCTTCCCCCTTGCTGGATCAAGAAGGAGGAGACGTCATCTGCTCCGTACGTGTGTTGAACGTGGAGGTGCTGTCCGTTCAGCACTTAGTCATCGGTGATTTGGATCACGGCGAGTACGACTCCATCATCCTCGTTCTCTTGAACGCTTCCGCTCGCGATCTACAAGGGTATGTAGATGCACTCATATCACTCGTTGCTTAGATGAACTCATAGATGGATCTTGGTGAAACCGTAGGAAATTTTTTAATTTTTTGCAACGTTCCCCAACAGTGGCATCATGAGCTAGGTCTATGCGTAGTTCTCTTTTGCACGAGTAGAACACAATTTTGTTGTGGGCGTAGATGTTGTCAACTTTCTTGCCGCTACTAGTCTTATCTTGCTTCAGTGGTATTGTGGGATGAAGCGGCCCGGACCGACCTTATACGTACGCTTACGTGAGACAGGTTCCACCGACTGACATGCACTAGTTGCATAAGGTGGCTAGCCGGTGTCTGTCTCTCCCACTTTAGTTGGAGCAGATTCGATGAAAAGGGTCCTTATGAAGGGTAAATAGAAGTTGACAAATCACGTTGTGGCTTTAACGTAGGTAAGAAAACGTTCTTGCTAGATCACCTATAGAAGCCACGTAAAACTTGCAACAACAATTAGAGGACGTCTAACTTGTTTTTGCAGCAAGTGTCTTGTGATGTGATATGGCCAAAAGTTGTGATGAATGATGAATGATATATTGTGATGTATGAGATCATGTTCTTGTAATAGGAATCACGACTTGCATGTCGATGAGTATGACAACCGGCAGGAGCCATAGGAGTTGTCTTAATTATTGTATGACCTGCGTGTCAATGATTAACGCCATGTAATTACTTTACTTTATTGCTAAACCGTTAGCCATAGTAGTAGAAGTAATAGTTGGCGAGCAACTTCATGAAGACACGATGATGGAGATCATGATGATGGAGATCATGGTGTCATGCCGGTGACGAAGATGATCATGGAGCCCCGAAGATGGAGATCAAAGGAGCTATATGATATTGGCCATATCATGTCACTACTATATAATTGCATGTGATGTTTATTATGTTTATGCATCTTGTTTACTTAGAACGACGGTAATTAATAAGATGATCCCTTATAACAATTTCAAGAAAAGTGTTCTCCCCTAACTGTGCGCCGTTGCTAAAGTTCATCGTTTCGAAGCACCATGTGATGATCGGGTGTGATAGATTCTTACATTCACATACAACGGGTGTAAGACAGTTTTACACATGCAAAAACACTTAGGGTTAACTTGACGAGCCTAGCATGTACAGACATGGCCTCGGAACACAGAGACCGAAAGGTCGAACATGAGTCGTATGGAAGATACGATCAACATGGAGATGTTCACCGATGATGACTAGTCCGTCTCACGTGATGATCGGACACGGCCTAGTCGACTCGGATCGTGTAACACTTAGATGACTAGAGGGATGTCTAATCTGAGTGGGAGTTCATTAAATAATTTGATTAGATGAACTTAATTATCATGAACTTAGTCTAAAACCTTTGCAAATATGTCTTGTAGATCAAATGGCCAACGCTCATGTCAACATGAACTTCAACGCGTTCCTAGAGAAAACCAAGCTGAAAGATGATGGCAGCAACTATACGGACTGGGTCCGGAACCTGAGGATCATCCTCATAGCTGCCAAGAAAGCATATGTCCTAGATGGACCGCTAGGTGAAGCACCCATCCCAGAGAACCAAGACGTTATGAACGCTTGGCAGTCACGTGCTGATGATTACTCCCTCGTTCAGTGCGGCATGCTTTACAGCTTAGAACCGGGGCTCCAAAAGCGTTTTGAGCAACACGGAGCATATGAGATGTTCGAGGAGCTGAAAATGGTTTTCCAAGCTCATGCCCGGGTCGAGAGATATGAAGTCTCCGACAAGTTCTACAGTTGTAAGATGGAGGAAAATAGTTCTGTCAGTGAGCACATACTCAAAATGTCTGGGTTGCACAACCGCCTGTCCCAGCTGGACATTAACCTCCCGGACGAGGCGGTCATTGACAGAATCCTTCAGTCGCTCCCACCAAGCTACAAGAGCTTTGTGATGAACTACAATATGCAGGGGATGGTGAAAACTATTCCTGAAGTATTTTCAATGCTGAAGTCGGCAGAGGTAGAAATCAAGAAAGAACATCAAGTGTTGATGGTCAATAAAACCACCAAGTTCAAGAAGGGCAAGGGTAAGAAGAACTTCAAGAAGGACGGCAAGGATGTTGCCGCGCCCGGTAAGCCAGTTGCCGGGAAGAAGTCAAAGAATGGACCCAAGCCTGAGTGCTTTTATTGCAAAGGGAAGGGCCACTGGAAGCGGAACTGCCCCAAATACTTAGCGGACAAGAAGGCCGGCAACACTAAAGGTATATTTGATATACATGTAATTGATGTGTACCTTACCAGTACTCGTAGTAACTCCTGGGTATTTGATACCGGTGCCGTTGCTCATATTTGTAACTCACAGCAGGAGCTGCGGAATAAGCGGAGACTGGCGAAGGACGAGGTGACGATGCGCGTCGGGAATGGTTCCAAGGTCGATGTGATCGCCGTCGGCACGCTACCTCTACATTTACCTACGGGATTAGTTTTAAACCTTAATAATTGTTATTTAGTGCCAAGTTTGAGCATGAACATTGTATCTGGATCTCGTTTGATACGAGATGGCTACTCATTTAAATCCGAGAATAATGGTTGTTCTATTTATATGAGAGATATGTTTTATGGTCATGCCCCGATGGTCAATGGTTTATTCTTGATGAATCTCGAACGTAATGTTACACATATTCATAGTGTGAATACCAAAAGATGTAAAGTTGATAACGATAGTCCCACATACTTGTGGCACTGCCGCCTTGGTCACATTGGTGTCAAGCGCACGAAGAAGCTCCATGCTGATGGACTTTTAGAGTCTCTCAATTATGAATCATTTGACACATGCGAACCATGCCTCATGGGCAAAATGACCAAGACTCCGTTCTCCGGAACAATGGAGCGAGCAACCAACCTATTGGAAATCATACATACCGATGTGTGCGGTCCAATGAGCGTTGAGCCTCGCGGAGGATATCGTTATGTTCTCACTCTCACTGATGACTTGAGTAGATATGGGTATGTCTACTTAATGAAACACAAGTCTGAGACCTTTGAAAAGTTCAAGGAATTTCAGAATGAGGTAGAGAATCAACGTGACCGAAAGATAAAGTTCCTACGATCAGATCGTGGAGGAGAATATTTAAGTCACGAATTTGGTACGCACTTAAGGAAATGTGGAATCGTTTCACAACTCACGCCGCCTGGAACACCTCAGCGTAACGGTGTGTCCGAACGTCGTAATCGCACTCTATTGGATATGGTGCGGTCTATGATGTCTCTTACCGATTTACCGCTATCATTTTGGGGATACGCTCTAGAGACAGCTACATTCACTTTAAATAGGGCACCGTCTAAATCCGTTGAGACGACACCGTATGAATTATGGTTTGGGAAGAAACCTAAGCTGTCGTTTCTAAAAGTTTGGGGATGCGATGCTTATGTCAAGAAACTTCAACCTGAAAAGCTCGAACCCAAGTCGGAAAAATGCGTCTTCATAGGATACCCTAAGGAAACCATTGGGTATACCTTCTACTTAAGATCCGAGGGCAAGATCTTTGTTGCCAAGAACGGATCCTTTCTGGAAAAAGAGTTTCTCTCGAAAGAAGTAAGTGGGAGGAAAGTAGAACTCGATGAAGTACTACCTCTTGAACAGGAAAGTAGTGCAGCTCAGGAAAATGTTCCTGTGATGCCTACACCAACTGGAGAGGAAAATAATGATGATGATCAAGGTACTTCGGATCAAGTTGCTACTGAACTTCGTAGGTCCACAAGGACACGTTCCGCACCAGAGTGGTACGGCAACCCTGTCTTGGAAATCATGTTGTTAGACAACGGTGAACCTTCGAACTATGAAGAAGCGATGGCGGGCCCAGATTCCAACAAATGGCTTGAAGCCATGCGATCCGAGATAGAATCCATGTATGAAAACAAAGTATGGACTTTGACAGACTTGCCCGATGATCGGCGAGCGATAGAAAACAAATGGATCTTTAAGAAGAAGACGGACGCGGATGGTAATGTTACCATCTATAAAGCTCGACTTGTCGCTAAGGGTTATCGACAAGTTCAAGGGGTTGACTACGATGAGACATTCTCTCCCGTAGCGAAGCTGAAGTCCGTCCGAATCATGTTAGCAATTGCCGCATACTATGATTATGAGATATGGCAGATGGACGTCAAAACGGCATTCCTTAACGGACATCTTAAGGAAGAACTGTATATGATGCAGCCGGAAGGTTTTGTCGATCCTAAGAATGCTAACAAAGTATGCAAGCTCCAGCGATCCATTTATGGGCTGGTGCAAGCATCTCGGAGTTGGAACATTCGCTTTGATGAGATGATCAAAGCGTTTGGGTTTATGCAGACTTATGGAGAAGCCTGCGTTTACAAGAAAGTGAGTGGGAGCTCTGTAGCATTTCTCATATTATATGTAGATGACATACTCTTGATGGGAAATGATATAGAACTTTTGGACAGCATTAAGGCCTACTTGAATAAGTGTTTTTCAATGAAGGACCTTGGAGAAGCTGCTTACATATTAGGCATCAAGATCTATAGGGATAGATCGAGACGCCTCATAGGTCTTTCACAAAGCACATACCTTGATAAGATTTTGAAGAAGTTCAAAATGGATCAGTCCAAGAAAGGGTTCTTGCCTGTATTGCAAGGTGTGAGATTGAGCTCGGCTCAATGCCCGACCACGGCAAAAGATAAAGAAGAGATGAGTGTCATCCCCTATGCTTCAGCCATAGGATCTATTATGTATGCCATGCTGTGTACCAGACCTGATGTAAACCTTGCCGTAAGTTTGGTAGGAAGGTACCAAAGTAATCCCGGCAAGGAACACTGGACAGCGGTCAAGAATATCCTGAAGTACCTGAAAAGGACAAAGGACATGTTTCTCGTTTATGGAGGTGACGAAGAGCTCGTCGTAAAGGGTTACGTCGATGCTAGCTTCGACACAGATCTGGATGACTCTAAGTCACAAACCGGATACGTGTATATGTTGAATGGTGGAGCAGTAAGCTGGTGCAGCTGCAAGCAGAGCGTCGTGGCGGGATCTACATGTGAAGCGGAGTACATGGCAGCCTCGGAGGCAGCGCATGAAGCAATTTGGGTGAAGGAGTTCATCACCGACCTAGGAGTCATACCCAATGCGTCGGGGCCGATCAAACTCTTCTGTGACAACACTGGAGCTATTGCCCTTGCCAAGGAGCCCAGGTTTCACAAGAAGACCAGGCACATCAAGCGTCGTTTCAACTCCATCCGTGAAAATGTTCAAGATGGAGACATAGATATTTGCAAAGTACATACGGATCTGAATGTCGCAGATCCGTTGACTAAACCTCTTTCGCGAGCAAAACATGATCAACACCAGAACTCTATGGGTGTTCGATTCATCACAATGTAACTAGATTATTAACTCTAGTGCAAGTGAGAGACTGTTGGAAATATGCCCTAGAGGCAATAATAAAAGGATTATTATTATATTTCCTTGTTCATGATAATTGTCTTTATTCATGCTATAACTGTATTATCCGGAAATCGTAATACACGTGTGAATACATAGACCATAATATGTCCCTAGTAAGCCTCTAGTTGACTAGCTTGTTGATCAACAAATAGCCATGGTTTCCTGACTATGGACATCAGATGTCGTTGATAACAGGATCACATCATTAGGAGAATGATGTGATCGACAAGACCCAATCCTAAGCATAGCACAAGATCGTGTAGTTCGTTTGCTAGAGCTTTTCCAATGTCAAGTATCTTTTCCTTAGACCATGAGATCGTGTAACTCCCGAATACCGTAGGAGTGCTTTGGGTGTACCAAACGTCACAACGTAACTGGGTGACTATAAAGGTGCACTACAGGTATCTCTGAAAGTGTCTGTTGGGTTGACACGGATCGAGACTGGGATTTGTCACTCCGTATGATGGAGAGGTATCTCTGGGCCCACTCGGTAATGCATCATCATAATGAGCTCAAAGTGACCAAGTGTTTGATCACGGGATCATGCATTACGGTATGAGTAAAGTGACTTTCCGGTAACGAGACTGAATGAGGTATTGGGATGCCGACGATCGAGTCTCGGGCAAGTAACGTACCGATTGACAAAGGGAATTGTATACGGGGTTGATCGAATCCTCGACATCGTGGTTCATCCGATGAAATCATTGTGGAACATGTGGGAGCCAACATGGGTATCCAGATCCCGCTGTTGGTTATTGGCCGGAGAGCAGTCTCGGTCATGTCTGCATGATTCCCGAACCCGTAGGGTCTACACACTTAAGGTTCGGTGACGCTAGGGTTATTAGGAAGACTTGTATGTGATTACCGAATGTTGTTCGGAGTCCTGGATGAGATCCCGGACGTCACGAGGAGTTCCGGAATAGTCCGGAGGTGAAGATTTATATATAGGAAGTGCTGTTTCGGCCATCGGGAAAGTTTCGGGGTCACCCGGTATTGTACCGGGACCACCGGAAGGGTCCCGGGGGTCCACAGGGTGGGCCACCTATCCCGGAGGGCCCCGTGGGCTGAAGTGGGAGGGGAACCAGCCCCTAGTGGGTTGGTGCGCCCCCCCTTGGGCCCCCCCTGCGCCTAGGGTTGGAAACCCTAGGGTGGGGGGGGGGGGGCGCAGCACTTGCTTTGGGGGGCACTCCACCCCCCTGGCCGCCGCTCCTTGGGAGATTCCCATCTCCAGGGCCGCCCCCCCTTGGGGCCTATATAAAGGAGGGGGGAGGGAGGGCATCCGCACCCCCTGAGTCTTGGCGCCTCCCTCTCCCTGCTACTCCTCTTCCTCCTCCCGCGGTTGCTTGGCGAAGCCCTGCCGGAGTGCTGCATCTCCACCACCACCACGCCGTCGTGCTGCTACTGGAGCCTTCTTCCTCAACCTCTCCTTCCCCCTTGCTGGATCAAGAAGGAGAAGACGTCATCCGCTCTGTACGTGTGTTGAACGCGGAGGCGCTGTCCGTTCAGCACTTAGTCATCGGTGATTTGGATCACGACGAGTACGACTCCATCATCCTCGTTCTCTTGAACGCTTCCGCTCGCGATCTACAAGGGTATGTAGATGCACTCCTATCACTCGTTGCTTAGATGAACTCATAGATGGATCTTGGTGAAACCGTAGGAATTTTTTTAATTTTCTGCAACGTTCCCCAACACCCAAAACACAAAAGAACGTGTATACCAACATTGTCTCCAAAAATTAAAGTGTAATTTGCAACTTAGTAGTAGAATCGCCCGTTCCTTGGTTTAACTGAAGCCTCCTCAAAGTACTGAAATTAAATTGCCAGGAACACTTTCAAAAGAGAGGCAACAAAAAGAAAAATGTTTCCTTGCACGTGCCCTAAGATCAGAAATACAAAAAATATGATAAAAGTTCTTGATTTTAGGACAAGAATATTTTGCAAATCGGCCTCAAGTTCATCGAGGGGACACTTGTGATGCAACAATAGTTGTAAGAGTATCAATTACTTTCGAACCAGCAAAATAATTCCACACACTCTCCTTATTTTTGCGAAAGGGCAAAATAATTCTTGAGACCTGTATTTTTCTTGAAAGATCCAACAAATTGCTGGATTCAATTAGATTTAGCAGAAAGCATCGGAAGAACAACATGGGGGTAGGGATGTCAATCGGGTCCCATTTAATCCCGTTTAAAGTCCACGTATGATATGATAGTTCAAAAAGGTTTTTCGTTTGTTCGAGGAAAATGAACTATCAAGCTAGCAAAAACTAACTAAACGGGATTGCGGATGCCATTTATTTGCCACTTACATCCCTACATGGGGAGATCCGTAGATCAAAGAGAAAAGAAGAAACAGCAGCCCTACTGGCTGCTGAACAACACTACACTTACACGGCGGAACGCCATCCACCCACAACAAGACAACACAACTCCGATTCCGGCGGAGAACTACAGAGAGCAAAACAATGTTGGCTTTACGGAAGATCACCGAACGGATCACTTGTCGCCCGTCATCGTGCACCACCGGTGCCTCGCACCGCAGCTTCGACTTCACAACAATAAGCAGCCGAGGTAGTCTCACGGACGCGCCAGAGAAGAGCCGACTACCACGACTAATGCCACGCCTCCGACATAGTTGCCACATAAGCCAAATCGCCCTCATCACCGGACGGACACGGCCGAGCAACACGAACAACCTCCCCACCTATCACTAGTCCCTCTGGCCGGTAAGGAGCTACGGGACCGATGCCCCAAGAGGTGCGACACATGTCGCCATCATCGTCCGGTCCTAGGGGATCAAGGGTTCCCCCGAGCATCCTTGCGTAGTGGAGCGAGCAGGAACACCTCAGCGACGCCTCCAAGAAGTGACGCCCGCAGGCGTCGCCGTCGCCTGCCATAGCCCAAAAACTGGCAGCAAAGTCTTCACCGGCGCTGCACCTCCGACCACCAAACCCAAGCCAGACCACCACCGCGGAGACACGGCCGGCGGCCGCCAGCACCACAGGCCCAACGTCCGCGGCAACCACCTTCAGAACTGGACGCCAGGGCCCATATCTCCATCGTTTTCGCTGGTCCGCGCCGGATAGAGCCGCCGGCCCCATGCGCCTGATGGTTGTCACGACCTCCTCGCAGAACAGGACACCGGGGCCCGATCTGCTTCGCACCGCCCCTTGGAGCCCAACTAGCCGACGACCACCGGTGCGCAGAGCCGTCTACAGCCCACGCGCCACCGAAAAGCTGGCTCCCGCCTGAACCATCTCCTCTGCCACAATACCGAGCAAGAGCCCGCCCGGCGGCAACCCTCTTTAGATCCAACAGGGGCTCGCCCTGGTGTGGTGCGCCCGCGACCCGCGCGGCCACCGCGTGCCCCAGGCCGCAGCCAACCCTGCATCGCCGCCCGTGCCGCTCAGTAGAGGAGCTCCACCATCGCGCCTAACCCAACAGATCCGCGCCGCGCCTGCACTGCGCGCGCGCCCGCGCCTCTGTGCACTGCCTCGTCGGCCAGCCGCGCCGCCACGAGCACGAGCAGTCGCTCGAGCTCCCGCCGAAGCCACTGGCTCGCGCCAGCCATCTCGTACATGAGGAGAAAAAATGGTCCAGCTGCCGCCGAGCCGCGTGGGCTTTGCCCGGCGACCGCTGTTGGCGGCGGCGAGGGGAGGAAGGAAGTGGTGGATGGGTTGCTGGCAGCGGGGGCGGCTAGGGTTTGCCTCTGGGCCGCCCGCCGGAGCGACACAGGAGACCGCCGTGCTCAAAACTACTACATGGACTTGTCCTGAGACCTGTATTAGAATCAATGTTAGAAATTGGTAGTGCAGCCAATCAAGAATCCTTATAAAACAAAACCGCATCAAATTAGTGCTTTAGAAGATATGAGGAATAATAAACATATCTAAACGCTGTCGGTACGGTTTGCCACACCAGGATTAGAACTCACAACTGACCCAGGTCAAAGAATTGCTACTATAGTCGATCCCATCTTCTTTGCGTGGCTAAATAAAATGATGAGGGGTGCACAAGGACGTGATCTTGGACTAGCCACGATCGGAAACCAACTTCCAAGCGAGGCCGGTTTTCATCCGGTTGGTTGTGTATCGTGGAAGGTACGTACTCCTAATTAGCAGGGCAAGAAGAGGGACTCGGACTTCTTTTTAGAGGAGGACTCCAGAGTACATGCTACATATACACAGGCACCTAGACATACATAACGTACCAACCTACTCGTCGGAGAGCTTGTTGGATCTCTCGTCGTCTCTCGGTCAATGGGTGCCACCGCCAGCCATCCGTCGCCGAGGGACGAAATGCCGCTCCACGTGAGGATCTCCGACTACTCCAACTTGGTGCGGGTGCCTCTGCTTCACCGGGAGACTGTCCGCACATTCTCCTTCGGTGGCATCTTGTGGATAATCACAGTGGAACCGAAGCAATTTAACGAGGGTCTAGCAGATCGCATCCATGTCTGGGTCGACCTCCACTCCCGGTTCAGGTACAAACCAGACTTGGTGCTCCAAGGTATCGACATCTCCATGGAAGTCCTGGACGTGACCGGCGAGAACACCGTCTTCCACGAGGAGACCAATGGGATGCTGGAATCCGATAGGGTCTTGATTATGGTCCTGTACAGGAGGGAGCTGGAGGCATCGTCCTGTGTCCGCGACGACACCTTCACCCTCAGGTGCACTCTGACGAAGCAGCAGGCAACTTGGTGGCGCGTCTTCTCCAAACCTAACGAGCCCGCGTCCTTGGAGCCGCAGGTCGCCATGGCCGGATCCAACATGCTCACCATCGGCAGCTTCTACAAGCTCAAGGCCACGCTCCGGGGCGGGGAGTGCACCTACTCCACGCACTTCGCCGTGGGAGGGTGCAGATGGTACTTCCAATTCAGCCCCACTGGGGTAATTAGCCTCGTCCGCGCGAGTAAGGGCACGGCGCCGACAACAGCGGAGTTCAGTTTTGAGCTCGAGGGGGTGGTCAATTTGGAGTCTGAAAAGATGACTCACACGTTCAACCATGCCAACTCTAGATACTTTTATAGATGCAGGCTGGAGCCAAGCACGTCGGCCATGGATGACCACCTCATTGTTCGGTGCCGCCTCACCATTATAATGGTGGAGAGGCTAAGCTTACCCCATGCCACTATTGCGGTTGAGAAGATTCCACGAAAAATAATGGTGGAGAAGCCGAGCTTGCCCGTGGACAAGATTCCTCAAAAAATAACGGTGGAGAAGCCGAGCTTGCCCCCTGCCGCGATTCGGATCACCGCCACCCCGCACACCGAATCAGTACAAACTCCTCTATTGAGCGCCATGTATGACTGAGACAAGAGATCTGCTTGGATTACAAAGCCAATGCAAAACTAGTTCATCAATAGGTGCAAGCAATAATTTTTGTTTTTGTTTCAAATTTGAAGGAACTGCCATTGTGTTCATACTAGGTTTTCACATTATTATTAACTAGTAGAATGCCCGTGCGTTGCCATAGGCTTTTGAAATATTTTACTAGAGTTATGTAAACATAATGCATGTTAAATTTTACATGTAGAAAAAAAATATAATGTGGACACAATCGGGTACTAATTTAAGTCCACTTCACTTGCAACGTAAATAATTTACATGCTAAATGCCCGTGGGTTGCTACGAGCCACAATGCAGGAAAACAAATGAAACTTAAGATTATGTAACATGTAACATGGATAAGGTCATTAGAACCGTTGAGAATGGTAACTATGATCTCAAATTTAACAAAATCTAGTTGAGTTCCCGTACATTGCCACGGATAATGAAAAATATAGCCGCAATAGTCAAACCATTCTCTTTTGTAACATATATGCTAAATAGCTAAGGCACATCCGAGCAGCATTGCTCTAGTTCGGCATGTGTTTGCCTTCTCTGATGTTGTGTTGCTTTGCCATTGCGATGGATGGGGATGAATTGAGCATGTCATCATAATATTCACAGCCATTAGAGAATATGTGGCAATGAGAACTCATGTCGTGACTATGGTGCTCCAACTAATTTCTAGGGCTGCGACAATAGGCTTCACCTTCACAATATTTGTACTCTCCAAAGTCGGCTTCGCCTTCAATGGCATCGTGACAAACATGAGAGAATTTCTTTCACCCCCTCCTTGTCAAGCACTGCACACCCCTTCGCCTTATTCCTCCTCACCACAAGTGTGTTCCACGATGTGATGATACATATCATCGAATGGGGAAGGCAAGTACTTAGTTGATGTAGGGAAACACCGTCGCGGTTCACAGGTTAGAATGGTCACCATCGTTGTTATCACCCATGCCTTCTTCACCATGTCTAATTGCAGCAGTGATAGGAGAGGGAAGATAAGGAGAGCAAGAGAGGTCATTAGATCATGTTGAACCCGTATGCAGTTTCCTTAGTTTGGTGTGATGGGTTCAACTGTGCGGTGCAGTTTGCCACCATGGAGGTTTCTCACAAATCATATAGGAACTGGTGTTTTCTTTCCTCATGTGCATGAAGCAATCCTTATATTTGCATGCGAGTAAACTGGTTAAATGAGAATTACATACCTTTTTGGTTGTTGTCTTTGAATAAATATAAATTTATACAAGCAAAGACATGAACTCACTAATCTCATAGACTGACAAAATACAAGTTGCCGGTATAACGGGAGAAGACACGAGTGTGGCATGTCATTGTCAAAATAGGAGAACTATCTAAACTTTGATGAAAGAGATTGTTGGCATGTTTTTATAAAAAAAGATCAACAAATATAAGATTTTTTTTGAGAGAAAGCACAAAGCACACTTGTAGAAACCATCTCTGGCACAATTGCTTGTTGCTCTCATAAATAATCATCTTTCTGGAAGGAAAAGTTGCAATTACAACTTTCAGCTTAACTAAAACTCCCGCACATAAATTGTTCCCAGTAAAAGAAAAGAGATCACTATTGCAGGATACTGCTAACGCGATACTACGATCAGAGACCCTTTGACGAAACTGTGTGTGATGCATTAATCGCAAACGGTGATGTACAAAAACCGTCAAAAAATATGCAAAACGTTTGCGACGGCGGGTACATCAAACACGGTTCAGATTTTACTTGCGTGTGTGATGCTGGGCATACGGTTGATCCAGACGAACTATTTGCGATTATACTGAACAACAGAAACGGGCAGCCATATCAATGTGTGTGCGATATACGGCATACAGTTTGCTCTGATGAACTGTTTGCTATTAGGGAAAGCAACAGAAACGGTCAGCCAGATCAACGTGTGTGTGATATACGTCATACGGTTCACTCGAATGAACTGTTTTCGATTAGGGAAGAGAATATAAACGGTTCAACTTAACAAGATGTGTGTGATAGACAGCAAACAGGCCCGGAGGTTAATTTGAAAACAAGTACACAGAGGTTAATTTGACATACATGACATGTAAGTTTCACAGAAATTATATCACTTTTTTTGGAAAACATTTGATTGCGTTGAATGTATATAGTGCTCCGTCCTATTAGTTGGATTAACCTCGAGATCCATGTTTTGGAAACATGTCGTAAAGTAACAGGATAGACCTTCACTCAAGCCAATCAACATGTGTTCAAAAAACAAAAATTATCAAAAAGTAACAGATAGACTTTCTTCAAGCCAATCAACATGTGTTCAAAAAACAAAAAATGTCAAAAATTACAAAACAAGGACCTCGAGGTTAATTCAACTAATATGATGAAGCACTATATACATTCAACACAATTAAATGTTTACAATGATCCATCAAATCAGTTAATTTAACATCGAGCCCACTTCCCATCCGGTCACCCATCAGATGACTACTCAAGCCTCAGCACAATTAACTTGGGAGTTCTGCTAGATGAGCTATCGGTAGGGAAGCTGGTCCTTGCTGCTGTAGGATCCCTCTTTGCATCCTTTATTGCGCACCCGGATGACCGACTGTTGCTGCCCAATGGTCAATGCCACGTCCCCCGTGAATGTAGAAGCTTCCCTCCATTGGATGATGGCAGACGGTTAATCAAGAAGAACTGTTTGTGATGATGCAGAACAACAGAAACGGCCAGCCAGATGAGGGTGTGTGTGATATACGACATATAGTTCACTAGGATGAAATGTGTGTGCTTAGGCAACACAATAGAAAAGGTTCAACTTAACAAGATGTGTGTGATACGCCGTAGAGAGCGGCCGTGTGCTCTACCGCCGTCTTGGTCTATTAGTTCCCTTTATATCTGGGCCAGATTTGGACCTTAAATTTAACCAACAAAATGTTAATGCATGTTACAAAAATTATATAACTGGAAACTATGTTCAAATACGAATCCAACAATAGAATCTTTGGCGACATGCATTCGTATTTTATTAGTTAAATCATACTTCTAAACCAGACGGGGGTATAGTAGGTAATTAAATCACAAACTTTTTTTATTAACTGTATGTGTATGTGTCCTTTCGTCCTCCTCTCGCACGTCTAGTCACCCCGCTGCCGCAGACAGCTTCGAGCGCAAACTTGAGCAGCAAGCGGGGGCGTTCTTTTGGCCAAACGGTGGTGAGCCCGTTCCCCGCGCAAGCTTCCCACCCAACTCGGTGAAATCCCCCAAAATTCCAATGCTTACCAGCCTACTATATAAACCCTCATGGTCGGCGAGTCCTGCGTCGCATTTTCCCCTCCCTCATTGTAGCTTATCTCGTCTGCTTCTCCCACAATCACCAATGGCACCGGTCCGTCATCGTCGCTCAGCCACTCCGCCGTCATCAGAGGACAACTCCAGCTAGGAGGCTACACAGCGGCGGCGGCGCAGTCCCCGGTGTAGTGTAGTGTGCATGTTGTCCCTGTTGGGTGTGCGCGAAACACCCACCACACGCTCCGCTGCCGCTGCCACCACACCACCATCGAAAGCCAGTGCCATCGCGTGCTCCACCGCCACGTCCTGAAGGCGGGAGGTGGCCGTCGTGGCTGCCACCCCACTGCCGGCCACCATGGCCATCACCCGCTCCACCACCGCAACCCGAAGGCAGGAGGTGGTGGTCATGGCCGCCAGCCCATCGTCGGCCGCCGGGATCATCACCCGCTCCGCCACCGCCGCCCGAAGGAGGGAGGCAGAGGTGGAGGCCCGCACGTGCGTCAACGATCTTGCGCGCTACATCGAGTTCCCGCGAGAGGAGGAGGAGCGCCTCGTCGAGCATGCAAAGAGCCTTCCGCAGCCGTGGCCGCAGCACACGCTGATGCAGAGGAGACAAATCAGAAGATCTACGAGCAGTCCGGCCTTCAAGAGGGGTCGGGTGTCGATGTTAAAACCGGCAGATCTCGGGTAGGGGGTGATACGTCTCCAACGTATCTATAATTTTTGATTGTTCCATGCTATTATATTATCTGTTTTGTATGTTTAATGGGCTTTAATATGCTCATTTATATTATTTTTGGGACTAACGTATTAACCAGAGGCCTAGTGCCAGTTTATGTTTTTTTGCCTATTTTAGAGTTTTGCAGAAAAATAATACCAAATGGAGTCCAAACGGAATGAAACCTTGGCGATAATCTTTCTTGGACCGAAAGCAAACCAGAAGACTTGGAGTAGAAGTCTGGAACGCCACGAGGAGGCCACGAGGCAGGAGGGCACGCCCAAGGGGGTAGGCGCGTCCCCACCCTCATGGCCCCCCCGTAGCTCCACCGACGTACTTCTTTCGCCTATATATACTCTTATACCCTAGAAACATCAGGGGTAGCCACAAAACCAATTTTCCACCACCGCAACCTTCTGTACCCGTGAGATCCCATCTTGGGGCCTTTTTCGGTGATCTGCCAGAGGGGGATTCGATCACGAAGGGCTTCTACATCAACACCATTGCCTCTCCGATGAAGCGTGAGTAGCTTACCACAGACCTTCGGGTTCATAGTTATTAGCTAGATGGCTTCTTCTCTCTCTCTTTGGTTCTCAATACAAAGTTGTCCTCGATGTTCTTGGAGATCTATTCGATGTAATACTCTTTTGCGGTGTGTTTTCCGAGATCCAATGAATTGTGGATTTATGAACAAGATTATCTATGAATATTATTTGGTTCTTCTCTGAATTCTTATATGCATGATTTGATATCTTTGCAAGTCTCTTCGAATTATCGGTTTAGTTTGGCCTACTAGATTGATCTTTCTTGCAATGGGAGAAGTGCTTAGCTTTGGGTTCAATCTTGCGGTGTCCTTTCCCAGTGACAGTAGGGGCAGCAAGGCACGTATTGTATTGTTGCCATCGAGGATAAAAAGATGGGGTTTATATCATATTGCTTGAGTTTAGCCCTCTACATTATGTCATCTTGCTTAACGCATTACTCCATTCTTATGAACTTAATACTCTAGATTCATGCTAAATAGCGGTCAATGTGTGGAGTAATAGTAGTAGATGCAGAATCATTTCGGTCTACTTGACACAGATGTGATGCCAATGTTCATGATCATTGCCTTAGATGTCTTCATAATTACGCACTTTTCTATCAATTGCTCAGCAGTAATTTGTTCACCCACCGTAATACATGCTATCTTGAGAGAAGCCACTAGTGAAACCTATGGCCCCGGGTCTCTTTCCTATTATATTACATCTCTTTTCCATTATTTTGTATCTAGTTTACTATTTTACAATATTTACTTTCCAATCTATACAACAAAAATACCAACAATATTTACTTTACTATCTTTATTATATCTCACTTTTGTGAGTGACCGTGAAGGGATTGACAACCCCTTTATCGTGTTGGTTGCAAGGTTCTTGATTGTTTGTGCAGGTACTAGGTGACTTGTGTGTCATCTCCTACTGGATTGATACCTTGGTTCTCAAAACTGAGGGAAATACTTATGCTACTTTGCTGCATCACCCTTTCCTCTTCAAGTGAAAACCAACGCATGCTCAAGAGGTAGCAGGGGGCCCAAGCTGTGCGTCTAAGGATCAATGATAACAGGGGACTAGGGGACACAATGTTTACCTAGGTTTGGACCCTCTTAAAGGGGGTAAAACCCTGCTCCTACTTGATTATATTCGACGAGTATGAAGATTACAAGAGCTGATCTACCTCGAGATCGTAATGGCTAAACCCTAGATGTCTAGCCTATGAGGATTATGATGACGGTAATCAAGATAGCCCCTACGGACTAACCCCTCCAGTTTATATTTACACCGGAGGGGCCTAGAGCTTGTACAAGGTTGGTTCATAAGGGAAGGAAACACCCAGACTCTAATCTTGCCGCTTACGTATGGAGAAGTCCCATATGGACAAGGAGAACAATCTTCAACTTGATCTTGTACGGCCCATCCACCCAGGCCCATACTCCTGGGCCGGACACATGAGGACCCCCGAATCCAGGACTCCCTCTGTAGCCCCCGAACTTGCCTTCAATGATGATGTAGAATGCAGATATAGGTCTTCGACTTTGCAAGGCGGGTTCTCCATCATACTCCGGCTTGACGATAGTGCGGCATCGGTTTCTATGTACAGTCCTTATGATTCCTTCCTGCCATCACCTCGGTTTTCACGCATCTAACACTACAAAAAAAGACACATCCGTGACATTTTGGTCCGAACGATTTTTTTTCTGTCATACTTATGACACTTCTATGATGATAATTGTGACAAAACCCGGTATCATCATAGATGTGGTGGGATCGTACTTCTATGACAAAAAATCATGACAGAAAATGGGCTTTTCGTCCTGGGTGGGCCGGAGACGTAGTTGCATGACATTCTTTGGGTCGTGCATGATGGAAAAAACCGTGGTAGAAGCGAGGGCGAGGAAAATATCGGGGAGTTCCCGATTACGGTAGGTGGTCCGGGGCCGAGTGATGCGCATCTCTCTCGTACACGTACGCGCGTGGGTGCGAGGCGTTGGGCTCTAACGGAACCCGAGCGAGGAGTCTGCCTACTAAACCCGAGCGATTGCACTGCATGCTACACGTTACTGAACCCGAGCGATCGATCGATGACTGTTAACCGAACCCGATCGAGCGATTCCTTCGCTACTACTGCTAAGTGAAGCCGATTGATGCTGCATCTGCATGAACAGTGAGTGTTGTTGTTGGGGGGGGGGGGTTGGATGAATAGTTCCTGGCGGGGGTTGGATGAATAGAACCCCGTGGTGTTGTCGCTGGATGAACAGGACCCCGATCGATCGAGCCAGTTGGGCGTGGATGAATAGGACCCCATGGAGGGTTGGATGAACAGGACCCCGTGGAGGGTTGGTTGAACAGTAGCCGGTGGAGGGCTGGATGAACAGTAGCCCGTGGAGGGGTGGTTGAACAGGACCCCGTGGAGAGGGCTGGTTGAATAGTAGCCGGTGGAGGAGCGCGCGGTGGAGGCTGGATGAACAGGAGCCCGTGGATGAACAGTCGCAGGTGGAGGCTGGAGGAGGTCGGCGGTGGATGAACAGTAGCTCGTGGATGCTGGAGGAGGTCGACGGTCGAGATGAGCAGTATCCCCTGGAGTCCCGTTTTGCGGTAGGTCACACCCCTCCCGATGAACAGGATCCCATTTCGACCGTAGTGCTCCAACATAAGTCCGTTTCCTCCGTTTTGCGGTATGCCACACCCCTCCTGATCAACAAGACCCTGTTTCGACCAAAGGAGGTCCAACAAAAGTCCGTTTCCTCCGTTTTCCGGTACACCAGACCCCTCCCGATGAACAAGATCCCGTTTTGACCATGGCCGGTCGAGCACAAGGCTGTTTCCTCCATTCTGCGGTACGCCGGGCCTCGTTTCCATCGGCTGTTCCGTCCAAGCCCTCCCGATGAACATGACGACGCATTCCATTCTGACCAAGCCGGTTGGCTCCCCATGAACACGACGACGACGCAGTTTCTCCATTCTGACCCAGCCATGTACACGAGCCCTGGCCGTATGTATGCGCGAGTAAGCGTTCGAGACCCCGCCCGTATGTACGTACGTGGTCGTATTTACTTTCTTGCACCCTGGCCGCTGTACGTACGTGTACATTCTACGTGCGCGCCTCTACTATGACACGTGCACGCCTCTACTACGACACGTGCGCGCCTCTACTACGACACGTGCACGCCTCTATATCGACCAGTATGTACGTACACGTTCGCAACCAGAATGACAACGCTACGTACGCCGACCAGGTGGGTCCCGACTGTCAGGCACTTCCTTGCGTGCGAAGATGTAAGTGGTGGGTCCCAACAGTCAGGGGGTGAATCTTTTTTTGCCCGTAATATGGACGCACTTCCTTGCGTGTGAAGATGTAGCTGGTGGGTCCCAGTAGTCAGGGGGAGAAAACATTATTTTTTAGGGTAAAAATGATGCAGTTGCATGCATGCGTCCATGGGCGTGGTGCGTCCCCACTGTCAACCTCTCACGTACACTCATCTTCCGATGACTCTCGTTTGTTGACCATGTTGACCACACCGTGCCGAGCGCACCAAGGCCGGTGGATGACGGCGAGGCCCCAGACTAGAATGACCCGGAGATGGGGAAGATGCGGCAGTGGAGTCGTAGATGGAGAGGAGTGGGAAACTTGACTGGTTTGGGTGCGCGGCAGCACTTCCGCCCATGGGAGACAGGAGCAAGAACAAAGGTTGAAGAAGGAGCATGGCTATTGGATTAACATCCAATGGTCCAACTGCTAGAATCATTTGTTGATTAAGTTGATAAAGCCCTGCGTACATGTCTGCTTAGTAGGCCCACAAGTCAGCCACCAAATCTGTCGAGTCCCAATTGTCATCGGGAGGAATAGTTTTTTTTCGCATAACAAGGAGGCACTTCCTTCCGTGAGAAGATACAGCCGGTGCGTCCCAACTGTCAGGGGGAGGAAATAGCTTAATAAGGAGGAACATTTCTTGCGTGCGACCATGGACCTCATGGGTCCCAGCCGTCAGGCTCTCACGTACAGTCCTCTTCCGATGACTCTCGTTTGTTGACCACGCTGCGCTGAGCGCAACGAGGCGGTGTACGACGGCAAGGCCCCAGACTGGAACGACCAGGTGATGGGGAAGACGCGATAGTGGAGTCGTAGACAGAGAGGAGTGGGAAACTTGACTGGTTCGGGTGCGGGGCGGGCCTACACTCGGTAGAGAATAACAGGAGGTGCGGAGTGGAGGGATGGCCTGGCCGTCGGTGGGGTAGCGTTTCGCTGCGAGGCGCGCAAAATAACGCCGCTGGACGCCGGAGGCAGAGCAGGCGGTCCCGGCAGCACTGGGGGAAGAAGACGAGAGATTGAAGAAGAATGCCGGTCGTTGGATGTAAATCCAATGCCTTGCTTAGGCTTCGACCTACTTGCCCACATGTCGGCCAATCCATTTTTAGTCCATTTGGTGGGCTGGGTGAAACAATGATGTAGCATCTATGCAGCCGGTTAATATATATGGTAGAATCTAAAGCCCATTTGCATTTTTCTCGAAATCCGCGGACTTGCTAGGCTGGGTGAAAATATCATGTTGGGCTGGACGGAGAAATGTTATAAAAACATAAACACATGATTGCACGTCTATTACTGCATTGGTCAGTAAAATCTTTGCAAGCTTACGTGCGCAATCACTAGGAGTTAACTTGCCAAGTTATATATAAACAATTATTATTATTATTATTATTTTGTAAGAACTTTCAATTTACGAAATAAAATATAATTTTAATTTGATGAGTTAATAGGACGTGTGGTATTATTAGTTTTTAGGCTAGACGTGGGACACTTGAGTTGGTTCTAGGAAAAAGTACTAGGAGAAAACTCAGTTTACATCGAAAAAGAAAGTGGAAGAAAATTCAGATATATGATTAATGAAAACAAAAAATAAAGGAAGTGGGAAGGTCTATAAGATGGTTGGACGAACGACAGGTTTAACGGAACCTTATATTGTTTCTATTATATATATATATGTAATGTAATAAAATAAGATATATATATATATATATATATATATATATATATATATATATAGGACAAATTTTTCCTACTACTGGGTGTAGCTACTCCCACTTTTGTTTCATACGTTCTAGGTAGTATATATCATATCGAAGAGTATGTATGCGTAGTATATAGTATATAAGAATGTTTAGGTAGTATATTTTTTTGGTAGTATGTATCATATTTTGTGCATACTCCATTTTGCGTATAAATATGTACCTATTTCACAAATACGATAAAACTATGGGCTCACTTGCAATTTTTCCATATAACATACTAAAAATAATAAAGTAGAGTATATACTACCACATGGTAGTATATGAGAGATGGGTGTAGCTACACCCGGTAGTAGGATGCATAACTATTCTGATAACACTTTTGCACTGCACGCTCAACGCAAGTGCACGTCATTGTTTGAACCAAGTATGTTGCAGTACTCACGCGAGTGAACTTCCCGTCGCAAAAAAAAACTGCACGCTGTGTTTTTTCGGTACCTTTTTCGCTCTAATTTTTTAACCGTTTATCGAAACGAGGTGTGTAATATACAGTTGAAAAGCTATGGATTAGGCGCTACTTAGACATGTTGAACACTTTTCGAGATTTTACACGGTTTAACAGCAGTTTTGAAAATGGTGTGGCCATGACGAGTGGCAGCGAGCTTTTTTCGTGATTTTTTCTAAACCGCTTGTCGCAATGAAGCAAATGATACACCGTTGGAAAGATATCATCGAGGCGCATCTTTTTCATATCTATTATTTTCTCTAATTCGTTACGGTTTAATAGTAGAATTCTGTTTTTCATTTTTTTTCAAATTTTCGGTACTGTTTTCACTCCAGTTTTCTAACCGTTTGTCGAAATGAGGCATATGGTATGCCGTTGGAAAGCATCGGACGAGGCGCAACTTTCATATGTTGAAATGTTTTTGATATTCCTTACGGTTTTTTGTTAATTTTGAAAACCGTGCTGCTGATGACAAGAGGCAGCGGCCGTTTTTCTTGAAATTTTTACAAACCGCTGGTCGAAATGATTCAAATTATACGACGTTGGAAAGATATTGATGAGGCACAACTTTTTCATGTAGAACACTCTCTCCGATTCCTTACAGTTTCGGAGCAATTTTGATTTTAACGAAAAGGGGACACTCTGTTTTTCGTGACACCAAAATCATCGCTTGTGCTGCATCAGACAGCAAACCGCACTGCTTTTGACTAAAACACACACTTCATCGGACGGACAAGTGCACTGCATGATTTCTTTTTTTTTGGGACGTAAATTTTCCCAAACAAGGTAGCAAACCACACTGCTTTAGACTGAAAAGCGCATGGCATGTGACAACCAAGTGAACTTCATGATTTCTTTTGCCGAACGTGAATTTTCTCAGATGAGTTTTTGTTGTCTTTTTTTTCAACATTTTTTATGAACAAGAGTGGACCGCGGAGATAAGGGCAAGTGAGCCGCGACATATATCAAAGTGAACCACATTACTATCTTGTTGTTTCGCTAAATTTTTTACACTTTCATGTTGCGCGCAAATGAACAACATCACTCTCAAAAGTGAACCACATCGAGGACCAAACGCACTGCAGGTGTTGCATTGATATAGTGAACCACTTAGGAGTTTTATAGCTAACCAGGCGAGAGAACAAAGTGAGCTTCACATCTATCTGACTGTTTTACACAGACACACACATACAAAATTTGTACTCTCCACCAGTCGAACCACAAAAAATTCTATGGGCTACACAAACTTCAGTTTTTCAAAATGAAGTGCAGATCTCAGCAACAACAAAATTGAGTAACTGGGCATGCAACCGAACTGCATCACTTCATCTTCCCTGCAAAGAGAAAAGTAAAATGAACCCCGAGAGCAAAACAACAATAGACTGCAATTTTAACTCGATTTCTCTTCAGAGAAAACACACAATGAACTTCATCCACGTATTTCTGTTTTCAACAATTGCAGCCAATGCAGAGTCGTGGATCTGACAAAATAATGAATAGCTTGGACTACACTGCAAATCTGAAAACTAAAATAAACTGAACCCCGTGCTACCCCTAGCCAAACTACAGCATGGGACACCCTGTTTTTCTAGCGGACTTGATGATGATCGTACTACCAGCGAGCCGTGGTGGCGCAACCTGTGCATGGACCACATGGAGAGGAGCAGCGAACTGCGTGCGGCACGAGGCCGAGCTGCATAGAAAAGGAGGTGGAGGTCAGCAGGATGTGCAACTCATTAGGGAGGAGCAGGGCTCTAGATCCGGGAGCAAGGGAAGTGGTGGCCCGGACAAGGCGGGGATTGGGAGGGGAGGGGTGGAAGGCAGGGTACCAATGCAGTTCCACCGTGGGCCGGAGTCGGAGTACTGTGCGAGCACCGTCGATGGATACGGCTGCCTGAGGAGCCGTGGCCAGGCAGGGATCGCTGGGTAGGGCGTTGTGGATGGCAGGAGCTACCCGTGCTGTTAGCCCATCATTGTGGCGCGGGGATGGAGGGAGAGAGGAGCAGAGAGGAGTTGCAGAAGTGGAGGGGTGGATCCGGCTACGAGAGTCGCGCGGGGATGGTGGGAGGAGGAAAGTACAGTCGCGCGGCAGGGAGGGGTGGGTCTGGCTTCGGAGGTCGCGAGGAAGCTGCTTGCCGACACGAGCCAAGGCCGATGGCGATGCAGGGCACGGGCGGTGCGAGCCCAGGCTGCTGGCGATGCAGGGCATGTGCGATGCGAGCCCAGGCCGCTGGCGATGCAGAGCAGGGGCGAGGCAATCCCAGGCCGCGCGCGGGCGATGCAGGGCCTGGGTGGCGCAAGCCTAGGCCGCCGGCGGGTGGATCGATAGCTGACTATGGGTAGGGTGGCGCCAAGCATACAGTGGATCAGGGAAGAGAGGTGCGGTGCCGGCGGGGAAAGAAGGTGGATCGGGGGGGGGGGGAGGCGCCCAGCAGAAGGTGCGGTGGGAGGTGGCGTGGGGGAAGCGGGGAAGGTGGTGGTGCGGCAGCGGCGTGGGGGGAACCAGGGGAGTGGATGGGTGGTGACGCCGCGGTGAGGAGGTTGAAGAAGGGGGGAGTGGATCGGGGAGGTTCGTGCGGTCGTGGTGGGGTGGGAGGGGGTGGGGATTGGGATCGGGCAGAAGTGGGCACATCGGTTGGTTTTAGCAGAATAAGAATCAGTGTTAGTAGAATAAGGTCTTAAGGGGTGTTATCATAATAGACCCACCCTATATATATATATATATACTATAATAGAAGGGAAAATATAGGTTCAGTTTTGCATTCTTATAGAAAAATAGAACTAAGCTGTGCATCGTCTTGAAAAAACAAACATAACATGGGCTACTGATGTTATATACAAGCTAGGTTGGGAGGCCCAGAGGCCTCTTGATCCAAAAAACGTTGAAACATGTCGTGGGCTGCCCATGTTAAACAACAAAACCTAGGCCATGGATCTGATGGGCCCGGGATTGTCAGCCTCTCGATGAACAGTTGTCTCCTGATTCCTCTTGTTTTGCTGACCATGTTGGGAACGACAGACGGCGGTGCCGCGACGAGAGCACCAAGGTGGAGGATGACGTCGAGACCGCGGACCAAACAAACCGGAGCGGGGGAAGACGCAGGCGGAGGGGAGTACAAGGGTTGACTTGTTTGGGTGCAGGGTGGGCCGATGGAGCTGCCGCCGCCGAACAATGTGTGGGAGTAGAGGGATGGCCTAGCCAACGCCATAGGCTATGATGGTCAGCCGATGTATAGGAAGAGGACGAAAGATTGAACAAAATAAAGAAATACAAATGGATAGGTGGTTGGTCCCATATGTCTATGTACGAGATCTGCTGGGTCCACCTGAGAAGGGGAATATGTTGGGAGGAAGGACATTCAAAGCATGGCAGCCGAGTGAACTACTTTTTTTGAAACAGACGAGTGAACTAGTTACATACATAAGCAAATAGCCACTAAAAAAGCAAACAGGTTCTTAGTAATGGGTTCTTAGAAGAAATATTTCGGTCAAAACAGATAATTACGACACATAGGCTAATGCATGGAACACTTAGACGATAAAGGTGCTTAAACACATATAGTACAACATCTAGACCTTCCTGGCACACTTGATCATGACGCTACGGCTGTCCATGTACTCGTCGGTTACGGGAAGCAGACACGTGCGCCCTCATGTCCAAGATCCGCCTGTACATGTCGTAGCATGCGTATGCGTCCTTTGCCGTGTAGGTTATGTAGGCTAGATTTAGAGGTACCTCCTACGTGTTCAGGTCCTTGGTATCGTTGTCTTCTTTCATGTTGGCATAGCAGGGGTTGATGATGGTCTCGGCGAGGTCAACCACAGAGTCCTTCTCCTGCCCGTTGCCGATGATCTTGTATTGCTTCTAGGTGTCGACAAGCTTGTTGCACCAGATGGCCGAATCATTGCGTTCTTCCTTCTCTCCACCGTAGCGAAGGCGCAGTCGGCGCTGCCGATGAAATGGGCGAATGCTCCAGAACATCTGATGGCCCTACAGCAGTGGTAGATGAGAACCTCGTCCCGCATGCATACCTGGGCGACCGCGATCCGCTGGTCCCTGCCAGGAGACGAATGGATGGGCACAAGGTCTAGTCCTGCGACCTTGTGCTTTCTCGTCCTGTAGGTACTGCTTGAACTCGGCGAGGCAGAGCTTCACCGAGTCTAGATTGTTGGTGTACATCACATTCAACTTGGTGCCGCCATGGGACTGAATGGAGAACTCAAAGGTTAACTCCTTGCTGAAGTCCATATCCAGCAGGCTCACCCCTCGGATCGCCATTGGAGTCTCTTCGAGTGAACGAGTGAGTAGGCGGCATCAGCAGTTCATTTTTCAGCTCTTGGGGAACTGGATTCAACAGTAAACTGAGTGTGTATAGGCGACAACAGTTACTACCCCTCCCTCTCCCGCTGCACGCCCGGCAGAATATGCACCCTCGGCGCATTCAAACGCTTCCATTAAGAAACCTATTCCAGCCACACACGTCAGTTCACGAGCGGGTCTGTATTGGTACTATAATAACAAGTGTTAGTGGTCACTTTAATTAAATTTAATTAGCAAGCAATGCATTGGCTCGTTCTATCAGTGCCACAAGATCAACATGCACAACAATAGAATTATTATTCTCAGGACGCACATGATCAGCACATTTGCCGCACTTTCACACAAACAATACTACCAAGTTTGAACAATTTGTTCTGGTTGATGTCCTCTGCATCATCATGCCATGTTTCCCAGCTTGAGATTCAGAACCAACAAATAAGATTCAAATAATAAGTACAACAAAGATGCCTACACATCTCATTGATTCCCAGTTTCCAAGATTCAACACCAACAAATAAGATTCAAATAATAAGTACAACAAAGATGCCTACACATCTCATTGATTCCCAGCTTGCAAGATTCAGAACCAACCCATTAGAGAGTTTTGATAAAGTGAATATCGGTATTAAATCCATCTTGGATAGCCGTGTCGTACAACCCAAGAACTTGGCTAATGCTCTTGACCATCACAACATCTGTAGTAGAGTATTCCTGTTTGCACAGATAAGAAAGAGCATGGCTTTAGGACTCTAGCAGCCATATAGATGGTTGTACAAACATTGGCCTTTTCTTTTGGCCACCAATTCTATCTATGTTCCTGATGCGTCAATCTTTGGCGCATCCCTTGAAATTACTATAATAGTGGCACTAGTTGAAGCAAACTTTATTTACAAAACGAGAAAAGATTGCGATAAAATAGCTTTATTTAAAAATACAACATTGGCACAGCATGGCAAAGCACAATCATGTTGATAAAGGACAGTACTGACCGGTGTGAGGGGCCCTATGCTACCACGACTGGATCTGGTGAACCTGCAACTCCACTCGGATGAGGTCAACCTGCAGCTCCATGATTCAATTCATGCACCTTTTTCTGCAGTTCACCTGAAATGAAGAAAAGATTGCATCATTCAGCTAGCAAGAAGTACTTGCTCTCGTGAGCTAGCAAGTTCTTCTTTAGTAGTTGCACTAAAGTTGAGCAACATTAAGGTTGGCTGTTGATACGTCTCCAACGTATCTATAATTTTTGATTGTTCCATGCTATTATATTACCCGTTTTGGATGTTTAATGGCTTTACTATACACTTTTATATCATTTTTGGGACTAACCTATTAACCGGAGGCCCAACCCAAATTGCTGTTTTTTTGCCTATTTCAGTGTTTCGAAGAAAAGGAATATCAAACAGAGTCCAAACGGAATGAAACCTTCGGGAGAGATCTTTATGGAACAAACGCAATCCAGGAGACTTGGAGTGGACGTCAAGAAGCAGATGAGGAAGCCATGAGGTAGGAGGGCGCGCCCTAGGGGGCTGGGCACGCCCCCACCCTCGTGGGCCCCTCGTGGCTCCCCTAACAGACCTCCTTCGCCTATATATATCTACGTACTCCGAAAACATCTAGGAGCACCATGAAACCCTATTTCCACCGCCGCAACCTTCTGTACCCATGAGATCCCATCTTGGAGCCTTTTCCAGCGCTCCGCCGGAGGGAGAATCGATCATGGAGGGCTTCTACATCAATGCCAAGGCCTCTCCGATGAGTTGTGAGTAGTTTACCACAGACCTCCGGGTCCATAGTTATTAGCTAGATGGCTTCTTCTCTCTCTTTGAATCTCAATACAATGTTCTCATCGATCTTCTTGGAGATCTATTCGATGTAACTCTTTTTGCGGTGTGTTTGTCGAGATCCGATGAATAATGGGTTTATGATCAAGTTTATCTATGAGAAATATTTGAATCTCCTCTGAATTCTTTTATGTATGATTGGTTATCTTTGCAAGTCTCTTCGAATTATCAGTTTGGTTTGGCTTACTAGATTGATCTTTCTTGCCATGGGAGAAGTGCTTAGCTCTGGGTTCAATCTTGCGGTGTCCTTTGCCAGTGACAGAAGGGGCAGCAAGGCACGTATTGTATTGTTGCCATCAAGGATAAAAAGATGGGGTTTATATCATATTGCTTGAGTTTTGTAACGCCCCGGATCCGATGCGCCAGGTGTCTTCCAGTTATTCGCCATCGTTGCCATGTCATTTCATTACGTGTTGCATTTTATCATGTCATTATGTGCATCTCATTTTGCATACATGTTCGTCTCTTGCATTCGAGCATTTTCCCCATTGTCCGTTTCGCAATCTGACACTCCTATGCCCTCCGACGTTCCCCTTTTGTCTCCTGTTGTGAGCGGGTGTTAAACATTCTCGGAATGGAACGTGATTTGACAAGCGGCCTTGGTACACCACCGGTCAACCGCCTGTCAAGTTTCGTGCCATTTGGAGTCCGTTTGATACTCCAACAGTTAACCGGGGAACCGTAAAGGCCACTTTTGTGTGCAGCCCAACACCCCTCCAAAGTGGCCCTTTAACCCATCCAACCCCCCTCCATGCTCTCGGTCATTCGATCACGATCGCGTGGCCGAAAACCGCACTCCATTTGGACAATCCTACCCCCTCCTGGCTATAAATATGTGCCCCTCCCGGAATTTCGCGCAGACCAAACCCTAACACCACCCTCCACCGCCGCCGGACACGTCCGGATCTCACCGGACGAAAATCCCACCGCCGCTCCGCCCCAATCCCCACATGCCACGTGTCCCACACCGCCCACCTCCACCGCCGGCCTGCCAGGCCCGCGCGGGGCCCGCCGAGCCCGCGCCGCCCCGCGTCGCCCTTCCGCCTCCCTGCGCGCTCGCGCCGCCCGAGCGGAGCCGCGCCTCCCCGCCGCTTCCGCCGGTGCGCCAGCGCCACCTCACCGCAGATCTTCAGATCCGGCCGGCCGCCACAGTCCTCCCAGCGCCACGGAGCACCACCGCCCGCCGTCCAGTCCCGCGCCTCGCCGTCCGCGCCTCGCCGTCCGCCGCTCGCCCCGACAAGTCCGGCGACCACGAGCATCTCCGGCGAGCCCCTCCTCCAGCTCCGGCCGCCGCGTCCCGCATCTCCGACGAGATCCGATCGGGCCACCTCGTTCCCCGTGCCTGGAACCCTAGATCTATTTCGAAGGTTGATCTTTTCCACCGTCATTTTCTGCTATATATTTTTGCTTGGTTCATCATGCTATAACTCCTCGCATATAGCTCCGATTCATGCATATGATATATTGAAATGTTCATTGTGAGATGCTCCTCATTTTGTTCCATTGTGTCATGCTTGTTTGAGTTTATCTTGATGCCCAAATCTTTGATGCAAGAGTGCTACATGATGTTAACCTGGTGAAACTGTTATAACTTGCTGTTTTGTCTTTTCCGTTGCATTTTGTGTGTGCATCCTATGAGCGTGATGTCTACATGAGTTTTGAGCTACATCATGCCATCTTTACAGAGGTGCAATCCATGTATTTTTGTGAGTCTTTTAGTGAGTGCATCGAGCTCGTGAAGTAGGGTACTTGCTGTTGCTGTTTTGCTAGGCTGAATCTGCTATATCATGATGCTATGTAAACCTGCTGCTACAAGTCATTCTGTGCATAATCTGGAGATGTTCACTAAGGATGTTTTGTTATACATGTCCTGCTATATCCATCCATGCCCCTAGTTGCGTTTATATCTTTCTCTAAATTTTCTAAATAAAGTTTGCTGTTAGCCTGTTAACATTAAGTTCAGTTTTGCCATGAGCTTTGCTAGCGATACAAGCACCCTATGAACTTGTTCTTGACATGCTTAGCTTCATAAACATGTATTTTTTCTGGTGATTACCTTGTCATGCCATGTGTTGCTTTGTGGTGAGTGGTACAAGCTCACCAACATGACTACTTACTGTTGTTCCTGCCATGCTGAATTTGTCATCATTTGCCATGTTTGCATGGATCCTACCATATTTTCTGTTGATCTTTGTAAGTAGTTCAGTAAAGGAGTTTTGTTCTTTGTCTTTAGTATTAGCATGGAATGCCTTTGCTTGCCATGTTAAGTTCTTGTAACATGCTGTTTGATAGCTCTAAACATTGCAACCTGATGTTATTTCTGCCAAGTCTGTAAACTGTTATAATTTGCAATCTTGCCATGTACTTTTGAGCATGTTCTAGTGATTTATGGAGATAGCTCAGTGTTTATGTTTTGTCATGCTTTACCTGTACTTCATGCCCATGCCTTTTGTTCTTATGTTGAGGTGCTGTAGCATATTGTTTTGATGCTTGTAAGATGCCTACTTGCTATTTTGGACAGCTTGTCCTTTAAACTTGTATAGAGTGCATGTGTTTGAACCGTTGCTCTGTTTTGAGTGTGCTCTATATGAAACTTGCTTAGATTTGCATTAGTTTCATATTATCATGTTGCATCCTTGTTTTGAGGTGTTTGCTTGATGTTTGAATGCCTTTTGCATCAATGACATGTTTAACTTGTTTTGCTCATATTTTCTAGGCCGTAGCTCTGAATCTAATGAACTTTATATGTAACTTGACTAGAATTTCATGTAGTTCATCTTGGTGCATCTTAACTTGCTGTTTAACAACTTGAACATAAGGTTTATTAAGTTCTGGACCAATTTCTAAACTTGCATATGAGGACTTACCGGAATTGTTATATGTTGTTTCCGGCCTCATTTAAACTTGCCTTGATGTGTTGTTCTTGTATGCATCACCTCTTGCCATGAGTAGCTTCATGTAGCTTTGTCATGCATCATGATTGGTTGTGCATCATGTCATGTATATGTGTGGTGTGTTTACCATGTTGTGTGCTTCTTCTCGATAGTTCCTGTTTCGTTGCGACCGTGAGGATTCGTTTGTCTATGCTTGGTTCGTCTATGCTCGTTCGTCTTCTTCATGGACTCGTTCTTCTTCCTTGCGGAATTTCAGGAAAGATGACCGTTACTCTGGATCTCATTACTATCATTGCTATGCTAGTTGCTTCGTTCTATCGCTTTGCCGCGCTACCTATCTCTTGTTGCTCAAGCCTCCCAATTTGCCATGTCAGCCTCTAACCTTTTCACCCTTCCTAGCAAAACGTTGCTTGGCTATGTTACCGTTTTGCTCAGCCCCTCTTATAGCGTTGTTAGTTGTAGGTGAAGTTGAAGATTGCTCCATGGTGGACAGGATTATGTTGGGATATCACAATATCTCTTATTTAATTAATGCATCTATATACTTGGTAAAGGGTGGAAGGCTCGGCCTTATGCCTGGTGTTTTGTTCCACCCTTGCCGCCCTAGTTTCCGTCATATCGGTATTATGTTCCCGGATTTTGCGTTCCTTACATGGTTGGGTGATTCATGGGACCCCCTTGACAGTTCGCTTTGAATAAAACTCCTCCATCAAGGCCCAACCTTGGTTCTACCATTTGCCTCACCACCACCTATACCTTTCCCTTGGGTCAGCCAACCCGAGGGTCATCTTTATTTTAGCCCCCCTGGGCCAGTTCTTCTCTAAGTGCTGGTACGAACCGAGCGATGTCCGGCACCCCCTGGGTAACCAGGGTCTATGCCAACCCGACGTCTGGCTCATCCGGTGTGCCCTGAGAACGAGATCTGTGCAGCTCCTTGATGTCTACTACACAACCTTCTTCTTGTAGACGTTGTTGGGCCTGCAAGTGCACAGGTTTGTAGGACAGTAGCAGATTTCCCTCAAGTGGATGACCTAAGGTTTATCAATCCGTAGGAGGCGTAGGATGAAGATGGTCTCTCTCAAACAACCCTGCAACCAAATAACAAAAAGTCTCTTGTGTCCCCAACACACCCAATAGAATGGTAAATTGTATAGGTGCACTAGTTCGGCGAAGAGATGGTGATACAAGTGCAAAATAGATAGCAGATATAGGTTTTTGTAATCTGAAAATATAAAAAAAGCAAGGTAACAAGTGGTAAAAGTGAGCGTAAACGGTATTGCAATGATAGGAAACAAGGCCTAGGATTCATACTTTCACTAGTGTAAGTTCTCTCAACAATAATAACATAGATAGAACATATGACAAGCCCTCAACATGCGACAAAGAGTCACTCCAAAGCCACTAATAGCGGAGAACAAACGTAGAGATTATGGTCGGGTACGAAACCACCACAAAGCTATTCTTTCGGATCGATCTATAAAAGAGTTCGTACTAGAATAACACCTTAAGATACAGATCAACCAAAACCTTAATGTCACCTAGATACTCCATTGTCACCTCAAGTATCCGTGGGCATGATTATACAATATGCATCACACAATCTCAGATTCATCCAACCAACATAAAAGTACTTCAAAGAGTGCCCCAAAGCTACTACCGGAGAGTCAAGAACGTGTGCCAACCCCTATGCATAGGTTCCCAAGTGTCACAAAACCCGCAAGTTGATCACCAAAACAAACATCAAGTGGATCAATAGAATAACCCATTGTCACCACGGTTATCCCACGCAAGACATACATCAAGTGTTCATAAAAGACTCAATCTGATAAAATAACTTAAAAGGGGAAACTCAATTCATCACAAGAGAGTAGAGGGGGAGAAACATCATAAGATCCAACTACAATAGCAAAGCTCAGGATACATCAAGATCGTGCCATCGAGGGAACACGAGAGAGAACACAAGAGAGAGAGATCAAACACATAGCTACTGGTACATACCCTCAGCCCTGAGGGTGAACTACTCCCTCCTCGTCATGGATAGCGCCGGGATGATGAAGATGGCCACCGGTGATGGGATCCCCCTCCGGCAGGGTGCCGGAACAGGGTCCCGATTGGTTTTTGGTGGCTACAGAGGCTTGCGGCGGCGGAACTCCCGATCTATCTTCTGTTCTGGAAGTTTTAGGGTACGTAGGTATATATGGGTGAAAGGGGTACGTCGGTGGACCTCCAGGGGGCTCACGAGGTAGGGGGGTGCGCCCAGGGGGGAGGGGCGCGCCTCCCACCCTCGTGGGCAGCCCGGGAATCCCCTGACGTGCACTCCAAGCCCAACAGATTGGTTTCCTTCCAAAATTAACTTCTCCAGTTGATTTCGTTCCGTTTTGACTCCGTCTGATATTCCTTTTCCTCGAAACACTGAAATAGGCATAAAACAGCAAAATCTGGGCTGGGCCTCCGGTTAATAGGTTAGTCCCAAAAATAATATAAAAGTGGATAATAAAGCCCAATATTGCCTAAAATAGTAGATAAAGTAGCATGGAGCAATAAAAAAATTATAGATACGTTGGAGACGTTTCAAGCATCCCCAAGCTTAATTCCTGCTCGTCCTCGAGTAGGTAAATGATAAAAATGAATTTTTGATGCGGAGTGATACTTTGGCATAATTTCAATGTAAAACTTCTTAATTATGATATGAATAGTTAGATCCGAAAAATTCAAGACAAAAGTTCATATTGACACAAAAATAATAATACTTCAAGCATACTAATCAAAGCAATCATGTCTTCTCAAAATAGCATGGCAAAAGAAAGTTCATCCCTACAAAATCATATAGTTAGGCTATGCTTCATTTTCGTCACACAAATATGTTCCCAACTTCTATACCCCCGATGACAAGCCAAGCAATTGTTTTATACTTAAATAATCTCAAACTTTTTCAACTTTCACGCAATACATGAGCGCGAGCCATGGATATAGCACTATGAGTGGAATAGAATATGATGATGGGGATTGTGTGGAGAAGACAAAAAAGGAGAAGGTCTCACATTGACGAGGCTAATCAACGGGCTATGGAGATGCCCATCAATTGATGTCAACATGAGGAGTAGGGGTTGCCATGCAACGGATGCACTAGATCTATGAATGCTCAACAAAAGAAAACTAGTGGGTGTGCATCCAACTCGCTTGCTCATGAAGACCTAGAGCATTTTGAGGAAGCCCATCATTGGAATATACAAGCCAAGTTCTATAATGAAAAATTCCCACTAGTATAAAAAGACAACTTATGAGACTCACTATCATGAAGATCTTGGTGCTATTTTGAAGCACAATATATGAGACTCACTACATGAAGAACAAGGTGCTACTTTGAAGCACAAGTGTGGTAAAAGGATAGTACCATTGTCCCTTTTCTCTTTTTCTCTCATTTTTTATTTTTTTATTTGGGCCTTTTTTATGGCCTCTTTTTTTTTCTTTTTTTATTTTCGTCCGGAGTCTCATCCCGACTTATGGGGGAATCATAGTCTCCATCATCCTTTCCTCACTTAGGACAATGCTCTAATAATGATGATCATCACACTTTTATTTTTCTTACAACTCAACAATTACAACTCGATACTTAGAACAAAGTATGAATCTATATGAATGCCTCCGACGGTGTACCGGGATGGTGCAATGAATCAAGAGTGACATGTATGAAAAATAATGCATGGTGGCTTTGCCACAAATACGATGTCAACTACAAGATCATGCAATGGCAATATGACAAAAGTAAAATATGTCATGATGAACGGAACGGTGGAAAGTTGCATGGCAATATATCTCGGAATGGCTATGGAAATGCCATAATAGGTAGGTATGGTGGCTGTTTTGAGGAAGATATAAGGAGGTTTATGTGTGAAAGAGCGTATCATATCACGGGGTTTGGATGCACCGGCGAAGTTTGCACCAACTCTCAATGTGAGAAAGGGCAATGCACGGTACCGAAGAGGCTAGCAAATGCGGAAAGGTAAAAGTGCGTATAATCCATGGACTCAACATTAGTCAAAAGAACTCATATACTTATTGCAAAAATTTAGAAGCCATCAAAAATCAAGTACTACACACAATGCTCCTAGGGGGATAGATTGGTAGGAAAAGACCATCGCTCGTCCCCGACCGCCACTCATAAGGATGCACAAGCCAGGTACACTTCATGCTTCAAATTTGTTACACAACTTTACCCATACGTCCATGCAACGGGACTTGCAAATTTAAACACAAGTATTTCTCAAATTCACAACTACTCAACTAGCATGACTTTGATATTATTACCTCCATATCTCGAAACAATTATTAAGCATTAAATTTATCTTAGTATTCAATTTACTCAAAAGAAAGTTTCACATATCTTGAACACTAAGTATATTAACATTAAGCAAATTACCATGCTATTAATGACTCCCAAAATAATCTAAGTGAAGCATGAGAGATCAAGTTTCTTTAAAACAAATTCACCACCATGCTCTAAAAGATATAAGTGAAGTACTAGAGCAAAAATTATCACACTCAAAAGATATAAGAGAAGTACTATGAGCAAAAACTATCAAGCTCAAAAGATATAACTGAAGCACATAGAGTATTCTAGCAAATTACAATTTGTGTAAGTCTCTCTCTCATTAAAGAATTTCAGATCTTGATACTTATTCAAACAGCAAGCAAAGCTAAAGAAAACTACATTGCAAGGATAGCACAACTCATGTGAAGAAGCAAAAACTTAGGCTCAACCGATACTAACCGATAGTTGTTGAAGAAGAAAGGTGGGATGCCTACCGGGGCATCCCCAAGCTTAGATGCTTGAGACTTCTTGAAATATTATCTTGGGGTGCCTTGGGCATCCCCAAGCTTGAACTTTTGTTTCTCCTTAATTCCTCTCATATCATGGTTTCTCTTTTTATCAAAAGCTTCATTCACAACAAACTCAACAAGAACTCGTGAGATAGGTTAGTATAAACCAATGCAAAACCTTATCATTTTCTACTGTAACAAATCACTAACATTATTATTCAACATGGCATACTAAATGCCTCTGCATATCTAATACTCCTATCCTTAAATAGAATCATTAAACAAGCAAACATATGCAAACAATGCAACCATAACAGCAATCTGTCAAAACAGTACAGTCTGTAAAGAATGCAAGAGTCATCATACTTCCCTAACTCCAAGAATTATGAACTAAAATTCCCACTGTAGTAAATTTATCAGAGCTCAATATGCAAAAAGATTGAACATTATAACACTCTATGACTTTTCTAGGGAATTTTTGCAACAGCGGTAAACTTTCTGTTTTTCAAACAGCAACATGTATACTAGCAAAATAAGCATGGCAAAGGCTATCCTTGACTTCTTATTGAAAATAAAGATGCAAACCATTATTCTAACTAACATCAAGCAAAAACTAACAAAAGAAAATGACGCTCCAAGCAAAACACATATCATGTGGTGAATGAAAATATAGCTCCAAGTAAACTTACCGATGAACAAAGACGAAAGAGGGGATGCCTTCCGGGGCATCCCCAAGATTAGGCTCTTGGTTGTCCTTGAATATTACCTTGGGGTGCCTTTGGCATCCCCAAGATTAGTCTCTTGCCACTCCTTATTCCATAGTCCATCGAATCTTTACCCAAAACTTGAAAACTTCAACCACACAAAACTCAACACAAAACTCGTAAGCTCCGTTAGTACAAGAAAATAAAACCACCACTTAGGTAATGTAATGAACTCATTATAAATTCATATTGGTGTAATATCTACTGTACTCCAACTTATCTATGGTTCATACCACTTAATACTAGCCATAGATGCATCAAAATAAGCAAACAACACATACAAAACAGAATCTGTCAAAAACAGAACAGTCTGTAGTAATCTGTATCAAACCTATACTTCTAGAACCCCAAAAATTACGAAATAAATTTCTGCACCTGAGAAATTTGTCTATTAATCATCTGAAAAAAGAATCAACCTAAAATCACTATCCAGTAAAAAATGGCAGCTAATCTCGTGAGCGCTAAAGTTTCTATTTTTCACAGCAAGATCACATAAACTTCACCCAAGTCTTCCCAAAGGTTCTACTTGGCACTTTATTGAAAAAAAAGCTATAAAACATGATTACTACAGTAGCATAATCATGTGGACACACAAAAACAGTAAGGATAAATATTGGGTTGTCTCCCAACAAGCGCTTTTCTTTAATGCCTTTTAGCTAGGCATGATGATGACAATGATGCTCACAAAAAAGATAAGAATTGAAACATAATGGGAGCATCATGAAGCATATGACTAGCACTTTTAAGTCTAACCCACTTCCTATGCATAGGGATTTTGTGAGCGAACAACTTATGGGAACAATAAGCAACTAGCATAGGTTGGCACACCAAGCATAGCTTCAAGAATTTAAGCATATAGAGAGGAAACTTGACATTATTGCAATTCCTACAAGCATATGTTCCTCTCTCATAATAATTTTCAGTAGCATCATGAATGAATTCAACAATATAACCAGCACCTAAAACATTCTTTTCATGATCTACTAGCATAGAAATTTCACTACTCTCCACATAAGCAAACTTCTTCTTTATGGCATACATATCATCACAATAATCATCATAGATAGGAGGCATGCTTTCATCATAGTAAATTTGCTCATCAAAGCTTGGGGGACAAAAAAATATCATCTCCATCAAACATAGCTTCCCCAAGCTTGTGGCTTTGCATATCATTAGCATCATGGATATTCAAGGAATTCATACTAACAACATTGCAATCATGCTCATCATTCAAATATTTAGTGCCAAACATTCTATAGATTTCTTCTTCTAGCACTTGAGCACAATTATCCTTTCGATCATACTCACGAAAGATGTTAAAAAGTTGAAGCGTAGTAGACAAACTCAACTCCATTTTTTAATTTTCTTTTATAAACTAGACTAGTGCTAAAACAAGAAACAAAAAGATTCAATTGCAAGATCTAAAGATATACCTTCACTTACCTAGCCTCCCCGGCAACGGCGCCAGAAAAGAGCTTGATGTCTACTACACAACCTTCTTCTTGTAGACTTTGTTGGGCCTGCAAGTGCACAGGTTTGTAGGACAGTAGCAAATTTCCCTCAAGTGGATGACCTAAGGTTTATCAATCCGTAGGAGGCGTAGGATGAAGATGGTCTCTCTCAAACAACCCTGCAACCAAATAACAAAAAGTCTCTTGTGTCCCCAACACACCCAATACAATGGTAAATTGTATAGGTGCACTAGTTCGGCGAAGAGATGGTGATACAAGTGCAAAATAGATAGTAGATATAGATTTTTGTAATCTGAAAATATAAAAACAGCAAGGTAACAAGTGGTAAAAGTGAGCGTAAACGGTATTGCAATGATAGGAAACAAGGCCTAGGGTTCATACTTTCACTAGTGTAAGTTCTCTCAACAATAATGACATAGATAGAACATATGACAAGCCCTCAACATGCGACAAAGAGTCACTCCAAAGCCACTAATAGTGGAGAACAAACATAGAGATTATGGTCGGGTACGAAACCACCACAAAGCTATTCTTTTGGATCGATCTATAAAAGAGTTCGTACTAGAATAACACCTTAAGATACAAATCAACCAAAACCCCAATGTCACCTAGATACTCCATTGTCACCTCAAGTATCCGTGGGCATGATTATACGATATGCATCACACAATCTCAGATTCATCCAACCAACATAAAAGTACTTCAAAGAGTGCCCCAAAGCTACTGCCGGAGAGTCAAGAACGTGTGCCAACCCCTATGCATAGGTTCCCAAGTGTCACGAAACCTACAAGTTGATCACCAAAACATACATCAAGTGGATCAATAGAATAACCCATTGTCACCACGATTATGCCACGCAAGACATACATCAAGTGTTCATAAAAGGCTTAATCTGAGAAAATAACTTCAAAGGGGAAACTCAATTCATCACAAGAGAGTAGAGGGGGAGAAACATCATAAGATCCAACTACAATAGCAAAGCTCGGGATACATCAAGATCGTGCCATCGAGGGAACACGAGAGAGAGATCAAACACATAGCTACTGGTACATACCCTCAGCCCCGAGGGTGAACTACTCCCTCCTCGTCATGGATAGCGCCGGGATGATGAAGATGGCCACCGGTGATGGGATCCCCCTCCGGCAGGGTGCCAGAATAGGGTCCCGATTCGTTTTTGGTGGCTACAGAGGCTTGCGGCGGCGGAACTCCCGATCTATCTTCTGTTCTGGAAGTTTTAGGGTACGTAGGTATATATGGGTGAAAGGGGTATGTCGGTGGACCTCCAGGGGGCTCACGAGGTAGGGGGGCGCGCCCAGGGGGGAGGGGCGCGCCCCCACCCTCGTGGGCAGCCCGAGAATTCCCTAACGTGCACTCCAAGCCGAACAGATTGGTTTCCTTCCAAAATTAACTTCTCTAGTTGATTTCGTTCCGTTTTGACTCCGTCTGATATTCCTTTTCCTCGAAACACTGGAATAGGCATAAAACAAGAAAATCTGGGCTGGGCCTCCGGTTAATAGGTTAGTCCCAAAAATAATATAAAAGTGGATAATAAAGCCCAATATTGCCTAAAACAGTAGATAAAGTAGCATGGAGCAATCAAAAATTATAGATACGTTGGAGACGTATCACTCCTATCGGGATTTGTCGGCACATCCGGGCGGCTTTGCTGGTCTTGTTTTACCACTGTCAAAATGTCTTGTAAACCGGGATTCCGAGACTGACCGGGTCTTCCTGGGAGAAGGAATATCCTTCATTGACCGTGAGAGCTTATCATGGGCTAAGTTGGGACACCCCTGCAGGGTTTGAACTTCGAGAGCCGTGCCCGCGGTTATGTGGCAGATGGGAATTTGTTAATGTCCGGTTGTAGATAACTTGACACCCGTTTTGAATTAAAACGCATCAACAGTGTGTGTAGCCGTGATGGTCTCTTTTCGGCGGAGTCCGGGAAGCGAACACGGTTTCGGGTTATGTTTGACGTAAGTAGGAGTTCAGGATCACTTCTTGATCATTGCTAGTTGACGACCGTTCCGTTGCTTCTCTTCTCGCTCTTATTTGCGTATGTTAGCCACCATATCATGCTTAGTCGCTGCTGCAACCTCACCACTTATCCTTTCCTTACCCATTAAGCTTTGCTAGTCTTGATACCCATGGTAATGGGATTGCTGAGTCCTCGTGGCTCACAGATTACTACAACAACAGTTGTAGGTGCAAGTTATGCGATGATCATGATGCGAGAGCGATGATTGCTCGTTTTGGAGTTCTTCTTCTGCTTCTTCTTTGATCAGGGGACATGTTCTAGGTCGGCAGCCTGGGCTAGCAGGGTGGATGTCGTTTGAGTTTCTGTTTGTGTTTCATCCATAGTCGGATGATGCTCTTATGTAAGATGATGTTGTATTTGTGTGACATTGTATGCTTTTGGTATGTATCCCCATCTATTATGTAATGTTGATGTAATGATATCCACCTTGTAAAAGCATTTCAATATGCGGTTCTATCCTTAGTGGGACCTTCGAGTCTCTTTAGGATAGTATCGCATATTGGGCGTGACAAGTTTATCCCTCTACATCATGTCATATTGCCCAATGCGTTACTTTGTTCTTATGAACTTAATACTCCAGATGCATGCTGGATAGCGGTCGATGTGTGGAGTAATAGTAGTAGATGTAGAATCATTTCGGTCTACTTGTCGCGGACGTGATGCCTATATACATGATCATGCCTAGATATTCTCATAACTATGCACTTTTCTATCAATTGCTCGACAATAATTTGTTCACCCACGGTAATACTTATGCTATCTAGAGAGAAGCCACTAGTGAAACCTATGGCCCCCGGGTGTATCTTCTATCATATAAGTTTTCGATCTACTTTATTTTGCAATCTTTACTTTTCAATCTATATCATAAAAATACCAAAAATATTTATCTTATCTTATTTTCTCTATCAGATCTCACTTTCGCAAGTGGCCGTGAAGGGATTGACAACCCCTTTATCACGTTGGTTGCGAGTGTCGGATATCAGGTTTCGGCAAAACCCTTAAGGTTCGAACTCTGGGTGCGCACGAAGATCTTCTCCCTACCGAAACACGCCCACAACCTCGCCGCGATTCTAAGCTAGATCGATGAACAACACAAGAGACACGAGTTTTATACTGGTTTGGGCCACCTTGGTGGTGTAATACCCTAATCCAGTGTGTGGTGTGGTGGATTGCCTCTTGGGCTGATGATGAACAATACAAAGGAAGAACAGCCTCGCGAGGAGAGGTGTTCTTGTGGTGGTGTGCTTGAGGAGGAATCGCTCCATCTCTCTTGGCTCTAGATGAGATTCTAGATCCCTTCTACTTCGGTGGCTAGCTCTATTTATAGAGGCCCTGGTCCTCTTCCCAAATATTGAGCGGGAAGGGAGCCAACAACAGCCATTTCGAAAGGGGACAGCTGGTACAAGCTATCCTGACTAAAGGTGGTCTTCGACTGCCAAAGATGCTGGTGATGACGCCGTATTGGGCTCCACGGTGACCTCCGTCCTGCCGCTGTGCTGGTCTTGGTCTCGTTGCACCGATATGGAAACCTTTGCCTGATGCCTCAGTTCTCCGCGCCTGCACTTGCCCCCTTTGCACCAAAGAGGAAACGAGGACACTGCGCAGGCTGGCGCCCGCCTGGTCTTGATCGTCATGGCTTGCGTCATGGGCACCTCGCGAGACACCCCTTGCCTTGATCTCTCCGCCTCCTCGTGAGCCTGCCTGATGAGGCCGCCCCTGAGGAGGCCTTGCACCGTCTGCCCCGCGAGGCTTGGCCCCTCGCGAGGGTCTTGAGCTTAGGTTGATGAAGACGGGCCGTACTGGTCCACTGGTTGAGCCACACTGCAGGCCATAGGCAGGCAAGTCTGGGGACCGTCGTTCCCAAAACGCCGATAGTAGCCCCCGGGCCCAAGGCGTGCTCGGACTTGGCTTAGCAGCGAAGCCAAAGGGCAAGTGCGGAGCGCCGCGGGCCCCAACAACCTGCGATTGATTGGACGTGGGCGTCTCCGCTTCCCCACTGTTGGTGTCAAAACCGGCGGATCTCGGGTAGGGGGTCCCGATCTGTGCGTCAAGGCTGATGGTAACAAGAAGTAAGGGACACAGGTGTCTACCCAGGTTCGGGCCCTCTCGATGGAGGTAAAACCCTACTTCCTGCTTGATTAATATTGATGATAAGGGTAGTACAAGAGTAGATCTACCACGAGATCGTAGAGGCTAAACCCTAGGAGCCAGCCTATGATAGTATGAATGTAATTGTGATCGGCCTTCTAAGGACCAACCTCTCCGGTTTATATAGACATCGGAGAGGGCTAGGGTTTACATGGAGTCGGTTACAAGGAAGGAAATATAATATCCGGATCGCCAAGCTTGCCTTCCACGCCAAGGAAAGTCCCATCCGGACACGGGCCGAAGTCTTGAGTCTTGTATCTTCACGCTTCAATAGTTCAGATGTTGTACACAGTCCGGCTGTCCGGATACCCCCTAATCCAGGACTCCCTCAGTAGCCCCTGAACCAGGCTTCAATGACGATGAGTCCGGCGCGCAGTATTGTCTTCGGCATTGCAAGGCGGGTTCCTCCTCCGAATACTCCAAAGTGGTATCGAACACGTAGACCGTGTCCGGATCTGCAGGATGGTCTTTATATGGTATAGATCTAATTTGCTGGCAATCTTTGGGCATCGTGCCCTTGTATCATGGCTCGGTCCAATGTGAACCGTCGTCTCCTACCCCACAATGACTCATGTTATGAGGCAGTTTTATTGGCATGTCCCATCGAGGCAGAGATCGTGTCCCTCTTATTACGGGATTTTCCATCAATATGAGCGTGCGTGACCCCACGAAGGCCGTTGGCATTAGCCCGTGTGTTTTTAGATAAGCCTCAAACGGTCACTCCGGGGACTCTTGATATTCACCCTCATTATAAAGGGGTCGAGACTTACGCCTCTTTCTTCACCTTCATCGCGCCTTCCCGCACCTCGAGTTCTAACACCCAAAACCTAAGCTCCACCCCTCCGGAATCCGCCAGTATGTTTGGATCTGATCCTCAAGGCCAGAGGGTCGCCTCCTTGATCAAGGAGAAGGATATTGTGAAGCTCAGGGAGGTCGGGTACCTAACCGCAGATATCCGGCACAGGCTTCCTGCTCCGGAGCAAGTTATCACTACTAGGGAAAACCTTATACACAGAATGTTACCAGTAGCGCTTGTTAAAATGAGGCACTACTGCTACTTAGCAGTAGCGCGTTTGGCAGAACCGCGCTACAGTTAGCAGCTTAGCAGTAGCGCTGCCCATGCAGAAAGCGCTACTACTATAATTGCCACACCGTTCCCGGCGTGCTAGGTATAGTAGTAGCGCCCTTCTACGGACAGCGCTACTACTACGGATTTTAGCAGCAGCGCGTTTTTCCTTCCCACGCTACAGTTAAAGCTATTTTCACCTAACCCCCCGCGCGGCCTGATTCCCTCTCCTCTGCTTCCTCCCCAAATTCCCGACCCCGCCTCGCCACCGTCTCCCCCGACCCCGCCTCGCCGCCGTCTCTCCCGACCCCGCCTCGCCGCCGTCTCCCCCGACCCCGCCTCGCTGCCGTCTCCCCCGACCCCGCCTCGCCGCCATCTCCCCCGACCCCGCCTCGCCGCGCCTCGGTGCCGCCGTCTCCCTCGACCCCATTTCTCTCCCCGCCCTCTGTAAGCACTCTCCCCTTCCGATCCCTCTCTCCCCTTCCGATCCCTCTTCTCTGCTTAGTATGAACCCTAGGTATTTAGTGCTAGTTAGTATGAACCCTAGGCTATTTTTAGTGCTAGTTAGTTAATTACTTAGATGGTAATTAGGGCAGTAGTTCCTAGGTACTAATTAGTTAGTAAGAATTAGGTACTAATTAGGTACTAGAATATTTTTATTTATAGTAAGTTTATTTTTAGTAAGAACTAGTTGAATTAATAGAACTAGTTAGTAAGAACTTGTTTCTATTTTTTAGTTAAAGCAATTTTTCCTGCCTCGACGTGGACGATGCCTATCCCGCATCCTCGTCGTCGAGTCGGCGGAGGACGACACCTGCTTGACCAGATCGGCCATGTCCGGGATTGGGCTCCGCCGGGGTGGTACTGGGAGGCGCTACCTACCGGGGGGCGCAGGTTGGTGAGGAGCCAGCCTGTCGTTGACCCGAACCTTCATTGGTGGCGGTCGCGTGGGCCAGTGACGATCCAGAGGCTTGAGGACTCCGCGGAGGTGGTGCGTCACCGTGTCAGTGAGGAGGACGCGCACGTCCATCGCTACTTGTTTGCGTTGGAGCACAGGCCGTTCTCCAATACCTGGCAGGTTCTCCGGGGATCTCACTAGAGCTATGATCCCGTGATGGCGCCTTCTCTGTGGGTGTCCACCGCCCGCGCCGATACCCGTCGTGTGCTAGAGTTTTAGTTGTATTAGTGATGTTATATGTATGACACTATTCGTGATGTATTAGTGATAATATTCGACGATGTACTGACGCATGGGATGATCTACTTTTGCTTATTGAATGCATGCTAATTTGAGTCCTATAAGATATTTTGAAATGTATATCTTGTGTTGCTCAATATCCAAGTGGCCGGTCATGTTTGCAGGTTATACCTTCGAGTGGCCTATGTTTTGCCGGAGTGTTGATTCATTTCCGTTCCGGCAAATTTCAGGCGCTCGATATGTCCTATTTTAGCAAAGGTCATGCCAGATTTTTCCGTGAATTTTGGCATGACTTGTGCTAGAATATGTAGGAAATATTGAGTGCCCCGGATTTGTGTGTTGAGTATCTTGGTAGTTGTCTTCGATCGATTTTCAATTAATGTTTTAACTATGAACATAGGAAATGTCTGACGACGAGAAGGATTTCGGTATTTGCAAATACTGCGAAGACGAGCGCGGCCTGTGCGACGGAATCTTCCTAGATGATGATAGGCGCTTCAGCATCAACCTGGACGAGAACTTCGAAGTGGATACAGTAAGTCACAACGACAAGTCTTTTTTTCGTAATTAAGCATGACATCTGCTTCATTTGCTTCAACTTATATTTTTTTTTACTATTCTACTAGCGTATCCCCTGCCATGCAAGAGTTTTTGTATTGGATAAGATAGGTTTCAGTCATAGTATGGAGGAAAAGAAAGTTTACTTGAAGACCGAGCATGGTTATATTTTCCATGCGAAGTTATACAATTCAGACGACTACACCTATTTTGGATGCAAAACATGGCGAGCACTATGCAAGACTTATGCATTTGAGCCTGATATGGTTATCACCTTTGATATTCGTCCGGAAGATGATATTGAAGGTAATACCGACATCTGGGTCAATGTGCAGATGCCTCCAGTTATACCATTATGTAAGTTTCTCAACCATATTTATGTCTTTGATATTGTTTATTCAAAAATAGTTGACAACTAATTTGTATTGTCAGCTTATTTCCGTGCAAGCAAACATGTCCAGCGCTTGGTAGACAGGACCGTATACTGTCCTGGGGCTGAACTCAACTGCGAGGAGCTCAGTCATTATGTTACATAGCTTGAGGATCTTGATACTGTCAAGACAAATTTTCTTCCTGCATTTAGAAATCTTAGTACTGAAAATGTGCGACCAATAGTGTTCGTAATGAACTACGGTCACATCCATTTAGGAAGGATGGTAAGATTTTTACTTTTTATCCTCATTGCATCTTTTCCATACATTATTTTTGAAGCTAAACTTCATTGCTAAGTATGTTACCATACGATGTTCTTCAACAGGGACTCCCGATGAATGTTGTGCCTTATGGGATCGAGACTAAAGGTATCATGAGTATTATCAACTTACGGCCAAGATATCCTACAGCTTACTTTAGTGCATTCAAGATTAGCGACGGATGCTTAATAGTGCAAGACTGGACCAAATATGTGTTGGGGGAGCGCAGAGAAGTACTAGGGAGCAGCAACCAGAGGCGCCTTCCACGATTAGGAGACAGGTTCATCTGCATGCTCCAACCAGAGCTACACATGTTTTATGTTCTTTTACCTAAGAGAGAACAGCAAGAGTGAGTAGCAGGAGTGAGTAGCTGGCTAGAAATGAGTTTCAGGATGATGATGTGCTACACTATTACTATGATGATAAAATAGCTAGTGTTGGTGGTAATGACTATGATGATTATTATTAGCTAGTGTTAGTGGTGATTAAATAAATAATGTTGGTGGTAATGACCATGATGATGATTAAATATCTTGTGCTGGCGGATTAGATTCAAGTGGAGGCAACATGTGGTGCACATCGAAAGTACTACTAATCCAAAGTAGATCAAGTTTGGATTAGTAGTATACTTTTGACATGCACCACATATTGCCTCCACTTGAACCTAATCCACCTTCATTTAATACACTGTTATGGACATAATGATGTAAACCTCATAACAGCTGGTATTGTACCAATATTTGTATGATGGCGCATAAATACACTAAAAAAATAAAAAAAATACTAGTAGCGATGGCAAGGAAACACGCTGCAAGTAGATAACTTAGCAGTAGCGCGTTACTGAACAAGCGCTGCAGCTATTTGTACTAGCAGTAGCGCGTGATGGCACGCGTTACTGCTAAGCAATAGCTGTAGCGCCTTATTAGTAGCGCGGCTTCCCGCGCTACTAGTGGGCACAAAACACGCGCTACTGCTAGGGTTTTCCCTAGTAGTGTATCCTCACGCCGGAGCCCAATGAGTGTGTTGTTTTTGTCCCACACTTCCTCCGTGGTTTGGGTTTCACCCTCCATCCTTTCGTGAGGGGGCTCATGTTCTATTATGGGCTGGATTTTCATGATCTGGCTCCGGATGCTATCCTCCATATCTCGTCATTCATTATCGTGTGTGAGGCTTTTCTCCACATCACCCCGCACTTTGGCTTATGGCTCAAGACCTTCAATGTGAATCCGAAGATGATCGGGGGGCGACATGTGGAGTGCAGAGGTGCTGTAGTAAGCAGAAATGCCGATGCCCCATGGCCGGAGGGTTCTTTCCCAGAAGTATCTGACGTATGGAAGCGGAGGTGGTTTTATGCTACGACCCCAAGGGGCACAAACTGGGTAGCCGCCCCTGAGTTCCGCTCGGGCCCTCTATCGCAGTTGGCATCCTGGACAGACATAGGATGTAATTGGGGGCCCGCAGGTGATGTACCAATACTGCAGAACCGCATCCGGGAGCTTCTCGAGAGGAATATAAACCTTGTTAGCATAATGCAAGTGATGTTAATCCGACGGATGTTGTCGTGCCAACGCTGGCCTCTTAGGATGTGGGAGTCCAATCCGGAGGGTCCTTGGACTGTGAAGCACTTCTTCGGCTTAAAGCTCGAAGAGATGTGCAAATTATTCTTCGGACGGAAAGTAACATGTCCGGATACCACCTAGAATGCGGGCCTAAGCTGCAACCGCCTAGATACTCAAGTAAGTGGCCTTGATACCAGACACCCTGTTTTGTATTTGTCATACTCGTTTATTCTGAACATCTTCCGCATCCAAGAGTGGCTCAGCAAGGCGGAGAGAATCAGGTGTCCGGCACCACTTCCCGAAGGCTCGCCCGCCCCTACCGTGGCCAAGATGCTCGACCGGGTACTCAGCCGGATGCCCTCGGGGAAAGACAAGGGGAAGGATGAGAAATCTGAACCCCACACACTACGCATCCGAACCGGGGATAGTCGGGGAGGAGAGGTCGAGGCCGCCTCCCCACGCGGGAAGAAGAGGGCCGCCTCCGAAGATTTGGAGGCAGAGATGCCCAAATTGGGGAAAAGGGGATCCCCAGGGGTCCTTGCCCCGACGGGCACCCTCACCGCATCATGCCCTCGAACGGGCCAACCCTCCAATGATTCGTAAGTCAATTATTAACTTAAAGGTACTGTATTTCTCCTGGATCAATGACCGGGACTCAACTTTTTGCAGTCCGGCCAGCAGCTCTTCTCAACAGGGATCATCTTCGGGTGACCTTCCTCCGGAGATGATGGAGAGCGAGACCCCACCCGCCTCTCTGGTTCTTGACGCGGGCGATCTCGTGGTATTCTCACGGGGGGTGTTGCAAGACGACATATGCCACAAGGGCTTAGTGTGAGGGTAAGACTGCTGCTGATAGGCCCGGGAGCGGGTATGCGAATAGCATGCGGTAGTTTACCCAGGTTCGGGGCTCTCTGGAGAGATAATACCCCTACTCCTACATGTCTGTATGTATGTAGCATATCTCAGTACAGAGTGCTCCTAGAGCTGTATCTGAGGTCAGTGCCATAGGCATCTGGCCTCGTATATGTCTCATAGGTGTGTGCTAGCTAGCTAGCTTGCTAGCTATCATGCATGCGTGGAGTGCTTGTCCAGGGAGCCATTGTGGCCGGCCAAGTGCATGTAGCGTGTGTGTGTTGTGGTGGATGGATGGATGGATGCTATATATAGTGTGGCTAGCTTAGCATGTAAGCTATGTGGTGGCATGGGAGCAAGGCATGGTGGGTGTCATCCTTGTCCCCTGGGTCACTTCATAAATAGTGCCAGGGGATAAGTGACACTGTACATGATGGCTGGGGTGTCACGTGAACAGTGCCGGGTACGATCGTCACGTCGGGGTCGCGTCAGGCTGCAGTTGACTTCGGGAAGCCGGCTGGTTGGAGCAGTCGACAGCCAGCAGTCGGCCTGGTGGTGTAGTCGGCAGCCAGCAGTCGGCAGCCAGCAGTCGGCCTGGTGGCGCAGTCAGCAACCAGCAATCAGCAGCCGACCGGGAAGTCAGACTGAGGGGCTTTGCTAGCCCCAATGTCTTGAAATACCATCTCACTCTCTTCGGGGTATCCGTGTCCAATTACTCCGACAGTAGCCCCCAAGCCTCCGGGCAACTTGGCAAAGTTGGGCGGAGGTTTTTAGGCGAGTGTTCATGGAAATGATCATAAAAAGACAAAGTTAGTCCACGCAGATATATCAAATGATTGCTTTTAGCACTGCAAGTTTTATGCGGAGGGTGTCGACTCGGTTTCGTCCGAGCCCCCTTAATCTTTTTCGTGTTCCCTCCGCTTTTTGGCTTGTGCTCTCGCTCGCCGGACAGCCGCTCTACGGTCTGTGGATGAGAGTGGGCCGCGAAGTGGAGTGTACAGTACTCAGACTCTGAGAGCGGATTTAACCGAGCAGATGCTCATAAAGGAAACGGTCGGGTCACCCAGAGCATTTTTCTTCCCGGACGTTTTTCGCGTGGGTGGCCTCCAGCGTTCACTCTTGCCAGCCGGACAGCCGCTCTGCGGTCTATGACTGAGAGTGGGCCTTTGGTACCGCGCACGCTACTAAGCCGTCTGTGGGAACTAACATCTCAGGCCGAGCGGCCAGCCCCCGGGCCAACTCTGGCTGGCGCCGGGGCGAACAGTGATGCAACTATAATAAAATGCGGAGATAGCCCCCGAGCATGGCTCGAGGTTATCCGTGCTCTCGCGGTGAAAAAATATGCGGGTGAAGAGCTCACATTGATTTTCATGTAGTCGTGGCAGAGGTCATCAAAGATAGCCGGCGCGGCACGGCACGCGCGGAGCGCGTTGGCGCACCCGCTGGGTGTGGCCTTCGAGCCCCCGGGTGCTCGAAGGGGTCCCGGCCGGTCAGGCTCGACTGACCAGGCGGCGAGGTAACTTGCAGCGCCCGTTTCTTCTTTCTTCTCTTCTGCCGGCTGCTGGCAGCCGGACAAAACTCTTCTCTTGTCTCTTGTTTTGTTTCTTGCAATCTTTCGTGGGGGCGCGCCAGCGCACCCACTGGGTGTAGCCCCCGAGATTCGGGCCGACTGCTGAGCAGTCGGGCCGGATCTCCCGGCGACTACTTTGTCTTCTCTCTCGCGAGGGCGCGTCAGCGCACCCGCTGGGTGTAGCCCCCGAGATTCGGGCCGAGTGCTGAGCAGTCGGGCCGGATCTCCCGGCAACTACTTTGTCTTCTTTTTTTCTTTGTCCAGCTGCGGGCAGCCTGACGCATATTTCTTTTCTCTCTTTTTTCTCGTCAGCCGGCTGTTGACCTGGTTAGTCGGACTTCTTTTCCTTTGTACGAGTAGCCAGCTACAACGCGCAGACTGCCCTTTTTCTTTTTCTCCCAGCCGGCCTCTCTCTCTCTCTTTTCTTCTTCTTTTCCTTTTTTTCCAGTCCGACTCCATGCAGGCAACCGGCTGACGCTCTTTTCTGGCCAACTCCATGCGGGCGGCCGGCTGACGCTCTTTCTCTTTTTTTAGGACTCGGCCACTTCTTTCTCAGCCGGCTTGGGCAGCCGGCCCCTGACTTTTCTCTCACCCGCCCCCCCCCCTTTTTTTTCTGTTTCTTTCTTTTCCCCAGTCGGATAGGGAAATCTCGAACGCAGTCGGCACAGGCGAGCAGCCGACCAGTGGAGGGGCGAACCGGCCACTCGGAGCCGGCCCGGGCCGGGCGCGCGGAGGCACGGGAGCGAGGCGTCGGCGACCCGGCGGCCGGGTGCGGGCGAAGCCGGCCACGGGGCCGACCCAAGGGCCGGCGTGGGGCGAGGCGAGCCCGGGCGGGGCCGGAGCTGTCGCAGGCTCTAAGGTGGCGGACGGCGAGCCAGAGTCGGCCGAGGTCGGGGCGGGACGGCGCAGAGCGGCCCGGAGTAGAGGGTGTGCGCGACGCGGGGAACCTGGCAGCGAGGCGGAGGAGCACGGTCGGAGGCGTGCGAGCTAGTGGGCGGGTGCAGCGAGCCGGACGCCGGGTAGGCGGAGCTGGTGGGGGCCGGTCGTGTGTTGACGCTCGAAAATGGCATGATCACAAAGAGCGACTTGAGGCTATGATGAGATGATGTTAGAATTATGAGTTCATGTTACCACTGGATGGCTCTCTTCAAGCCGATCGATATAAATACAGAGATGGTCCAAAACGAAGCTCGGATGCAAAAGTTATGCCAATCTTAGAGATGCTCGTATTTACACCAGGTTAAACAATGACATGAAACCTAATTAAAACGGCCTCTGATGGAAAAAGTTACAACTGCAAAGTTCTTCGTCTCGTCGAAACGGACGATTTTGATATAAGAATCGTCCCCATCCGAGTTCGTATACAAAAGTTATAGCCAAAACTGTGCGCTGCAGCACTGTATGGCCGGATCATCCGGACCGGGGTCCAGATCATCCGGCCGAGGGTCGAAAAATTGACCAAAACAACAGAAGCTAAAAGTTGAAGCTGGATGATCTGGTTCAACTCCCCGAATGATCCGGGTAAAGGCCGGACAATCCGGGCAATCGTCCGGATGTCCGGACAAGTTTTTCTGCTGCAGACTTTAGAAAACGGCCCGAGACACCCTCAAGATGGCCTCGGATGAAACAGTGTTCATCATGAAAGTTGTGCGTCTCGTCGAGACGGTTGATTTGGATATAAAAAACGTCCAAATCCGTGGTCGTATGAGGATTCTAGAGCCAAAACAGTGAGCTGCTGTCAAAAAACTGGGCTAGGCCGGATCATCCGGGCCTTGAGCCGGACATCCGGGCCGGGGGTCGTGAATAGTCCGTGTTTTATTAGGTTTTGATGATTTGGACGGCTAGGCAAGTCCTTTTCTTGTACGGGAAGTCCACCCGCCTCTTATATAGACAAGAGGTGACGGCCGATTGAACAACAACACACAATCGCAAACGCATCTACAACTTTTTCATCTACGTTTTGTCCCTCCCTCGTTCTTGCTCCCTCGTTCTTCGTCGTTCTTCGTGTTGGAGAGCTGCGAATACCGAGGCTCTAGGGGCGGCTTGACCGACCTAGGGCAGCCCATAGCCGCCGCACTCCCTGACGGGGTCCCTCCCGGGAGTGTAGGGTTTCGGGTTCTCAAAAGCTCTCGCCGGTCGACTTGCGAATCGCGCTTCCGGTGAGACTCCTTCGACGTGAGCTGCGGTGCATCACCCTCGACGTTGGAGGTACACGGTGACGTGTTCGTGTGCGAACACACTTTTTGGCGACTCCGCTGGGGACAAGATCAATCATCATCATCATCCATCATGTCTGGCAACGAGAAGATTCCCAAGCCCTCGGAAATCGACTCCAATAACATAATCATGCCCAATTTTGAGGAGTTATCGGAGGAACATCGCCAAGCTTATGAGGAGTACAAGAAGGCGCGTGAAGAGAAGGAGATGCAGGAGTTCCTTGCTAAGTTCAAAAAGGATCGTCAAGGCAATATCACTCCGGTTGGAGAAATCAAGTTTCCTCCTCTTCATGATGAACAGGTTAAACCCTCTGTAAGTAATACCTTCTCTCCTGAGGTATGGGCTGAAATTGATAGTCGCATTACTGATAGCAATAATCTTTTATACCAAATTTTCTTGGAAAATAGTAATGCTAAAAATAGTGTGCCTCAATCATCTAGTGGTAATGTTGGTGTGCCTGCTACCACAGAAATCCCTAGTCCAACTTTACCTATTTCATCGGCGCCTCCCGTGCCGATGAATTTTTATCCTAGCCCCACAAATCAAATTGTTCTGCACCCATTAATCCTATCATGAGTATGCCAAGTTCGGTGGTGACGCCCAACCAAACCCTACCTACAAGAGCAAACACTGTTAGATCACTACCGAATTACAATTCGGCATGCATGCCACAATTCACACCTGCAACTACTAACCCTACTCCTCCTATGCTACCGCCACAAGCTTCATCGTCCACCATGGATGATGGTCTAGCTAATCTTAGAGGGGAGATGGCTAAGATGCTCCGAGAGAATTTTGGAGTTGAGTTACCAAGGAACCGTATTTACCAAAAGCCATATCCAGAATACTTTGATGCAATTCAATGCCCTCCGGGATATAAAATTCCAGATTTTGTTAAGTTTAATGGAGAGGGAACAAAAACCATCTGGGAGCATGTTAGTCAGTACTTGGCACAATTAGGTGAGGCAAGTTCACGAGATGAGTGGAGAGTACGTTATTTTCCTTTATCTTTAACCGGTACTGCTTTCTCGTGGTTTTCTGCGTTACCACCTGGTTCTGTTACTACATGGTTTCACTTGGAGCAAAAGTTTCATGATCACTTCTACAGTGGTGACAATGAGCTTAAACTATCCCATCTTACATCGGTTAAGCAAAAGTATGATGAATCGGTCTCCGATTATGTCAAAAGATTTAGGGATACAAAAAACCGGTGCTATAGTTTGGTGATAACCGAGAGAGATTTGGCTGATCTTGTGCTTAGTGGTTTGAGAACTCATATTAGAGAAAGGCTAGAAGGATACGAGTTTTTAAATATCAACCAAGTCTTGCAAAGGGCTTTGGCTCAAGAAAGCCGAAGCAAAGATCTTAAAGAGGTGCATAGATATAAAACTGATCGTCCCAAGGTGAATATGGTTGAGTATGATAGTGACCACTCGAACGATGAGGGTGATATTTATGCCGCTGAATTTGTTTGGCCATCTAAGGCCAAACCGTTTACTTGCAATGATTTAAAGCCGATTCATAAGAATCGTGATGAAGAGATGAAATTTACTTTCAACATTGCTAAGTGTGATAAAATATTTGATGCTTTGTTGCAAGCCAAGATTATTAGAATATCTCATACTTTACCGCCGTTCGAAGAGCTGAAACGGCGTGCTTATTGCAAGTATCATAATTCTTTTTCTCATGCTACTAATGATTGTAATGTTTTTCGACGACAGATACAATCGGCCATTAATGACGGATGATTGAATTTTTCTGAGATGCAAGTTGACAAGCAACCTTTCCCAATGAACACCATGGATTTGGAGGGGAAGAAGATGTTAATTCGGCCCAACATAGCCGAATCAGCTAATAAAAATAATATTGTCATTGGTGAGCCCAGGAAAAATGAGGAGAGCAACAAGGTCTTGGGGAGACAAGTTGTGCTTGACAAGCAACCAAGTGGAAAGGAGGTAATCAAGATCACCATCAAGAATCCCACACTCGGGGGGCAACCACAAGTGCAAGAGAACACTCATGTCAAATTTGTTAAGCCCAAGAGTCCAGAGGTTGGCAAGTGGAAGACGAATGAAGCTAAAGTGCAGCGCAAGAGAATCAAGCCAACTTTTGATATGCTGTTGTCCAAGTATGCCAATCAAGTGGCCGGTTCTAGCTCTAACCGGTCATCAAATTTGAAGCGCTCAAGATCACCTCCGAGGGAAGAATTTCAGCATCACGCTAGGCCATATGGGTCATGGGCACCAGGACCATGGATGGCGCCGCCCCCTTATGCGCCATACTACATGGGAGGCTTCAATGGAGGATGGGGGCAGCCCCCAATGGCCCCTTATGCTTTTCATCCGGGTTGGGCAGAACCAAGGAGGCCCGTTCATGAGAGGCTTTCTTATCCCACACGAGGCCGTTTGAACAATGGTGTCAATCAGCCAATGCAAGAATCAAAAAAGGGTCAACCGGCAAGTGTGGCGTGCCAAATCACCAAGTGCTGAAATTTCAGAGCCTAGCAAGCAAAAGGAGAAGAATGCTAGTGGTGAAACTATTATGATAGGCACTAAAGAATTAATAATCAAAGAGCCGATTATTGTTGATAATCCGGCTAATTCTAATAAAGATGTGGCTGCGGTCCAGCAAGGCCCCATGGCTAATGATCATGAAGCTAGCACAAGCAAGGCCAAGTTGAGGGATCCAAAATATACTCAGCCTAAGTGGTGTCCTTCCGGTCTCACCAAGGCGCAAAAAAGGAGATTGCAGCGCATGAGGAGTCATGAGAAGGAGGAACAAGAGGCAGAAAAGCTAAGGGATAAATTATTCAATGAAAGCCGCCCCATGGTACCCCCAAAACAAGTGTGGAGGCCAAAGCAAAAGGAAAACATTGCAGCTTCTGCATTGGTCATAGCAACACCTACACCACCGACAGAGGACGATGCGGCTACTATTACATCGTCCACTTTGCCTACTACTTCCTCTTCCCTTGAAGATATTTCGGAGTCAGTGGACATGCTTGCGGAAGGAGATGAAATGCTTGATTATGAGTCTACACCGGTTCATGAAGGTATGGATATTAATATGGTGTATTACTTACCCGCTGAATTTCATGCTATAGATGAAGAAGGGGAGGTAGCTCAGCTAGATTTTGGTCCTAAAAATGCTATATTCGAGAAGCCAGAAGAGCCGGTGACGCACTTGAAGCCATTGTTCCTTAAAGGTCATATTAATGGATCGCCGGTTGCTAGAATGCTTGTCGATGGTGGTGCTGTGGTGAATCTTATGCCATATTCGGTCTTCAAAAAATTGGGGCTGCGTGATGAAGAGTTAATAAAGACCAACATGGTGCTTAATGGATTTGAAGGCAAAGAGAAAACTGAAGCCAAAGGTGTGATGTATGTGGAGCTAACGGTGGGAAGCAAAACTTTGGCTACTGCATTCTTTGTCGCCGAGGTGCAAGGTAACTACAATGTGATATTAGGCCGCGATTGGGTACATGCAAACCAATGCGTGCCATCTACTATGCACCAGTTTTTGATTCAATGGGTTGATGATGAAGTAGAAGTCATTCATGCGGATAATTCGGCTTGTGTTGCTTTGGTCGATGCATCGGTGGATTGGCAACATCCCAATGCTACTTGCTTGACGGGGCGCGACTTATCAGAATATGATTTTCTTAGCGCCACAAAAAGTGGTTTCGTGCCCGTTTCTTTAAAGCCGGTTGGCGATAATCGGCTCCAAGGTATGATGTATTTAAATGGATCCTAACTCAGAGTGGTTACAAAGGCGTCTTGTAGAATATCGGTCCAATGAGAACGATATGTATGAGTCCATAGAAGAGTTAGATGATATGGATAAATTAGGACAAGGTTTTACATCGGCCGATCCATTAGAAGAGATAGATATAGGAGATGGTTCAATTCCTAGGCCGACATTTGTAAACGAAAATTTAAGAGCCGATCATAAGCTAAGTTGATCGAGCTATTGAAAGAATATGTTTGTTGCTTTGCATGGGAATATCATGAGATGCCAGGTTTAAGCCGAGAGCTAGTGGAGCATCGGTTACCTATAAAGGCCGGTTTTAGACCATACAAGCAATCGGCCAGAAAGTTTAATCCAAAAACGTATGACCGGATCAAGGAAGAGCTTGGTCGTTTGCTTAAAGCTAATTTTATTAGACCTTGCAGGTATGCCGAGTGGATTTCTAACATTGTACCAGTAGAGAAGAAAGGCTCCGGCAAGTTGAGGGTGTGCATTGATTTCAGATATTTGAATAGAGCTACACCTAAAGATGAGTATCCCATGCCAATAGCCGATATGCTTATTAATGATGCTTCTGGACATAAGGTCATTAGCTTTCTTGATGGTAATGCGGGGTATAACCAGATTTTTATGGCCGAAGAGGACATGTCCAAAACGGCTTTTCGATGTCCCGGTTTCCTTGGTTTATTTGAGTGGACAGTGATGACCTTTGGATTAAAAAATGCCGGTGCCACATACCAAAGGGCTATGAATTTAATTTTTCATGATTTACTTGGTGTTATACTTGAGGTTTATATTGATGATATTGTTGTCAAATCGGATGCTTTTGAATCTCACTTAGCCGATTTGCGTTTGGCTTTTGAAAGAATGAAGAAATATGGGCTGAAAATGAATCCTTTGAAGTGTGCCTTTGGTGTATCGGCTGGGAAGTTTCTGGGTTTCATTATTCATGAAGATGGCGTGGAAATTGATCCCAAAAAGATAGAAGCTATACAGAAAGTAGAGGCTCCAACATGCAAAAGAGATATGCAAAAATTCCTTGGCAAGGTCAATTATTTGAGGAGGTTCATAGCCAATCTATCAGGGAAGGTTGATGCATTTACTCCTATCCTTCGGTTAAAGAATGATGTTGATTTTACTTGGGGGGCAAAACAGCAAGAGGCATTTGATATGATTAAGAAATATTTGTGCACTCCTCCGGTTATGAAAGCGCCCAGGCACAGGGAGCCATTTAAACTTTACGTTGCAGCAGAGGAAGGTGTTATTGGTGCTGTTTTGACTCAAGAGACCGAAGGAAAGGAGCATGCTATTACTTATTTGAGCCGACGGTTATTGGACGCCGAGACAAGGTATACATTTATTGAGAAATTATGCTTATGCTTATATTATGCTTGCACAAAATTGAGACATTATCTAGTGCCTAGTACTTGCATTATAGCTTGTCAAACCGATGTCATCAAATACATGTTGCATAGGCCAATTCTTAGTGGTAGAATTGGCAAGTGGGCTTATGCTTTAATTGAATATGATTTGGCTTATGAATCTCTGAAATCCATGAAAGGCCAAATTGTTGCTAATTTTATTGTTGAGCATCGGATTGATGACAAGCATGATATTGATATAAACCTTGTCTCATTAGTACCATGGAGATTATATTTTGATGGTTCAGTTTGTAGCAATGGCCAAGGTGTTGGTATTGTTTATATATCTCCTCATGGTGCTGTTTTTGAAGCCTCATGCCGCTTAGAATATTTTTGCACAAATAATCAAGCCGAATATGAAGCATTGTTATTCGGCTTAGAGATGTTGCTTGCCATAGGTGCTACACATATTGAGGCTTTTGGTGATTCGTTATTAGTAGTGCAACAAATATCCAAAGTCTTTCAATGTTTTGACGAATCACTTAATGTTTATCTTGATAAATGTCTAGATATAATTTCTAATTTGGATTATTTTAGCATTGCTCATATATCTAGACATGACAATTGGAGAGCAAATGAGTTGGCACAACAAGCATCCGGCTATCATGTTGATCGTGGCATGTTTCATATTTCTCAAAGGCCGATGTCTAGTCTTGCCAACATAGGGGAGGCCGAACCGGAGCCCACCGTTTCGGCCACTAATGAAATATTTAATGCAGGAGAAAATCAAGACTGGAGGAAACCCATTATTGATTATTTGTGTGATCCTAGTAAAAGGGTGGACAGGACTGTTCGGCGTATGGCTTTCAAATACACAATGAGAGATGATGGTCTCTATCGCCGAACGGTTGATGATGTTCTTTTAAAGTGCTTGGACGAGGACCAAGCGAGAGTTGCTATGGGAGAGGTCCATGAAGGTATTTGTGGCACTCATCAGTTGGCTCCCAAGATGAAATGGCTATTACGAGGTGCTGGGTTTTATTGGCCGACGATGGTTAATGATTGCTTCCGGTATTATAAAGGATGTGAAGCTTGTCAAAAGTTTGGTGATATTCAGTTGGCTCCCGCTGCTATGTTACATCCTATTATCAAGCCGTGGCCTTTTAGAGGTTGAGGATTAAACTTTATTGGAGAGATTCATCCTTCTACTTCAAAGGGGCATCGGTTCGTGTTGGTGGCGACTGATTATTTCACTAAATGGTCTGAAGCAATACCACTCAAAAATATGACGCATACAGAGGTAATTCAATTCATAACTGAGCATATTATTTATAGATTCGGCATTCCTCAAACATTAACTACGGACCAAGGTTCATCCTTTATGTCACATCAAGTTAGAGAATTTGCCGAATCATATAAGATAAAGTTGCTCAATTCCTCTCCATATTATGCCCAAGCCAATGGACAAGCTGTGTTTAGTAATAAAATATTAATCAAGCTCGTCAAGAAGAAGATTGAGGATAATCCAAGGAGATGGCATGAGCTATTGTCCAAAGCTCTGTGGGCACACAGAATCTCAAGGCATGGTGCTACAAAGGTAACTCCATATGAGCTTGTATATGGTCAAGAGGTCGTTTTACCAGTGGAAGTGAATTTGAATGATTTGAGAATAGCCAAACAAAATGATTTATCGGCGGTGGACTTTTATAACATGATGATGGACAATATTGATGAAGTCGCCGATAAACGTTTGGCTGCTTTGAAGGCCATAGAGAGAGATAAGTTGAGGGTGGCAAGAGCTTGCAATAAGAAGGTCAAGTTGAAGAATTTTCAAGTTGATGATCCCGTGTGGAAGGTGATTCTACCAATTGGTTCAAAAGACAGAAATTTGGGAAGTGGTCTCCAAGTTGGGAAGGTCCTTTTAAGTTTACAAGAATAGTTTCCGGAAACTCATATTTGGTGGAATCCATACAAGGCACATTGTTACCTCGACCTCTCAATGACAAATATTTAAAGAAGTACCACCCAAGTGTGTGGCAAGAAGCCTAGATAGGCAACACCCGATATATAACTATCCCCTAAGAAAAGACATGGCCGATATATAACTATTGCCCTAAGCACATATAAATGGCCGATGGAGTGTAGACATCGTCCTTACAACAAACTCTGGATAAATTACTTTTTGGCATCCAAGCTTTGCCGAAAAACAGGGGGGCATGTGTTGGCGCCCGAAAATGGCATGATCGTAAAGAGTGACTTGAGGGTATAATGAGATGATGTTGAATTATGAATTCATGTCACCATTTGATGGCTCTCTTCAAGATGATCAAAATAGATATGGAGATAGTCCAAAACGGAGCTCAGATGCGAAAGTTATGACAATCTTAGAGATGCTCGTATTGAAACCTGATTAAAGAATTGCATGAAACCTAACTAAGATGGCCTTGCATGAAACATATTTTAGCTGCAAAGTTCTTCATCTCGTCGAAACGGACGATTTTGATATAAAACTCGTCCCCATCCAAGGTCGTATGCAAATTCTATAGCCAAAACCGTGCGTTGCAGCAATGTTTGGCCGGATCATCCGGGCCAGGGTCCAGATCATCCGGGAAATCGAAGAACCAAAAGAACAGAAGGTTTATGATGAAGCCGGATGATCTGCGTCCAGTCGTGGATGATCCGGGTAAAGGCCGGACAATCCGGGCAATCGTCCGGATGTCCGGACAAGTTTTTCTGCTGCAGACTTTAGAAAACGGACCGAAACACCCTCAAGGTGGCCTCGGATGAAAAAGCGTTCAACATGAAAGTTGTGCGTCTCGTCGAGACGGTTGATTTGGATATAAAAAACGTCAAAATCCGTGGTCTTATGAGGATTCTAGAGCCAAAACAGTGAGCTGCTGTCAAAAAACTGGGCTAGGCCGGATCATCCGGGCCTTGAGCCGGACATCCGGGCCGGGGGTCGTGAATAGTCCGTGTTTTATTAGGTTTTGATGATTTGGACGGCTAGGTAAGTCCTTTTCTTGTACGAGAAGTCCACCCGCCTCTTATATAGACAAGAGGTGACGGCCGATTGAACAACAACACACAATCGCAAACGCATCTACAACTTTTTCATCTACGTTTTGTCCCTCCCTCGTTCTTGCTCCCTCGTTCTTCGTCGTTCTTCGTGTTGGAGAGCTGCGAATACCGAGGCTCTAGGGGCGGCTTGACCGACCTAGGGCAGCCCATAGCCGCCGCACTCCCTGACGGGGTCCCTCCCAGGAGTGTAGGGTTTCGGGTTCTCAAAAGCTCTCGCCGGTCGACTTGCGAATCGCGCTTCCGGTGAGACTCCTTCGACGTGAGCTGCGGTGCATCACCCTCGACGTTGGAGGTACACGGTGACGTGTTCGTGTGCGAACACCGCGGGCGCGAGGTGGAGGCCGAACCGCGGGGACGACGAGCGGCCGGCCGGGTCGCGTGGGAGGCGGCGGCGGGGTCGCGCGGACGGCGGAGCGAAGGAGACGGCTGGCAGCCGAGTCGCGCGGGAGCCGGCGGCCGGGTCGCACGCTCGGCGGAGGGAGGGGACAGCCCGCGGGTGGAGCAGCCGGCGCGGCCGGGCGGTGCGAGCGCGCGGATGGCCGGGCAAGGAGGGGCACGGCTGCGCACGGGGCGAAGCCAGCCTGGAGCCTGTGTGTGCGAGGCAGCAGCGACGGGCCATGCGGGGCCGCACGCGCAGGGGCGGGCACAGGTGGAGGCGGCATGAGCCCGCCGGAACAGATCTGCAGTGGGGCTGCCCGCGGTGGTTCGGGCGGACGGCCTACTGGGGCGGAGGCATGGAGCCACCTAGGCGCGGCCGAGCGGCCGTGGAGGCGAGGCCGCGGGCCGGAGCTGCGGAGCCGCGCGCGTAGCAGAGCGAGGCAAACCGCACCAGCGGGGGAGCACGGGCAGAGGAGGACCAGGCATCTGGCCGTCATCTGACCAAAGTCCGCCTAAGGCTGGTTGTAATGGGGAGTATCATATACTAGTATCATGCATATGATACTAGTGTATGATACTACCTCCCTAATGCATAGTATCATATATTAGTATCATGTAGTACTCTATTTATTGCCATGCATGACACAAAGTAGCATAGCATTTAATATGATACGGTATCATGATATGATACTACACCCTCTCTTTCTTCATTTAATGTTATGACACCTCATCAAAATTGTCTAGTTGGCATGCATGATACTACCTATGATACTACCATTACGACCAGCCTAATATCTTGCTAGCGATCGGATAGTGCATGGCCAGCATATGAGAGTCTGGGGCGTGTATGACCATTGTATGGGTGGTGTTTGACCATGGTTTGACTTGTATCTAGCTAGCTTGCGTAGATGAAATATGGAGGAGCCAAGGCGCGTTCCGACCGGAACAAGGCGCAGCGCCGAGAGGAGCAGACGCGAGCGGCGCATGGATGGATGCGGCCGACCGAAGCGGGGCCCCGTGCGCGGCGCGCGCGCGGTCGGTTTGGCCGGCGTCGCGATGGTGGTGAAGAAGAGGGCGAGGCCGACGACGAGGGCGCGCCGTCCCGCACGGCCGCTCCGGGGGCGGGTCGAAGTCGAGCCCCCGAGCACTACCGGAGAGATGGCGTGACGCCGCGGCGGGGAAGACGAAGATGGTCCCGCCCGGACAGCGAAACCAGCAGCAGCGTGGTAGCATAGTACCGCCCCACGGTGGGCACCAAATGTCGTGGTATTCTCACGGGGGGTGTTGCAAGACGACATATGCCACAAGGGCTTAGTGTGAGGGTAAGACTGCTGCTGATAGGCCCGGAAGCGGGTATGCGAATAGCACGCGGTAGTTTACCCAGGTTCGGGGCTCTCCGGAGAGATAATACCCCTACTCCTACATGTCTGTATGTATGTAGCATATCTCAGTACAGAGTGCTCCTAGAGCTGTATCTGAGGTCAGTGCCATAGGCATCTGGCCTCGTATATGTCTCATAGGTGTGTGCTAGCTAGCTAGCTTGCTAGCTATCATGCATGCGTGGAGTGCTTGTCCAGGGAGCCATTGTGGCCGGCCAAGTGCATGTAGCGTGTGTGTGTTGTGGTGGATGGATGGATGGATGCTATATATAGTGTGGCTAGCTTAGCATGTAAGCTATGTGGTGGCATGGGAGCAAGGCATGGTGGGTGTCATCCTTGTCCCCTGGGTCACTTCATAAATAGTGCTAGGGGACAAGTGACACTGTACATGATGGCTGGGGTGTCACGTGAACAGTGCCGGGTACGGTCGTCACGTCAGGGTCGCGTCAGGCTGCAGTTGACTTCGGGAAGCCGGCTGGTTGGAGCAGTCGGCAGCCAGCAGTCGGCCTGGTGGTGCAATCGGCCTGGTGGTGCAGTCAGCAGCCAGCAGTCAGCAGCCGACCGGGAAGTCGGACTGAGGGGCTTTGCTAGCCCCGATGTCTTGAAATACCGTCTCGCCGTCTTCGGGGTATCCGTGTCCAATTACTCCGACAGGCGACACCGACGTATCGTCACGGAGGAGCCCGGATCCGCCAAGGCCGGAAGCCAATGCGTCAGCCGCCCTAAGTCCGGACGTACTGACGGGCTTACTGGAGCGGGCTGCACTCTCGGAGGAGCACCGCTCATTAATGAGCATGGTGCTCAAGAAGATTTCATCCGCTACAAGCGTTTTGAATGAAGCATTCACAAACCTGCTCTGAGGCTTTGAGGTATGTAATAGAAAACTCGCTATTTCTTTGGTTGTAAGGCACGCGCTAGGTGTGCTGCATATAGATAGCAGCCCCTGAGACTCTGGTTGCCCGCCCTAGGCGGCAAACAGGGGATCATAAACCAATGATAGTTCTGTAAACGTGTGCAGGTACCTGTGGGTCTGGCCGTCGGCCCGTCCGTTGAAGTTGCCGAACTATCAAGGAAAATTGGGTCGATTGATGCCGATATTACTCTGATGAATGAGCGGCTGTATACATCACAAGGTTGTGCCGTGTCTCCCATTGCATAGGAAAATATTAGGGTGGCATGTATTAATATAATTTGTTCAGACTGCAGATGGTGCTGCTGCCGTGGAGGCCCTGAGGGCTGAACTTGCTCTAGCCAAGGAACAAGCTCGGGTGAGCGATGCGGCTGCCCTAAAGGCGGTCGAGGAATTGAGAGCCGAACAGACTGCTCATCGCCGAAGCGAGGAAAAGATAGCCGAAATGGCTATCGAGTTAAAATATGCCGCTGACCGGTATGAGCTCCTGAAGAAGGAGCATGAAGATAAATCGGCTGACCTGAGCAAGGCACTGAATACCACCAAGGAAATACGAGCCGAGCTCAGAGGTGCGCGGGAGGAGCTTCAACAGGCCGGAAAAATCGCGGCTGAAGGCTCCTACTTGCTGCGGACGAAGTTCTTCGATCCAAAGTACGCTCCCCTTGATGGACGCTGGAGCTCGCCGGACACATACACGGACCTGGCAAAGAGTACTGCTGATGCTATGGAGTTCTTCAAAAGTCAGGGTGAAAAGGAGGTGGAGAAGCTTTTTTGGTCGCAGTTCCATGCTCCCACTCTCCCGCTGCCGTTAAGTGATAAGATGGCTGCTGTGGCGGAGCTTCACAGGCTGTCCGGGCTTGCGATGCGGTCTGTAATAGATCATCTTTGGCCGAAGGAGCCTAAGCCGGACAGCTACTTTGGTTTAGTGCAACAATTCCTTGGGGTTGTGCCCCGGATCGATGCCATGAGGAGGTCAGCATGTATAGAGGGTACGCGGATGGCCCTTGCACGCATTAAAGCATATTGGACGGATATGGATGCCACTATGATAGCGTCTCAGGATCCGGTAGGGGGTCAATATTCGGCCGAGCACTACTTGGCGCAGGTCACGGAGGGTGCCCGCCTGATAGAGGCGCAGTGCCATAAGAATCTCCTCTTCGAGTGATGATTCGAATCATTGTAAAAACGTTTTGATTAGAAGGTTATATTTATAATTTGTGTTTGAAAATATGATTGTGTCCCTTGTGCGGCCGTTCATATATATATATATATATATATATATATATATATATATATATATATATATATATATATATATATATATATATATATATATATATATATATATATACACACACACACACACACATAAACACTATTCTGATCACGGGATCAGAATAATATTCTGATCACAACCTGAACTGCCTGAGTAAGGCGCCTGAACTTCTCTCTGTACGAACCCGACCTTCGGGCTATCTTCGCAACCGTGCCTTCTACCGCGAGTTTTTCTGGTTAGTCGTGTTCCATGTGATGTAAGTGTAATCTTCAAACGATTTTTAGCAACTAAATACTCGTTTTAGATAGGAATCTCGCTCATAGGCGGATTTTGCACTCGGGTCGTGAAGAACTCGCGTTTTTTGCGACTTTACTGCCTCAGTTGTTCGACCTGAACTTCCCCATGTGCTAGGTTGAACTTCCTGCAACATTGCGTAGGGCTTGCTATATACCGTTGGAAAGCTATGGACACGCGTATCAAGACCCAAGTTAATTTTTTCGCAAAATGTAAGCGGTTTAAGAGCAGTTTTGAAAACCGTTTTTTCTTCACACAAAAAACGTGAATCGTATTTTCGATCGCATTTCTAAACCGTTTATCCGAATGAGGCATATAATATGGCGTTGGAAAGCTGCTGCAAAACCGCTCCTTCCACACGTTGAAAGTTTTTTCTAATTCCCTATGGTTAAAGAGTAATTTGAAAAAACGTAAAATTTTGTAAACAGAACAGCTGAGTTCATTTTTTCGATGTCATTTCTAAACGGCTAATCCAATAGAGGCATATGATATGGCGTTGGAAAGCTTATGAAAATGCGCTACTTTTTCATCTTGAAAGTTTTTTTCTAATTTTGAATGGTTTAAGTGTAATTTAGAAAATGGTCCAAGTCCTACCGAGTTCGTATTTTCGAGCTAATTTTTTAACCGTGCGTCCGAATGCAGCAAATGATATGGCGTTGGAAAGCTTGAACAAATGCGAAACATTTTGTTTTGTATTGTTTATCCCAATTCTTTACGGTTTTAAGTCAGTTTCGAAAATGGCGAAAAACATATTTTCACCGTAATTTCTATGAACTTTATCGGAATTGGGCGAATAATATACTGTTGAAAAGCTACAGAAAATGCGAAACTTTTTCATTTTGATGGTTTTCTCTGATTCCTAGCTGTTTTAAAGTAATTCCGAAAACGGCGGGATCATTTGTTCTGCCTCTATCGCGAAACAGATTCTTCGAAAATGCACCGCCTGAAGAACCTGAACTTCTCAGTGCGTGTACCTGAAATTCACTCTGTTTTTGACGTGATTTTTTTGCTCGCAGCTCTTCATCCACTGCTCGTAGCTCTCCATCCACTCACTGGAATTGAGCAAGTGATATACCGATGGAAAGCTATTGTAAACACGCAAATTTTCCGTGTTGATCATTTTTTCATACTCGCGACGATTTTAAAAGTTTTTCATCTCAAAATCATTCAGTGTAGTAGGTGAACTTCCTACTGTTTTCACGTTGAACTTCTGTGACGTATTCTCGTTTGTAATTTTCTCATCCATTTCGTCAGTGTTACAAAAATGATATTCTTTTTATACAAACCTCTCTCACAATTTTTTTTAACTTTCTCCGACCGAGGACTTGAATTTACACAAATAATATTCCTGCCGTTTTGAGGTAAATTAGAAAATGGCGAGATCATGATTTCTGCGTTCATCGCGAACGGAAATGCACTGCGTGAAGTAGTAGAACTTCTGGGGCATGTCTGTTTGAACTTCACTTTGTTGTTGACGTGCTGTTTTTTGCACTGCGTGAAGTAGTTGAATTTCTGGGGCATGTATGTTTGAACTTCACTCTGTTTTACTTTATTTTATTTTTATATGAAATACACACCATGTAGTACGTTGACTTCCCGTTGTTATCACTTTGAACTTCTCTCTGGTTTGAGAGAATTGTTTTAAAACACAAAAAACAACATATTTTTTATGTATTTTGGACATCTAAATACACGGTGAACCTCTCTCACAAGAATTTTTGAACTTTCCCTCGCCGAGCACTTGAACTTCTAGCAACCATTTTTACATTTATGAGATTGTTTTCAAAAGTGCAAAAAGTGGCGATGTGCTTTTTATTTTCTTTAAATGGTAAATACTAGGTTTTAATAAACTCTGAACTTCTATGTTATTTCTATTTGAACTTCACCTTTTTATATTTTGGGTAAAGAATTGCATTCAACTTTTATACGGAAAAAATCGAACATGGAAATACAAGGTGAACCTCTCTCGCAAGAATTTTTGAACTTTCCCAGATAGAGCACTTGAACTTCTTGCAACAAACCTTTTAAGCCTTTTGTTTTCTATTCTTATATTCTTATGTGAAACGCATTCCATGTGGTAGTTGAACTTCCCGCTCTTTTCACCTTGAACTTCTGTCACATTTTTTTGTTCAACCTCTTTCACACGAATTTTTGAATTTTCTCGGGCTGAGCACTTGAACTTGTAGCAACAAATCTTTCAGCACTTGCTTTTTTCATTCTTTTTTAATACAAAATGCACAGCGTGTAGTACGTGAACTTCTCGCAGTTATCAATCTGAACTTTTCTCGGTTACGTGAAAATATTTGAATTTTTTATGAATTTTAATCCGAATTTGTTAATCCTTTTTTATGAATTTTGAAGCGCTCTATTTTTAAAAGTTGAACTTCTTGTTATTTAATTTTTGAACTTCTTGGTTCCATTCTTTAATAACGAGGAAAATCTGAGTTTTCTATAATCATCGATCTTCTCCATCCATTTAATATGGACTTCCTGATTTTATTTCTTAATAAATTTTGTGAAATTTTGAAGCGCTCTATTTTTTTAATAATTGAACTTCTTGTTATTTTATTTTTGAACTTCTTGTTTCCATTCTTTAATAATGAGGAAAATCTGAGTTTTCTATAATCATCGAACTTCTCCATCTTTTTAGTATGGACTTCCTGGTTTTATTTCTTAATCTTTTTATGAAATTTGAAGCGCTCTATTATTAAAAGTTGAACTTCTTTGTTATTTGTTTTTCGAACTACTTGTTTCCATTCCTTAATAACGAGGAAAACCATGACTTTTTATTCATTTTTCTCATATTAAACACACACCATGTAGTACATGAACTTTTTCCATTTTTCTAATTTGAATTGTTTATTTTCTTTTTTGAAATCAAATTGCTATCAAATAATAACTGAACTTCTTTGTGGATTGAGAGAATTATTTTAAAACACAAAAAAGAATTTCAAACATGGAAATACGCGGTGAACCTCTCTCTCAAGAATTTTCGAACTTCCGACGGAAGAGCACTTGAACTTCTAGTAATAAAAAATTTAGACTTCAATTTTTACTCTTTTTTATCGTATGAAACACACACCATGCAATATGTGAACTTCAGGTTGTTATCACTTTGAACTTCTGTCTATTTCACTTTAGTAACAGAAAAAATCTGAGTTTTTTACAGACATCGAACCGCTCTAAAATTTTTTATTTGAACTTCTTTGTGTGTTTTCTAGAAATGTGAGAATTGAAGTTTTGTTAGAAACATCAAACTTCTTCGTTATTTCGAATAGAACTTATTGGTCTTGTTCTTTAGTAACGGAAAAAAACTGAGTTTACAAATAAATATCAAACTGCTCTGCTTTTAAAAATTGAACTTCTTGGTTTTATTATTTAGTAACGAGAAAAAATCGACCATTTAACATGCATTGAATTACTCCGTTTTTTAAAATTGAACTTCGTGGTTTTTATCTTTAGTATCGGGAAAATCTATAAACATCAAACAACTTCAATTTTTTTAATTAGGACTTCTTGGTGTTATTCATTAGTATAGAAAAAAATCCTAGTTATGTAATAAACATCGAACCTCTCACTTGTTTAAATTTGAACTTCCAGATCTTAAAAAATACAGGGGCACATGCATTTTTACAAACCTTTTAAACTACTCAATTTTTTTCATTTGACTTTCTTGGTTTTGAATATAATTTTTGAACTTCTATGTTATTTAAATTTGAACCTCTCCAATTTTTTACTAAAATGTAGAAACACCATTTTTTATTAACTTTTTGAACTGCTCCATTTTTTATTTTTGAACTTCTTGGTTTATTCTACGGTACTAGGGAAAGTTACAGGTTTCTAATAAACATTGAAGCAACCTATCTTTTAAATTTGAACGTCAAGGTGTGTTTTAGAAATGGTTGAACTTAAAAAACAAAATTATGTTTTTCCACCTTTCTACGAACTTACTATGTTATATCTTGTGAAGTTTTATTTTTTGTCTCACGACATTTTTAGGCATTTTTTTGCTGTCGGTGAAATGGCCTTGGCGGTCCTGTTTTTTACAATGATGATTTTCTTCAGTATGTGGTACACGTGAACTTATCAAATTTCTGAAACATGAACTTCTCATGCTATTGAAATTCAAGAAAATTACACACAAAAATACACAACACTTCGTGTGCTACATGCATTTACACAAATATTAATGCTCACATCTGAAAGAGCATAAAGTTCACACGCTGAGTTCAAAAAATAGAGTGAAATTTTTTCAAGAAATGTTGGACATTTTGGTAGGTGAACTTGTACAATTTTTCAATTGGTTTGCACGCTGAACCGCGTCATCGTTGGAAATAAAAAATCTATTAGTAAGTTGTCTCAGTTTTTCTCTAGGCATCACAATAGATACTTCAACTTCGAATCACAAGATTACATAGGAACATATATATTGTGTGCATATACAGAGACAAAAGGTATGTGTATTACTTTTTCTCGCTTAATAAAATACTATTCTCTTGTGGGAACAAACACAAACACTTGTTGTGCACACGAGCTGGTTACAATCTCTGAAACTTTTTCTTCAGATCGTGTGCACACATGCAACACACATGCACCACACCATAACAATGCTCTAGCACAGGACGCACCCAATATAACAATGCTCCATGCTCCTCATACTCTCTGCGACAACACCCATCAGTTGCTCGTCTCCCCCGCAGTGGCTTGCATGAGCAATAGATCTCACTGTCGAGCAACAAAAAAAAACAAATATGAACCTAACTCAGGAAGGTCAAAGTGGCCTCCACGAGAAGTTCAACATGGCAAAGGGCGAAGCAGCTGGGGGGCGGGGTCGGGAGGAGGCTGGTGTTTGCCCAGGGCGGCGCGGGGGGGGGGGGGGACGGCGCGTGGTGCTCTCTCAATGGGATCCAGTAGGAAACGGAAAAAAGGCTGTTGGGGAGCTGTGGATGAGGAGTAGGAGGGCACGCCGGAACAAAGGGCAGGCCGCGCCGGAGCAGGGGGAAGGTCGCGGCAGCGTAGAAGGAAGTTCACGCCGGACGGGAGGGAAGTTCGCGCCGGACGGGAGGAAAGGGCGCGCCGCACTACACTACAGATATCCAACGACGGCGTGTCGAATCTGTCCGGCCGCTGCTATGACATTTGAACTTCGGTGTCGTGCTCGGGGATGGAGGAGGGAACGAGAAGGAGGCCGGTGTCGACGCGTCGTGCTCGAGGACGAAGGAGCCCGTCTAAGCATCACCGCTCCCACGCGTGAGCATCCCTGGGATCCGGCCGGTCGCGGCTGTTGAAGGCGGCTAGAGACGGCAGTGCTCGAGGAAGAAGGAGCTTGCCGGAGCAGCACCGCCTCCCCTGCGTGAGCATCCATTGGACCCGCTGGGTCGCATTCGTTGGAGGTGGCAGAAGACGGCCGCGCTCATAGGATGGGTGAGCTCACCGTGCGGGAGGGGTCGTAGGAGAAGGGAGTGGTGGTGGCCCTCTGAACTTCCATCACGCCGTGCAGGAGGGGCGTGGCGGCAGCGGGCCGGAGGAGGCGGGTCAGCGGCGCCAGGAGGAGGCGGGGGCGGTGGCGCCAGGAGGAGGCGGGTCGTCGGCGGCAGGAAGAGGCGGGGGCGGCGGCGCCACAAGAAGGAGAGGGCGGTGGAGCGCCGGAGTAGTCGGGGCCGACGGCGACAGGAGGAAGCGGGGGCGGGGGCGGCTCCGCGGTGCGCGGGGCTGGTGGGCGGCTGAGGATTTGGGTGGTCACGGCGGTTGGTGGAGGTCGGGAGGTGGGGGACGCCCGGGGGCTTCTTTTACTTTTTTTGATGCTGTTTTATTTCAGTTCAGCAACATCTAATCGGGCCTATATAGACGCGGCGTGATCAGAATAACTATTCTGATCCCATGATCAGAATAGTGTCACTCTCTCTCTCTCTCTCTCTCTCTCTCTCTATATATATATATATATATATATATATATATATATATATATATATATATAGGACAGAGCTATTCTGTTACCGGTAACAGAATATTATTCTGTTACCCTCGGTCCTATAAGGGCGCGACTCCGTAGAAACACCCCACCCCGAACCTACGCAGTCGCTCGCCCGCCCACGGTGCCGTGACCCAGCCGCCGCCGCCGTCCCCCTCCCCCATCCCCCCCCACCCCCGCGACCAGCCGCCCTCGACCCAAGCGCGACCGGTGCCGCCCCCGACCCAGCGTGACCGGCGCCGCCCTCGGACCCAGCGCGACCGGCGCCGCCACCGCTTCCTTCCCCTGCGCGGCCGCCTCCTTCCCCCGCTCCAGTCGCCTCTTACCCCCGTCCGCCGGTCGCCTCCCTCCCCCGCACCGGCCGCCTCCCTCCCGTGCGCCGGCCGCCTCCTTCCCCCGCGTCGGCCGCCTCCCTACACCATGCGTCGCCCCCTTCTGCCCCACCGCCCAGACCGCCTCCTTCCCCCGCGCCGGCCACCTTCCTCCACCATGCGCCGCCCCCCCGGTTTGGGAGTAGTAAGTACCTTAGTACGAGTTAAAACGGCGGTCCGTTCGGAATAAAATAAATGGCAGAAATTCAAATTGTAAAAATTCAAGCAAAAAAAGAAACCCCATGAAAATCCTGCTTAGTAAGTACCTCAGTACAAGTCGTAAAATGAGAGAAGTTCAGAACAACGTTGTCAAAAAAATGTTGAGTTCAAAAAAAAGAAACAAAGCAAACACATTTTCTTTTTGAATAAAAATATTATTCTGTTCGATGATACAAACCATACAAGTACAGGGGCGACGATACAGTACACCGTTGAAAACTTATGAGAAAAAATATTACCAAAAAAATAGAGCAAAGTCTAGTTAGTGAAAACACGCTTAGTACAGACCCATGCAAGCATCAGTACAAGTACCATTTTTTGGAATCATTCAAAATTACTCTACAAAAAATAGATCAGTACAAACATACACATATATCAGTACGACTACTCTATTTTTTAGACGAGGAAACAGCAGGATCCGTCATGCCGTATTCAAAATTACTCTTAAACGGTTGCGAAGTAGAGAAAACGTTCAACATGACTAAGTTTCGCATTTTCGATAGCTATCCAACGGTATATTATTTGCCATATTTCGACCAACTTCTAAAAAAACGCGTTCAAAATCAAATTTGACCGTATTCGAATTCGTTTTTAAACCGTAACGAATTAGAAAAACATTTCTATACGAAAAAGTTGCGCATTTTCCATAGCTTTCCAACGCCGTATCATTTGCGTCAATCCAACAAACCGTTTGCAAAAAATCGCGAAAATACTTTTCCCCCAGAATTTCACCGTTTTTCAAATTACTTTTAAATCATATAGAATTAGAAAAAACAATACATATATGGAAGATGCGGATTTTCACCAGCTTTTCAACGCCATCTTATTTGCTCAATTCCGACAAACAGTTTGAAAATTGTGTCCAAAATACGATTCAAGTTTTCGGTTTTGAAAAAAATGGTTTTTTCAAAACTGCTCTTAAACCATAATGATTTTGCAAAAACGCTCAATATACTTGAAATATGGTTGTCCAGAGCTTTCCAACGATATATTACACGCCCCGTTTCGACAAAAAAATACAAACAGTTTTTGAACTAAAGAAGACGATCTGTTAAACAAAACTAAAAGCATCAGTTCAACCGCTTCGAAAACATCAGTACAACCACCTGAAACCGTAAGTACAAAAAGGGTAACAGAATAATATTCTGTTACGCGTAACAGAATAGCCCAGATGTATATATATATATGTGTGTGTGTGTGTGTGTGTGTGTGTGTGTGTGTGTGTGTGTGTGTGTGGGTAATCTGAAAGATAGCAGTCATTTGCTTCAGCCCCCATGCATACAATGTGGGGGTGTTCGCAAAAAAAATATGCTTGATCACTCTTTATCCAACGTCTTGGTCCGGCAAGGAGGCGATCGCACGTCGATCTAGGCAACCGGACTATATAGTTTTAACACTTTCGCTTAGCCGCGGATTTTAACGTTGGGGCTACTATGTAGCCCCTGGTACCTTCGCATGCTTCCGAATACGGGCACGTATGTACCTAGCCGGGAAATGGCCCTTCGTTAATGTGGAGGAATCCTAGAGATTCCGGTGAGTCGTCGAGTCACTACTAGGGAAAACCTTATACACAGAATGTTACCAGTAGCGCTTGTTAAAATGAGGCGTTGCTGCTACTTAGCAGTAGCGCGTTTGGCAAAACCGCGCTACAGTTAGCAGCTTAGCAGTAGCGCTGCCCATGCAGAAAGCGCTACTACTATAATTGCCACACCGTTCCCGGCGTGCTAGGTATAGTAGTAGCGCCCTTCTACGGATAGCGCTACTACTACGGATTTTAGCAGCAGCGCGTTTTTCCTTCCCACGCTACAGTTAAAGCTATTTTCACCTAACCCCCCGCGCGGCCTGATTCCCTCTCCTCTGCTTCCTCCCCCAATTCCCGACCCCGCCTCGCCACCGTCTCCCCCGACCCCGCCTCGCCGCCGTCTCCCCCGACCCCGCCTCGCCGCTGTCTCCCCCGACCCCGCCTCGCCGCCGTCTCCCTCGACCCCGCCTCGCCGCCGTCTCCCCCGACCCCGCCTCACCGCGCCTTGGTGCCGCCGTCTCCCCCGACCCCATCTCTCTCCCCGCCCTCTGTAAGCACTCTCCCCTTCCGATCCCTCTCTCTCCTTCCGATCCCTCTTCTCTGCTTAGTATGAACCCTAGGTATTTAGTGCTAGTTAGTATGAACCCTAGGCTATTTTTAGTGCTAGTTAGTTAATTACTTAGATGGTAATTAGGGCAGTAGTTCCTAGGTACTAATTACTTAGTAAGAATTAGGTACTAATTAGGTACTAGAATATTTTTATTTATAGTAAGTTTATTTTTAGTAAGAACTAGTTGTATTAATAGAACTAGTTAGTAAGAACTTGTTTCTATTTTTTAGTTAAAGCAATTTTTCCCGCCTCGACGTGGACGATGCCTATCCCGCATCCTCGTCGTCGAGTCGGCGGAGGACGACACCTGCTTGACCAGATCGGCCATGTCCAGGACTGGGCTCCGCCGGGGTGGTACTGGGAGGCACTACCTACCGGGGGGCGCAGGTTGGTGAGGAGCCAGCCTGTCGTTGACCCGAACCTTCTTTGGTGGCGGTCGCATGGGCCAGTGATGATCCAGAGGCTTGAGGACTCCGCGGAGGTGGTGCGCCACCGTGTCAGTGAGGAGGACGCGCACGTCCGTCGCTACTTGTTTGTGTTGGAGCACAGGCCGTTCTCCAATACCTGGCAGGTTTTCCGGGGATCTCACTAGAGCTATGATCCCGTGATGGTGCCTTCTCTGTGGGTGTCCACCGCCCACGCCGATACCCGCCGTGTGCTAGAGTTTTAGTTGTATTAGTGATGTTATATGTATGACACTATTCGTGATGTATTAGTGATAATATTCGACGATGTACTAACGCATGAGATGATCTACTTTTGCTTATTGAATGCATGCTAATTTGAGTCCTATAAGATATTTTGAAATGTATATCTTGTGTTGCTCAATATCCAAGTGGCCGGTCATGTTTGCAGGTTATACCTTCGAGTGGCCTATGTTTTGCCGGAGTGTTGATTCATTTCCGTTCCAGCAAATTTCAGGCGCTCGATATGTCCTATTTTAGCAAAGGTCATGCCGGATTTTTCTGTGAATTTTGGCATGACTTGTGCTAGAATATGTAGGAAATATCGAGTGCCCCGTATTTATGTGTTGAGTATCTTGGTAGTTGTCTTTGATCGATTTTCAATTAATGTTTTAACTATGAACATAGGAAATGTCTGACGACGAGAAGGATTTCGGTATTTGCAAATACTGCGAAGACGAGCGTGGCCTGTGCGACGGAATCTTCCTAGATCATGATAGGCGCTTCAGCATCAAGCTGGTCGAGAACTTCGAAGTGGATACAGTAAGTCACAACGACAAGTCTTTTTTCGTAATTAAGCATGACATCTGCTTCATTTGCTTCAACTTATATTTTTTTTACTATTCTACTAGCATATCCCCTACCATGTAAGAGTTTTTGTATTGGATAAGATAGGTTTCAGTCATAGTATGGAGGAAAAGAAAGTTTACTTGAAGACCGAGCATGGTTATATTTTCCATGCGAAGTTATACAATTCAGACGACTACACCTATTTTGGATGCAAAACATGGCGAGCACTATGCAAGACTTATGCATTTGAGCCTGATATGGTTATCACCTTTGATATTCGTCCGGAAGATGATATTGAAGGTAATACCGACATCTGGGTCAATGTGCAAATGCCTCCAGTTATACCATTATGTAAGTTTCTCAACCATATTTATGTCTTTGATATTGTTTATTCAAAAATAGTTGACAACTAATTTGTATTGTCAGCTTATTTCCGTGCAAGCAAACATGTCCAGCGCTTGGTAGACAGGACCGTATACTGTCCTGGGGCTGAACTCAACTGCGAGGAGCTCAGTCATTATGTTTCATGGCTTGAGGATCTTGATACTGTCAAGACAAATTTTCTTCCTGCATTTAGAAATCTTAGTACTGAAAATGTGCGACCAATAGTGTTCGTAATGAACTACGGTCACATCCATTTAGGAAGGATGGTAAGATTTTTACTTTTTATCCTCATTGCATCTTTTCCATACATTATTTTTGAAGCTAAACTTCATTGCTAAGTATGTTACCATACGATGTTCTTCAACAGGGACTCCCGATGAATGTTGTGCCTTATGGGATCGAGACTAAAGGTATCATGAGTATTATCAACTTACGGCCAAGATATCCTAAAGCTTACTTTAGTGCATTCAAGATTAGCGACGGATGCTTAATAGTGCAAGACTGGACCAAATATGTGTTGGGGGAGCACAGAGAAGTACTAGGGAGCAGCAACCAGAGGCGCCTTCCACGATTAGGAGACAGGTTCATCTACATGCTCCAACTTGATCAAGGAGGAGAACTACACATATTTTATGTTCTTTTACCTAAGAGAGAGCAGTAGGAGTGAGTAGCAGGAGTGAGTAGCTGGCTAGAAATGAGTTTCAGGATGATGATGTGCTACACTATTACTATGATGATAAAATAGCTAGTGTTGGTGGTAATGACTATGATGATTATTATTAGCTAGTGTTAGTGGTGATTAAATAAATAATGTTGGTGGTAATGACCATGATGATGATTAAATATCTTGTGCTGGCGGATTAGATTCAAGTGGAGGCAACATATGGTGCACATCGAAAGTACTACTAATCCAAAGTAGATCAAGTTTGGATTAGTAGTATACTTTTGACATGCACCACATATTGCCTCCACTTGAACCTAATCCACCTTCATTTAATACACTGTTATGGACATATTGATGTAAACCTCATAACAGCTGGTATTGTACCAATATTTGTATGATGGCGCATAAATACACTAAAAAATAAAAAAAATAAAAAAAATACTAGTAGCGATGGGAAGGAAACTCGCTGCAAGTAAATAACTTAGCAGTAGCGCGGTACTGAACAAGCGATGCAGCTATTTGTACTAGCAGTAGCGCGTGATGGCACGCGTTACTGCTAAGCAATAGCTGTAGCGCCTTATTAGTAGCGTGGCTTCCCGCGCTACTAGTGGGCACAAAACACGCGCTACTGCTAGGGTTTTGCCTAGTAGTGTGTGGTTGATCAGTCTCTCGCTGTATCATGACGGTCTGTTTTCGGCTTTCTCTACTGAGGTGCTCGTCTGGAATAACCAGGGCACAATCGCAGTAGTTCTCCTTTGGCCACCTTAGCCGATTATAACGGAACGTAAGACGGCAAACCCAGGAGCCGGGCAATCCCAACATTTGACCAAAGACATGATTCAGAGCTGATGCATATAAGGCCAAACTCGTGACGCCGAACACTCCTGAAGGTATTCGGACTTTCTAACAGATGATGGGCTCAAGAATGCCTATTCATTATAAACCCTGTAGGTCCAGGTGCGTGCATTAATCTGTCGTGGTGTAGTGCCAAAAACGGCAGTATCCTCAGTTGGTATGGAACCCGTGGGATGATGAAGCAACAAGAGGCAATGGAAGAGGTTTACACAGGGGCTTAATCTAAAAATAAACCTGTTGGACGGGGCCCTGCTGCACATCTGCGCCTTTGTCTCCGTTGTGCCGTATCCTGGAAAGGTATCGTGCGAACGTTGTCTGTGGAAAAAGGGGATCTCATAGAAGAGTGCAACGTAAGTGTGCGATGGATAGTAGAAAATGTAAAATGCTGGCCTGCCAATAAGGTTGGGCCGAGAGTGTGGGGTTTTATTATTAGCCCCTGGTGTCCGCTAAAGGATTACATATACAATTGCCCTGGTTTAATGTGGGCTGTCGGACTCGTCTAACCGTGTCTATGGTCTTAACGACCTGGTATAAATTTGTTTTAGAGTCCGCTTATAGTCCGGCCGCTAGGGCCGTCGCGTATTCCTTTGTGCGCAAAAGGCGCTCTATTGCTCCGCTAACGGTGATGACGCCGTGTGAACCGGGCATCTTGAGTGTAAGGTAGCCATAATGCGTCAATGCGTTGAAGCGGGCGAAGGCCATTCTTCCAAGCAATGCTTGATAGCTGCTTTGGAAGGGTGTGATGATGAAGACTAGGTCTTCGCTTCTGGAGTTGCCTGGAGAGCTGAATGTCACCTCCAGTATGATGGAGCCCTTGCTATAGGCTTCAACGCCTGGTATCACCCCTTCAAAGGTGGTGTGAATCTTGCTGATTCTGGATGAGTCTATCCCCATCCTGCGGACAGTGTCCTCAAATATCAAATTGAGATTGCTGCCACCGTCCATGAGGACATGAGTGAGATGGTATCCGTCGATTATTGGGTCAAGCACCAAGGCATTTGATCCTGCGCGCCGAATGCTAGTTCGGCCGTCTAGGTGATCGAAGGTGATCGAACAAGACATCCAACAGTTAGGTGTGGGTACGATGGGCTCTATATCGCGTGCGTCTTTATGGGCGCGTTCGTGCCTTCCCAAGGATGTACGAGTCGTGTGGATCATGTTCACTGTTTTAACCTCTGGCGGGAATGTTTTCTGTCCCCCGGTGTTTGGTTGGTGAGGTTCATCCTCGTCTTCACTTGGTGTTTCCCTTCCCTTGTGTTCGGCGTTTAGTTTGCCGACTGCTTGAAGACCCAGCACTCTCTGTGCGTGTGGTTCGCAGGTTTGTCTGGGGTGCCATGAATTTGGCATAGTCTGTCCAGAACTCTGTTCAGACCGGACGGTCCCTCTTTACTGCCTTTAGGTTGCTTATTTTGCTGGTTAGGTCGAGAGCCTCGGAATCCGGCATTAACCGTTATGTTGTCCGGGCTCTCTTCCTTGTTTTTATTACGCCATGGTTTCCCGTTGCCATCCCTAATTTCGGATGTGCTGGGATCGCTGGTGCCTTTACGGGCGAGCCAACTATCTTCTCCCGCACAAAAGCGGGTCATAAGACTTGTTAGGGCTGCCATTGTCCTTGGCTTTTCTTGGCCTAGGTGTCTGGCGAGCCACTCGTCCCGGATGCTGTGCTTGAATGCCACTAAGGCTTCGGCATCCGGACAGTCAACGATTTGATTCTTCTTAGTGAGGAATCTGTTCCAAGGCTTGCGGGCAGACTCTCCGGGTTGTTGGATTATGTGACTTAAATCGTCAGCATCCGGAGGCCGGACATAAGTCCCTTGAAAATTGGCCCTGAAAGCGTCCTCTAGTTCTTCCTAGCTCCCGATTGAATTTTTGGGGAGGCTTTTCAACCAGTGCCGGGCTGGTGCTTGTAGTTTGAGGGGAAGGTATTTGATGGCATGGAGGTCATCTCCACGAGCCATGTGTATGCGGAGGATAAAGTCCTCGATCTAGACCCCTGGGTCTGTCGTTCCGTCGTATGCCTCTATGTTTACAGGTTTAAAGCCCTGTGGGAATTCATGGTCCAGTACTTCATCAGTAAAACACAGGGAGTGAGCAGCCCCTCTGTATCTGGACGCGTCGTGGCATGCCGTTGGCTGTTGTTGTGTTCGGTGTTTATTCCGAACTGGTGTTTGGTTGTCAGAATTGTTTTGACAGCCATAGTCCCTCGCTGGGGTGTCTCTTTTAGATCTGTAGATGGACCTAGCTGCGCCAGCTTTCCTCTCTAGGTTTTCACGTAGATCGTGGGCATCTCTGTCAGGACCCCGACTCAATGCCACATCGATCTAGCATGTAACACCTCATATCACTTTGCGGCCTCACGCACGGTATTCCCACGGGTGTCGCCTTACCTTTGCCCAGGACCGTTTGCGCCTTTTGGCACACGTATATGACAGTGTTGCTAGCATCCATATGATAAGGAGCCCGGGCTGACATGGCTACTCGTAAACCCAAAGTGGCACAGACTTACAAGGACAGGCATCCATGACCCAGCATCGAACGTGTCGGTCATCAGCGAGTGAATCCAGGCTGTAGCACTGGGCTAGCAGGACTCCGGTGAACCGGGCTGTAGCGGGCTAACAGGACTCCGGTATTCATCATGTGACATTTCCCCGAAGGGACAGACACAGGAACGAAGAAGGACACATGCCGGCCAGCCTAAGTGTTCCGGAGCAGTAGCAAGTTACCATGGCTCGGTGGAAACACTAGGAGACATTTCCCCGTAAGAGAGGCTACTAAAGATAAACAACTAGATGGTTAGATCCCACACATACCAAGCATTTCAATAACATACACACAATATGCTCGATATGTGCAAATACAACATGGCATCACAACATGACTCTATAACTCAAGTATTTAATCAATAGGCTCCGAGGAGCGAGATATTACAAACAGGGGTCTCATGACCCAACATTCAGAGCATACATATCAAGGCACAAGCGGAAGCTATCATGTCTGAGTACAGACAACTATAAATGAAAAAGGCTGAGAAGCCTGACTATCTACCAAATCCTGCCGAGGGCACAAGATCGTAGCTGAGGTAACAAGCTAAACGTCGAAGTCCACGCGAAACTACTAGTGAGACCGAAGTCTCTCTGCAAAAACATAAAATAGGCAAACGTGAGTACAAATGTACCCAGCAAGACTTACATCAGAACTAACTACATATGCATCATTATCAACAAAGGGGATGGTGGGGTTTAACTGCAGCAAGCCAGCTTTGACTCGGTGGCTATCCTAAACTACGACTGCAAGTAACTCCTTGAGGTGGCGCACACGGGTCCACATATTCACCATATCAATACACCACTATGGATCCGCTCCCGTCTCCCTACGAGAACGCCATCCATAGCACTCACGCTTATCTTGCATATTTTAGAGTATCCACTTTCACTTGTCTATGAACTGATATAAGCAACCCAGAAGTCCTTTTCCGCGGACACGGCTATTCGAATAGATGATGTTAACCCTGCAGGGGTGTACTTCTTCATACATGTTTCCACCACTTCGCGTCTGCACACGACATGTGCTCGGCAGACTTCAAGCGAAAGCCGACGTGGGTGTAGACCACGACCTACCTAAACACTCAAGTCTCTAGTCCAGGTTTATCGCCTATTCGGGTTCCATCCATGAGGAGATCCGGCCGGAGTTTCGCTCACAGCCCCAAACGATGTGAACAGGGTTCCGTGACACCAAACGGGCGCCCGGTATACCCGGCCACGTGCCTACCGCATCACAGCCCACCCCTCCGGTCAGCGTTGTCCACGGCCTCCAGCATACTACAAACACCAGAAACTACTTGCAACTCCTGGACAGAGGACGAGGGTGAATAAGAAGTCAAGCGGGGTCATATTTCAGGGCCCAATGTATGGTAGTAGCTGAATCATGGATCACAAACACAGAACTCAGTTCCTGAGGACGGCTTCAATGAGACAACCCACCATGTACTCCTACATGGCCTCTCACCGTCACCTTTTACCAAATCATGTTCACACACTTAGCTCACACACAGTAGGACATGTTCACACGCCTCTGATTCATCCCCGATGAATCATACCTGACTCAACTCTAAGCAGTAGCAGGCATGACAAACAAACATGAATGAGTAGGCACAACAGGGCTCAAACAACTCCTACTCATGCTAGTGGGTTTCATCTAATTACTGTGGAATGACAGGTCATGCAGAGGATAAAGGGGTTCAGCTACCGCAGCAAGTAACAGATGAATCGATGTTTTCCTAATGCAGTAAAAGAGAGCAGGAGCGAGAGAGTGGGATTTTATCGGAATGAACAAGGGGGTTTTGCTTGCCTGGCACTTCTGAAGATAACGTTGAGTCTTCATCAGTGTCAACGATCACATCATCGGTATCACATCTATCGAGAGGGGACAAATACCGGCAACACAGAAGGGAACACAATCAATGCAATGCACAATATGATGCATGATCATGACATGGCAAAATGAATGTGTTTTGAGCTAATGCAACTAGCAACAGATTAAATGAAGTTGGTTTGAATACAAGATTCAAATTCAAACTCCATATGTGATTATTTAAATGCCCTTAATTGATTTGTGCTAAACAGCAGCTATAAGTTGTTCTAACATGCATGAAAATAGTACAGATGGATTCCTTGAATTTTTCTGATAATTTTTCATATATAATTTATTTAATTTGGAGTTACGGTTAATTTTCTATGATTTATTGAAGTTTAGAAAATATTATGGAATTATTAAATCATTTAAGATTTATTTAAATTCTAGAAAGGAATTATTGCGTCAGCATGACGTTGGCATGACGTCATAGGTCAACAGGGGCTGGTCCGGTCAAACCTGACGTGTGGGGACCACACGTCAGTGACACAGTTAACTAACCTAAGTTTAATTAGAGCCTGGACCCACATGTCAGTGTCAGCAGGGGGGGGTAATTAGTTTAACTAATTCAATTAGTGCTAATCCTAATTAGCTAACAGGGCTGGGCCCACCTGTCATTGAGTCAGGGCGTCCAACTGGGGTCAAAACTCGCCGGACTTGGTCCACGGCTCGTCGCCGGTGAAGCCCGAGACGGCGGAGGGGGTCGGAATTCCTCCTCCGGCGACCAAATGGCCGTGGGAGGGCAGCTACGTGACGCTGAAGATCCCGCGCGTCGAGTGGTGCGGTCAGTTAGGCCGGGGGCGACCTATATCGACGGCGGCGAGCTCAAAGGCGGCGGCCGGAGTTCGGGCCAGCATGACGTGGTGGCTGCAGCGCGTTAGCCGGAGAGCAGAGGAGCGCGTCGGGACCCCGGGGACCTGGAGAGCACGCGGGAGCTACTGGAGCGAGCGGAAGAGCTCCGGGGCGCGAGGTTCGCCGGCCATGGCGATGGCCGGAGCTCGGTGCTTGCGGGGACGGCAGCTACGGCACAAGAAAGAGCAGGGGGTCTGAGGGGAAACATAGAGGAGCTCACAGGGGTTGCGACGGTGGCCTCGGGGAGCTCGGGGAGGCGTCGGAGGCGGCGAATCGACAGCGGCGGTCCTCGGTGGCCGAGGAGGAGGAAAATGTCGGGACGGCGCTTCGGGGCTTCTCCGGTCGCGTGAGCCGACGGGGAGGTCGCGGGAGGCACTGCGGAGCTCAGGAGCGCGTCGGGGAGGAGAGGGGGGTGGCGGTGGCCGCGAGGGAGCTCGTCGGTGGCGGCGGCTCCGTTCGGTCCAGGCGAGAGAGAGGGAACAGAGGAGAGAGGGGATGCAGTGGGGGAGGAAGAGGAGCGAGGGGACACGAGGCCTTGTCGTGGCGTTGCTAGGGAGGCCGGGGGAAGCAGGAGGTGGCCGGGAAGCAGGAGGAGGCCGAGGCCTCTCGGGCGCGCGCCACGCCTCGCCTCTGTTCGTCCTCCTGGCAGAGGAGGAAGAGGACAAGGGGGAGGAGGTGGGCTGGGCCGGCCAGATGGAGCTGGGCCAGTAAGTGGCGCCAGGTAAGTGGCCCAGGTGGCTTTCTGCTCTGTTTTATTTTTTTCTTCTGTTTTGTTTTATTTAATTTATTTTGCCACTGTTTTGAATTTAAAATAATTCAAACAATGCCAAAAACTCCTCTGAATATTTTATATTGCTAGATGGACTTTTCCAAAAGCTTATAAAATATTTCAGGGGTATTTGAAATTATATTCTAATTATATGAATATAATTCAAATTCAAATAGCTAATGAATTAAATCCAAAGTCCCAAAAATAAATCCTTAAAAATGTTCAATATTTTGGTTGGGACCAGAACCCTTACCAAAAATTATCAAACATTTAAAAGGGCATTTTTGGAGCAATGAATGAGATTTCTAGGGTTTTTGCCTCTCTTTTATTTAAGTTTTTGAGGCTTCCAAAATTCCTCAGTTCAAGTTTCGAAAATATAGACATGATGCACACATGAAGCTAGCCTAGAGCACTACCAGCAGCAAGGGATGTGACAACTCACCCCCACTAAACAAGAATCTCGTCTCGAGATTCAAGCGTAGGGTAAAGTGAAGGGTAAACGCAACTAGTATAATCTTCACGATCCAGGGTGCACTTCAGTTGAACGTTGATTCATTCACCATCATTGTCTTGATGTCTTGCTCTAAGAAATCCTGCCAACATGACATGGAGGGAAGAAGGAGACTCTAGAAGGGTCGATCTTCTCGAAGATCGAACAACTCACGGAATGAGACATAGGACCATCTCTCGGGTTGAGACACGAGATACACATCAAGAGGGGTGGAAAGAAACGGATGACGAAGGTTCACTAGGTAGACAACAATTTCACGCTTAAGAAGGTGGTAATCGATTGTCAACGTAGCGAGGAGTTGAGTTGCCATGAAACCACAACGAGACACCTTCGGAACCGTGACTCGTAGATATCTCCCCTTAAGTGGCAAAAAGAATTACCTTTGATTCAGAGATCATTGAAACTCTTTAAACCAGCCTAAGACAATTCTCGAGCGATCGTTTGGAGGGGGTCAGTAGAATGGCATACTCAGACTTGGATGATGTGGATTACCTTGTTGAAGACAACGCAATGGATGAATTTGCTTATCACCGGAAATGGAAGAGACCCATGGTAGAATGGCACATTGGCGGTGCAAGCTGGGAACAAAATGCAAATGATGGGAATGATCTAGTAACTTGGAAGAGGCTCAACAATAGAGAGTTATCCCACTATTGGAATGGTTACAGCATAACCGAGGAAACTGAGAGCGCTATACAGTTAATGCCGACGATCAAACCTAGCACTTGTGCGTGCTCTCAAGAACTTGAGCAATTCCATAATCATCAAGGTTTTACCAACATCCGTGTCAAGGGTCCGGTAACACAACTTACTACCATGATGAATGGTGATGGAGGATGCAGATGCAAAGGAAGATAACACCTTCTCAGATTTCACCCTTGGCGGGGCCAAGGAAATAAAATCTGGATGATCGACCGAGAGACATTTAGCACTCCGCTTCTAATGTTCTCCTTGATGTGCTAGTGTAACCCATTCATAGATATGGTTTGATATCTAGAACATCAAGTAAAAAGGTCGGACTTCGGGATCTCAGAAATCCATAGGGGCAACTAGGGAGTAAATCCTACGAAATCCCTATGGGGGGGTGGTCAACTTCCTCAAACAAGATACTATAATAATAGGTCTACCGGATGGGTGTGTTGGCCACGACATCCACCTTACCGGTTATCGAGAGACAATATCATAATTCTTGGGAAATGTCCCAACCATCATATCTGCCTGAGATTCAGATCTGGCTGGTGTCAGGATATTCCAGACTCATCGAGTCTAGGAAGAAAAACGAAAGTTTGCAACACAAATTGACGAGATGAGGTTGCGAGATTCTCGGGGAATGAACTACGATAGTAAGCTCCAAAACATGAGCTGGTTTTGCTACAAACAGGTGAACACGTTGTCCCAGACAAGCATGACCACGTGGTAGTCTTACAATAAAACACTACCGAGTTCTGGTTGGGAACCATCACCGTGGTTAACGAAGTCCTTGCATAAGTCATATGATTAGCTCTTACGAAGGAACTTCTTCTCCTTGAACAAATCAATCAGTGGCTTGGTGTGCTCGGGACACATATGGAATGAAGGTTGCAAGTCTCCAGACCACAGAATACTTCGCACGTGTGCATGACTGATTTGGGACGATTCCAAGGAAAGCAAAACTAACTTTCTCATATCCATGGCGGCAACTTTCACCAAATGCACGTGTATAAAAGGAAGTCACTCCTTTCATCAACAAATACTTCATGAGCTAGCATGAAGAAAATGCTTTCAAAAGTTTCCAACACTAGCTTAATGTCCAACAAAATCATGGAGGAGATAAGGATGTTGTCAATGGGCTCAACAACAATTCATCTGGGTTTCCTTTTAAAAGAAATTCCATAGTTAAGTGAACAAGTGATAGCATTGGTCAGGCCAAGGATGTAATGGTGTATGCTCGAGGGATCAACCACGAATAAGACAACATTACGAGCATCATTGGTGCTGATTTGATTTGACGATAGCCCACACTCAAATCAAAGGATTGATAAGACAATAGGTCCAGCAACTGATCACAGGGACCAATCGATGAAGATATCATCTTTCTTCAACACACACTACACAAGATTATCCCTTTGGAACGAACTAAGTCAGGCAAGCTTTTATCCTCCAACTCTCCAAGTTGTTGTCTAGCTTAACCAACTAGCTCAGGGATATCTAACACCGATTCTTGGAGAGAAGGTGGTTCACAAGAAACCAACTTGATCACGGGCTCAACATAACGGTCAGGTGACGACCTGGTGATACTTCCGAGAAGATATTCAGAAAATCATGAACCACCGGTATGTTACTAAGCTCGAGAACAATCTCGCTTTTGAGGGCAAGACGATATGATCAAATGAGTGAGGACTTGACAAGATCCTAACTCATCAATCGAAGGGTGCACCGAAATAAGGACTAGGTAGCACGATCAGTCTTAGAAGAATGATTCAAAAACCAACACGCTAAGAATGAGGTTATCGTCCATTTAACTACCAAGCAACGAGGTTGCTGGGAGTATTGATTTCACACATCACAACTCATTTGTCGGTATTCCGGTTGCATCAACACGAGGGCCGAGGAATGACTAATGATGGTGAGAAGTATCACTACGTCAAAATTCATGAGAGTTGGTGCAGTTCTCATGACAATTCTGACATAAAGGGGGTAATACTCCAAGGTAGAACAAAACCAAAAGCTGGATTGGCATTTGATCTGCGGAATACAACTACTTTGACCCAATCCTAGATATGGATGAGGTACTGGAGTTTGTTTCTCCTAGTCATTCCGCGATAGAATGGCTTAACGGACCACAAGAGTAATAGGTATCGATGAACGATTGCTCGCATACTCTTGACTATCAATTGATAGGAGAGGGTCAGAGGACAACTAAAGAGGGACAACTCAAAGGAACATACAATTTTCTGAGTTGTGGATGCATGGTTAGTATGTCGAACCAAGTTCAACATATTTCTTCCGGATAACCCATGCAGAAAGGTAGAACTGGCAGAGTCACGATTTATGAATGGAGAACTCCTCAAGAGTACTCTTGTTGTCATCTTTTGGTTCAGAAGAACTCTTGCCAAGAATGGTTCATGGTATTTGGAAGAACGATATACCACGGACCTCGAGGACTATCGCAAAGGTTACTAGTATCCTAAAGGCACTAGCAATTACTATCAACATGAAGTAGGTAGAGCGAATCTCAGGTTCAAGAACCTAGGAACAGAATATCTATTACTAAGTAGCATCACGGAATGCTTTCGAGAATAAAGGCCAGAATCATCACACTAGGACACAAATCATGGCTAGACCACTAGATGATCCCCTGTGACACCTAGGGTCATAATAATTATTCCAACATAAAGGTCGAGGCAGTAGAATACCTCAACTCAACAATTAGTGTGATTGAGCTGGCATAAAGGAGCATCGAAACCAGAGGGAAAGGATTTTGCAAATGCATCAGACTATTTAGAAACCTGGAATGACTCGGACAGCATAACGGCTGTAAATGCTCAGAAGAGATTTGAGACATTCACAAAAATGGTGGCATAACCACTCAGAAGCACAATATCAAGGTTTCGAGATCAACAATTAACATACGGAAGTAGTAGAAACTGAACTCAAGCTTAAATCCAACAATCTTATAAGTCTACGGATTAGTAACGCGTGATCCTGATAGAAAGAAGAGATAGCCTAGCTCTTAATCCCCGTAGGAAAGATAAGATGACTCAGATCAGAAGGGCATGAGGTATAAGGAGTAAAAAGAGCCTTACGTTCCATCCCACAATCAATTCCCTTATATAACTAAAGAATTTCTAGACTCAACTTCGACCAGTTTGGCTTGGTAATCCTACAGGCAGTCAAGCTCTGATACCAACGCTGTCAGGACCCCGACTCAATGCCACATCGATCTAGCATGTAACACCTCATATCACTTTGCGGCCTCACGCACGGTATTCCCACGGGTGTCGCCTTACCTTTACCCGGGACCATTTGCGCCTTTTGGCACATGTATATGACAGTGTCGCTAGCATCCATATGATAAGGAGCCCGGGCTGACATGGCTAGTCGTAAACCCAAAGTGGCACAGACTTACAAGGACAGGCATCCATGACCCAGCATCGAACGTGTCGGTCATCAGCGAGTGAATCCAGGCTGTAGCACTGGGCTAGCAGGACTCCGGTGAACCGGGCTGTAGCGGGCTAACAGGACTCCGGTATTCATCGCGTGACATTTCCCCGAAGGGACAGACACAGGAACGAAGAAGGACACATGCCGGCCAGCCTAAGTGTTCCGGAGCAGTAGCAAGCTACCATGGCTCGGTGGAAACACTAGGAGACATTTCCCCGTAAGAGAGGCTACTAAAGATAAACAACTAGATGGTCAGATCCCACACATACCAAGCATTTCAATAACATACACACAATATGCTCGATATGTGCAAATACAACATGGCATCACAACATTACTCTATAACTCAAGTATTTAATCAATAGGCTCCGAGGAGCGAGATATTACAAACAGGGGTCTCATGACCCAACATTCAGAGCATACATATCAAGGCACAAGCGGAAGCTATCATGTCTGAGTACAGACAACTATAAATGAAAAAGGCTGAGAATCCTGACTATCTACCAAATCCTGCCGAGGGCACAAGATCGTAGCTGAGGTAACAAGCTAAACATCGAAGTCCACGCGAAACTACTAGTGAGACCGAAGTCTCTCTGCAAAAACATAAAATAGGCAAACGTGAGTACAAATGTACCCAGCAAGACTTACATCAGAACTAACTACATATGCATCATTATCAACAAAGGGGATGGTGGGGTTTAACTGCAGCAAGCCAGCTTTGACTCGGTGGCTATCCTGAACTACGACTGCAAGTAACTCCTTGAGGTGGCGCACACGAGTCCACATATTCACCATGTCAATACACCACTATGGATCCGCTCCCGTCTCCCTACGAGAACGCCATCCATAGCACTCACGCTTATCTTGCGTATTTTAGAGTATCCACTTTCACTTGTCTATGAACTGATATAAGCAACCCAGAAGTCCTTTTCCGCGGACACGGCTATTCGAATAGATGATGTTAACCCTGCAGGGGTGTACTTCTTCATACATGTTTCCACCACTTCGCGTCTGCACACGACATGTGCTCGGCAGACTTCAAGCGAAAGCCGACGTGGGTGTAGACCACGACCTACCTAAACACTCAAGTCTCTAGTCTAGGTTTATCGCCTATTCGGGTTCCATCCATGAGGAGATCCGGCCGGAGTTTCGCTCACAGCCCCAAACGATGTGAACAGGGTTCCGTGACACCAAACGGGCGCCCGGTATACCCGGCCACATGCCTACCGCATCACAGCCCACCCCTCCGGTCAGCGCTGTCCACGGCCTCCAGCATACTACAAACACCAGAAACTACTTGCAACTCCTGGACAGAGGACGAGGGTGAATAAGAAGTCGAGCGGGGTCATATTTCAGGGCCCAATGTATGGTAGTAGCTGAATCATGGATCACAAACACAGAACTCAGTTCCTGAGGACGGCTTCAATGAGACAACCCACCATGTACTCCTACATGGCCTCTCACCGTCACCTTTTACCAAATCATGTTCACACACTTAGCTCACACACAGTAGGACATGTTCACACGCCTCTGATTCATCCCCGATGAATCAGACCTGACTCAACTCTAAGCAGTAGCAGGCATGACAAACAAACATGAATGAGTAGGCACAACAGGGCTCAAACAACTCCTACTCATGCTAGTGGGTTTCATCTAATTACTGTGGAATGACAGGTCATGCAGAGGATAAAGGGGTTCAGCTACCGCAGCAAGTAACAGATGAATCGATGTTGTCCTAATGCAGTAAAAGAGAGCAGGAGCGAGAGAGTGGGATTTTATCGGAATGAACAAGGGGGTTTTGCTTGCCTGGCACTTCTGAAGATAATGTTGAGTCTTCATCAGTGTCAATGATCACATCATCGGTATCACGTCTATCGAGAGGGGACAAATACCGGCAACACAGAAGGGAACACAATCAATGCAATGCACAATATGATGCATGATCATGACATGGCAAAATGAATGTGTTTTGAGCTAATGCAACTAGCAACAGATTAAATGAAGTTGGTTTGAATACAACATTCAAATTCAAACTCCATATGTGATTATTTAAATGCCCTTAATTGATTTGTGCTAAACAGCAGCTATAAGTTGTTCTAACATGCATGAAAATAGTACAGATGGATTCCTTGAATTTTTCTGATAATTTTTAATATATAATTTATTTAATTTGGAGTTACGGTTAATTTTCTATGATTTATTGAAGTTTAGAAAATATTCTAGAATTATTAAATCATTTAAGATTTATTTAAATTCCAGAAAGGAATTATTGCGTCAGCATGACGTTGGCATGACGTCACAGGTCAACAGGGGCTGGTCCGGTCAAACCTGACGTGTGGGGACAACACGTCAGTGACACAGTTAACTAACCTAAGTTTAATTAGAGCCTGGACCCACATGTCAGTGTCAGCAGGGGGGGTAATTAGTTTAACTAATTCGATTAGTGCTAATCCTAATTAGCTAACAGGGCTGGGCCCACCTGTCATTGAGTCAGGGCGTCCAACTGGGGTCAAAACTCGCCGGACTTGGTCCACGGCTCGTCGCCGGTGAAGCCCGAGATGGCGGAGGGGGTCAGAATTCCTCCTCCGGCGACCAAATGGCCGGCGGAGGGCAGCTACGTGACGCTGAAGATCCCGCGCGTCGAGTGGTGCGGTCAGTTAGGCCGGGGGCGACCTATATCGACGGCGGCGAGCTCAAAGGCGGCGGCCGGAGTTCGGGCCAGCACGACGTGGTGGCTGTAGCGCGTTAGCCGGAGAGCAGAGGAGCGTGTCGGGACCCTGGGGACCTGGAGAGCACGCGGGAGCTACTGGAGCGAGCGGAAGAGCTCCGGGGCACGAGGTTCGCCGGACATGGCGATGGCCAGAGCTCGGTGCTTGCGGGGACGGCTGCTACGGCACGAGAACGAGCAGGGGGTCAGAGGGGAAACATAGAGGAGCTCACAGGGGTTGCGACGGTGGCCTCGGGGAGCTCGGGGAGGCGTCGGAGGCGGCGAATCGACAGCGGCGGTCCTTGGTGGCCGAGGAGGGGGAAAACGTCGAGACGGCGCTTCGGGGCTTCTCCGGTCGCGTGAGCCGACGGGGAGGTCGAGGGAGGCACTGCGGAGCTCAGGAGCGCGTCGGGGAGGAGAGGGGGGTGGCGGTGGCCGCGAGGGAGCTCGTCGGTGGCGGCGGCTCCGTTCGGTCCGGGCGAGAGAGAGGGAACAGAGGAGAGAGGGGATGCAGCGGGGGAGGAAGAGGAGAGAGGGGACACGAGGCCTCGTCGTGGCGTTGCTAGGGAGGCCGGGGGAAGCAGGAGGTGGCCGAGGCCTCTCGGGCGCGCGCCACGCCTTGCCTCTGTTCGTCCTCCTAGCAGAGGAGGAAGAGGACAAGGGGGAGGAGGTGGGCTGGGCCGGCCAGATGGAGCTGGACCAGTAAGTGGCGCCAGGTAAGTGGCCCAGGTGGCTTTCTGCTCTGTTTTATTTTTTTCTTCTGTTTTGTTTTATTTAATTTATTTTGCCACTGTTTTGAATTTAAAATAATTCAAACAATGCCAAAAACTCCTCTGAATATTTTATATTGCTAGATGGACTTTTCCAAAAGCTTATAAAATATTTCAGGGGTATTTGAAATTATATTCTAATTATATGAATATAATTCAAATTCAAATAGCTAATGAATTAAATCCAAAGTCCCAAAAATAAATCCTTAAAAATGTTCAATATTTTGGTTGGGACCAGAACCCTTACCAAAAATTATCAAACATTTAAAAGGGCATTTTTGGAGCAATGAATGAGATTTCTAGGGTTTTTGCCTCTCTTTTATTTAAGTTTTTGAGGCTTCCAAAATTCCTCAGTTCAAGTTTCGAAAATATAGACATGATGCACACATGAAGCTAGCCTAGAGCACTACCAGCAGCTAGGGATGTGACAATCTCTGGCGGCCAATTTATTGCGGCTATGAGGTGGTACTCCTGGTCTCCTGTTCATGTTGTTCTTCGGTGGAACGGCCTCGTCGTCGAATTCTGGCAGTAGCTTGCGTTTTGGGTAGCTCTTTGTATGGCGATCGTCGCCATATCTTTTTTGAGTGTCTAGCACTTTATTCCATCTGCGATTGAGCGTTTCCTGTGCGGATTTAAGCCGTTGCTACTGCTTCTTCAGACTTCTCGATGTGGCCATAAGATTTCTATGGAGGTTCTCTCGTTCCACGCATTCTTCCGGAACGATGAATGCGTCATTGTCCGGACTATCTTCTTGTCCTGGGCCGGATTGGTGAACTCGTCCCTCTGGATCGTTTTCTTCGGGCGTATGACCCGGACTTTGTTCGGCGTGACCTGGTTCGTCCTGCTCCATCACTGGTTCTGTTTGGTCGTTATTGCCATCGGGGTTGACCGGAGTATCCATTCTTCTGGCGCTCTTGTTGATATTGTTACTGTTGCCGGATTTGGAACGGTGTCTGCATCGTCGCTTTGGTTTTTGCCTAGGGGTGTTATCTTCTGGATCGTCACCGTCACCTTCCTTGGGCGTATCCACCATGTATATGTCGTGTAGCGAGGCGTGAATCCGGCACCTCATAGATTCCGGGTCTTCTCCTGTATCGTCGTCCATACCGTCGATGCCTTCGGAGTCGAAGTCCAGCACGTTGGTTAAATCATCAACCGTGGCTATGAAGTGGGTGGTGGGTGGGCAACGAATGTCTTTGTCGACTACTTCCCACTCGAGCCGGACATAATTCGGCCCGAGATTCTCTGTCAAAGAGAGATTTTTGAATGAGTTTAGTATGTCGCCGAAGGGCGAGTGCTGAAAGATGCCCGCCGCGGTGAACTCCATTCACGGGAGCCCAACCGAGATCGGCGGGCCCGGGGATGCACGGACTGGAGCCTACAACCGGACACGAGTCCAGGGGCATGGGGTCACCGGTTTCCTCAAAAGTGAAGCCTATGTTCGGCTCCATCACCGATGAGGGTACGTCCTGTGGAGCGGGGTCCGGCCCTCCGTCTTTAGGTAACGAACCTGTCCCGGATTTAGGTCCAAGGCTTCTGCCGGGATGATATCCCAAGAAATGTCTCACAGCAGGTCTAAGCCGTGCTCATCGTGACTGTTAGGCGCTCCTGGCGCTGGCCCGAATCCGCCGAAGATCAAGTCTCCTCGGGCATCCGCGGTGTGGTTCAGGTTTCCGAACCCGATTTGAGGGCTAGAGGCATAGCTATCGATCTGCTCCAAGTGGCCAAGCGAATTGGCCCGCAGCGCAAAGCCGCCAAACACGAAGATCTATCCGGGGAGGAAAGTCTCACCCTGGGCAGCACCGTCAATAACGATCGAAGGAGCCATCAAGCCTGACGGCGACGTCACAGAGGAACTCCCAATGAAAGCACCAATGTCAGTGTCAAAACTGGAGGATCTCGGGTAGGGGGTCCCGATCTATGCGTCAAGGCTGATGGTAACAAGAAGTAAGGGACACAGGTGTTTACCCAGGTTCGGGCCCTCTCGATGGAGGTAAAACCCTACTTCCTGCTTGATTAATATTGACGATATGGGTAGTACAAGAGTAGATCTACCACGAGATCATAGAGGCTAAACCCTAGGAGCTAGCCTATGATGGTATGAATGTAATTGTGATCGGCCTTCTAAGGACCAACCTCTCCGGTTTATATAGACACAGGAGAGGGCTAGGGTTTACATGGAGTCAGTTACAAGGAAGGAAATATAATATCCGGATCGCCAAGCTTGCCTTCCACGCCAAGGAAAGTCCCATCCGGACACGGGCCGAAGTCTTGAGTCTTGTATCTTCATGCTTCAATAGTCCGGACGTTGTACACAGTCCGGCTGTCCGGATACCCCCTAATACAGGACTCCCTCACCCACGCCGCCTCAGCAACTGCCCGATTTGACGAGTCCCTGCTGCATGCAAGGAGAGTCATTGTTACCTGTGATCGTGGTGGTCGACGGTTGGCCTCCCTTGAGCTATAAATGGGGAGGGGCAAAAGCCCCCGCTGCCCATATCTTCTTGCTCCGTCTGCTTCTTCTCCCTCCTCGCTCCCGTTGCTCACAGTGTCCCATGGCGCCCGTGAAGAGGTTCTCGACCGCGGAGAAGGGGAAGGCTCGCCAAGAAGGGCCTGGTTCTCCTCTGCCCAAGCGCGGCCGCGATCGCCCTCGCAAGCATCCCGCGACCCCTGCCATGGCTTCCCGTGGTCGCGGCGGTGGCCCTTTATGCGGTGGTGGCCGCCCATGTCAAGGTAGCCCAGTCGGTGAGGGATGGCGTGTCGTGGCTGAGCGGCCTCCACGGTCGCGCTTCCATTCGGCAAAGGTGCTGCCGGAGTTCGTTGTGTGGTCGGACAACCCGGCCGGCAACTAGCTCTAGCTCCCTAGCTTCTTTGTCGGTGAGCTACCGGCTGCTGGCCCTGGCGGGCTCTGGTTGCAGGCGGACGGCTGCTGCAGTAGGGCCTCCTGGGTCGCAGTGGAGATCTCCATCGCCGGCAACATGGCCTTGGCCCAGGGCTGGCAGACGTTTGCCTGCGCGCGTGGCCTAGGCAGGCGGTGCACCCTCCACTTCAAGTACGATGGCGACGCGACCCTCTACGTGAGGGTGTTCGGAGAAGATGGCCGCTCTGTCGGGTGCTGCCCTGAAGACGATGACGGCGACGAGGTGCTCGGCCTTGGCAACGGCCATGACGAGGGCGAAGGCGAACCCACCCCTGGCGGCGACCACAACTCGTCGAGTTTCAGCGGCTCCTCCTCTGGCGACAGCTCCTCCAGCGGTGGCCGCAATCAGCCACCACGCCACCACGCCTGCTTTGAGGGCGGTAGCGGGTCTTCCCATCGCTGCGCCCCGGTGAAGTGCGAGGTGGAGTCTGATTGAACTCGGGAGGACGACGCAGATCCTTCCTCGTGAGCTGTCGCAAGGCGCGCACTGCTTTTATTTTATTTCCCTCCTTTCCTGCATCGAGAGAGAGAAGCGTTTAGCCCCATGGGGGCGTGCAACAGACTATGATCCCCTAATTATCGTACTACATTTGTTGTTCATATGCTATGTTATGGTGTCGTTGCTATGTGTCTGTACATAGGAACAACTTAGCTCGGGACGTTAGCAGTAGTTTCCGCCTCGCGAGGTGCCTGCCTGAGGCCTCGCCGGGCACCTTGAAAGATGCAAAAATCTGTTGGGAGAATCATTTCCGAACCTTAGTCGCCAGGGTTCCTGGCTATGGCCCGGGTGCTTGGTGTCCCGATGCCCGAGGGGCACGGACCGGGAGGGGTGCTCCCGCTGCGAACTCGAACGAGAGAGCCTCGCGAAAATTAGGAGAGGAAGGGCTTACGAGGGCGCCCACACAGCCCCCTCATGAGGTTTATGAGAGAGAGTGAGCCAGACAATAGGCGAAAACAGAGAACAAGGGCAGAAGACGACAAATAACACTAGAAGCAACTCCAATAAAGGTTCAAACAAGGGAGAACAAGCCAACTGCGGAAAGCAAATGAAAAGTCGCGTCCGGCACCTAATCTAGTCTTGGACGTCTTCTCACCAGCGCGGAGCTAAGTGCTGCTACCGGGCATGGGCGGGAGCCCCCGAGGACCGAGGGCGGCACTCCGGAGACTCCGGGGCGTGTACAGCCCCAACTCATTAATACGTGAGAGTGTCACGGGTGGCGAGCTTCACAGGCACTGGGCGTTCTTCACAGGCACCGGGCCTTTCTTTGGGCGGCGAGCTTCACAGGCACCGGGCCTTCTTCGCAGGCACTCATGACCCACAAGTATAGGGGATCTATCGTAGTCCTTTCGATAAGAGTGTTGAACTTAACGAGGAGCAGAAGGAAATGACAAGCGGTTTTCAGTAAGGTATTCTCTGCAAGCACTGAAATTGTAGGTAACAGATAGTTTTGTGATAAGATAATTTGTAACGGGTAACAAGCAATGAAAGTAAATAAAGTGCAGCAAGGTGGCCCAATCCTTTTTGTATCAAAGGATAAGCCTGGACAATTTCTTATAATGAGAAAAGCGCTCTCGAGGACACATGGGAATTATCGTCAAGCTAGTTTTCATCACGTTCATATGATTCGCGTTCGGTACTTTGATAATTTGATATGTGGGTGGACCGGTGCTTGGGTACTTCCCTTTCTTGGACAAGCATCCCGCTTATGATTAAACCCTATTGCAAGCGTCCGCAACTACAAAAGAAGTATTAAGGTAAACCTAACCATAGCATGAAACTAGTGGATCCAAATCATCCCCTTACGAAGCAACGCATAAACTAGGGTTTAAGCTTCTGTCACTCTAGCAACCCATCATCTACTTATTACTTCCCAATGCCTTCCTTTAGGCCCAAATAATGGTGAAGTGTCATGTAGTCGACGTTCACATAACACCACTAGAGGAGAGACAACATACATCTCATCAAAATATCGAACGAATACCAAATTCACACGACTACTAATAGCAAGACTTCACCCATGTCCTCACGAACAAACGTAACTACTCACAAAGCATATTCATGTTCATGATCAGAGGAATATTAATATGCATAAAGGATCTGAACATATGATCTTCCACCAAGTAAACCAATTAGCATCAACTACAAGAAGTAATCAACACTACTAGCAACCCACAGGTACCAATTTGTGGTTTGGATACAAGAGATGAGCTAGGATTTTGAGAGGAGATGGTGCTGGTGAAGATGTTGATGGAGATTGACCCCCTCCCAATGAGAGGATCGTTGGTGATGACGATGGTGATGATTTCCCCCTCCCGGAGGGAAGTTTCCCCTGCAGAACAGCTCCGCCGGAGCCCTAGATTGGTTCCACCAAGGTTTCGCCTTGCGGCGGCGGAGTTTCGTCCCGTAAGCTTTCTTATGATTTTTTTTCCAGGGTAAATATAGCAGAAGATGGGCACCGGAGGGCCAACAGGGGGCCCATGAGACAGGGGGGCACGCCCAGTAGGGGTGGGGGCGCCCCCACCCTCCTGGCCAGGGTGTGGGCCCCCTCTGGTATTTTCTTCGCTCAGAAATTCTTATTAATTCCAAAAGTAACTTCCATGGATTTTCAGGATTTTTGGAGCCGTGCAGAATAGGTTTCCAATATTTTCTCCTTTTCCAGCCAGAATCCTAGCTGCCGGCATTCTCCCTCTTCATGATAAACCTTGTAAAATAAGAGAGAATAGCCATAAGTATTGAGACATAATGTGTAATAACAGCCCATAATGCAATAAGTATCGATATAAAAGCATGATGCAAAATGGACGTATCAACTCCCCCAAGCTTAGACCTTGCTTGTCCTCAAGCGGAAGCCGAAACCGAAAAATATGTCCACATGTTTAGAGATAGAGGTGTCGATAAAAAATAAAATACAGACATGAGGGCATCATGATCATTCTTATAACAGCAACACACACACACACACACACACACAGATATATATATATATATATATATATATATATATATTGTCATATGATTTCTTATGCTCAAGTAACAATCTATTCACAATGTCAAGTATGGTTTAGAAACTTCATTGGGAACTAACAAACTATAATCTCAGTCATTGAAGCAATTGCAATTTATCATAACATCAGAAATAGTCAAGAATAGAGCTTGGTGGGCGTGCAAAGCATTGGGAGTGCACCCGAGCAGGCGGTGTTGACGGGGTGATCGTCCGAGTTGAAGGTCCGGTCGGCCTTGGGTGCCGCCCAACCCGGAGGAGCTCCTTGCTGCATGAGGGCGGCGCCGATCTGGTGGAAGAACGGCTTGGCGTGGCGGTTTGAGGGTGGCGCCTGCGAGCCGCCCAGGAGAGCTGCGACGACCGGGGGCGCCAGCGCAGTGTAGTGGGTGAGGAAGAGGTTGCGCAGCTCCTCCCAGGAGGGCACAGAAGATGTTGGCAGGTTGAGCAGCCAAACACACGGGACGCCGGTGAGGGCCATGGGAAACCAATTGGCCATGACATTGTCATCGCCTCCGGCCTTAAGGACGGCCTCCTCGTATGCCAGCAGGAAAGCCAGCGGGTCTGTCGCGCCGTCATAGCGTGGTGGCATCTCTGGCTTGAACTTGTGTGGCCACTGCACCTGTCGCAAGGCGGGGGCCAAGGCTCTGAGCCCCCTAGCCCCAACGCTGGCATCGACTGCCGGAGCCGGAGGCGCGTTGTCCGCCATGAGGGCGAAGCGCGGTGTTGGTGGAGAGCGGGCCGACGGAAGGAAGAGCTCCAGCGCACCCCTACCTGGCGCGTCAAATGTCGGATATCCGGTTCCGGCAAAACCCTTAAGGTTCGAACTCTAGGGTGTGCACGAAGATCTTCTCCCTACCTAAACACGCCCACAACCTCGCCGCAATTCTAAGCTAGATCGATGAACAACACAAGAGACACGAGGTTTATACTGGTTCAGGCCACCGTGGTGGTGTAATCCCCTAATCCAGTGTGTGGTGTGGTGGATTGCCACTTGGGCTGATGATGAACGGTACAGAGGAAGCACAGCCTCGCGAGGAGAGGTGTTCTTGTGGTGGTGTGCTTGAGGAGGAATCGCTCCGTCTCTCTTGGCTCTAGATGAGATTCTATATCCCTTATACTGCGGTGGCTAGGTCTATTTATAGAGACCCTGGTCCTCTTCCCAAATATTGAGCAGGAAGGGAGCCAATGATACGTCTCCAACGTATCTATAATTTTTGATTGCTCCATGCTACTTTATCTACTGTTTTGGACTATATTGGGCTTTATTTTCCACTTTTATATTACTTTTGGGACTAACCTATTAACTGGAGGCCCAGCCTAGAATTGTTGTTTCTTGCCTATTTTAGTGTTTCGAAGAAACGGAATATCAAACGGAGTCCAAACAGAATGAAACCTTCGGGAACGTGATTTTCCAACTGAACGTGATCCAGGAGACTTGGACCCTACTCCAAGAAGTGCCAGAGGCGGTCACGAGGGTGGAGGGCGCCCCCCCGGGTGCGCCCCCCTACCTCATGGGCCCCCTGACGCTCCACTGACGTACTCCTTCCTCCTATATATACCTATGTATCCCCGTACGATCAGAACAGGAGCCAAAAACCTAATTCCACCGCCACAACCTTCTGTATCCACGAGATCCCATCTTGGGGCCTGTTTCGGAGCTCCGCCAGAGGGGGCATCCACCATAGAGGGCTTCTACATCATCACCATAGACCCTTCGATGAAGCGTGAGTAGTTTACTTCAGACCTTCGGGTCCATAGCTAGTAGCTAGATGGCTTCTTCTCTCTTTTTGGATCTCAATACAATGTTCTCCCCCTCTCTCGTGGAGATCTATTCGATGTAATCTTCTTTTTGCGGTGGGTTTGTTGAGACCGATGGAAAATATTTGATTCTTCTCTGAATTCTTTTATGTATGATTGAGTTATCTTTGCAAGTCTCTTCGAATTATCCTTTTTGGTTTGGCCAACTAGATTGGTAGTTCTTGTAATGGGATAAGTGCTTAGCTTTGGGTTCAATCTTGTGGTGTCCTTACCCAGTGACAGAAAGGGTTGCAAGGCACGTATTGTATTGTTGCCATCGAGGATAACAAGATGGTTTTTTTTATCATATTGCATGAATTTATCCCTCTACATCATGTCATCTTGCTTAAGGCGTTACTCTGTTTTTACTTAATACTCTAGATGCATGCTGGATAGCGGTCGATGAGTGGAGTAATAGTAGTAGATGCAGAATCATTTTGATCTACTTGTTTTGGATGTGATGCCTATATACATGATCATTGCCTAGATATACGCATAACTATGTGCAATTCTGTCAATTGCTCAACAGTAATTTGTTCACCCACCGTAGAATACTTATGCTCTTGAGAGAAGCCACTAGTGAAACCTATGGCCCCCGGGTCTAGTCTCATCATATCAATCTCTATCACTTTATTTACTTGCTTTGTTTTACTTTGCCTTTTACTTTTTACTTTGCATCTATCTATCAAAAATACCAAAAATATTATCTCTATCAGATCTCACTCTCGTAAGTGACCATGAAGGGATTGACAACCCCTAAGCGTTGGTTGCGAGTTGCTATCGTTTTGTGTAGGTACGAGGGACTTGTGCGTGGTATCCTACTGGATTGATACCTTGGTTCTCAAAAACTAAGGGAAATACTTACGCTACTTTGCTGCATCATCCTCTCCTCTTCGGGGAAATCCAACGCAGTGCTCAAGAGGAAGCAAGAAGAATTTATGGTGCCGTTGCCGGGGAGGCTCACGCAAGCAAGTCAACTATACCAAGTACCCATCGCAATGCCTATCTCTCGCATTATTATTTGCAATTTGCCTCTCATTTTCCTCTCCCCCACTTCACCCTTGCCGTTTTATTCGCCCTCTCTTTCCCAATCTCCTCCTCTCTTTCCTGTTTGCCTTTTCCCGTTGCCTTTCCGTTTGCTTGTGTTACAATGTGCCTTATATTTGCTTGCATCTTCGCTTGCTAAAAGTTTATGGATACTCATCCACTTGCTAATCTCTTTAAGAGATCGAATTATGTTGAACCTATTGCTAGTGAGTTGAGTGCACTAGATTATCTTTATGAGGTTTTGCTTGAAATTCGTGAATCTGAAAATTATGATGAAGAAATTTATGAAGAGATTCACGATAACTCCTTGAATAAAAAGCATGATTGCAATGATTTTCCTATAAATTCACTTGATGTCAATTGTGCTAATAATATGCAAAACCCTAAGCTTGGGGATGCTAGTTTTGCTATGTCTACTACTTGTTTCAATGATCATGATTGGGGTGATTCTTCTTACAACTTTGAAAATTTATTTAAGCCCCATGATGAACATAAGATTGATAATAATGTTTGCAATAATATTGAAAGTGGGTTTGGAAGAGTGTCAACTTTAGATCCCACATATTTGGAGAATTTTCAATCTTATGAAATTTTTGATAAAAGTGGGTTTGGAGAGGTCATGACTTTAGTTAATGTTAATCCCACTATTTTGGAAGAGTGTCAACTTTGCATACATGTGGATCGTGTTAAGAATATGTTTTGTGATAGCTATATTGTTGAATTTTCTTATGATCCTACATGTAATTATTATGAGAGATCAAAATATGGTTGTAGAAATTTTCAAGATAACAATTCACCTCTCGTTATGTTGAGATTGCTATTGTTTCTTTCCACTTCCTTGCATATGCTAGTTTTTGCTTGTTTTGATAATTTGTTTGCCTATAAGATGCCTATGAATAGGAAGCATGTTAGACTTAGATGTGTTTGTCATGTGTTTCATGATGCTCTCTTTGCGCTTCAATTCCTATCTTTCATGTGAGCATCATCATAATCTCAATGCCTAGCTAGGGGCGTTAAACGATAGCGCTTGTTGGGAGGCAACCCAATTTTATTTTGTGTTTTTTTCTTTTTGCTTCTGTTTAGGAATAAATAATCCATCTACCTTCTGTTTATATGTGGTTTTATATTTTAATTAGTGTTTGTGCCAAGTAGAAACTATAGGATAACCTACAATGATAGTTGATTTGATTCTGCTGAAAAACAGAAACTTTGCGCGCACGAATTTAGTTATATGATAAATCACAGGAACGTGCTTTTGCGTTGATTCTTTTTGCTGCTGTTCAATAAAAAAAATCCAGGATTTCCTATTTTGGTAGAATTTTTAGAGTTCCAGAAGTTTGCGTTAGTTACAGATTGCTATAGACCGTTCTGTTTTTGACAGATTCTGTTTTTCGTGTGTTGTTTGCTTATTTTGATGAATCTATGGCTAGTAAAATAGTTTATAAACCATAGAGAAGTTGGAATACAGTAGGTTTAACACAAATATTAATAAAGAATGAGTTCATTACAGTACCTTGAAGTAGTCTTTTGTTTTGTTTCTCTAACGGAGCTCACGAGATTTCTGTTGAGTTTTGTGTTGTGAAGTTTTCAAGTTTTGGGTGAATTCTTTTGATGGATTATGGAACAAGGAGTGGCAAGACCCTAAGCTTGGGGATGCCCATTGCACCCCCAAGATAATCGAAGGACACCAAAAAGTCAAAGCTTGGGGATGCCCCGGAAGGCATCCCCTCTTTCGTCCACTTCCATCGGTAATTTACTTGGAGCTATATTTTTATTCACCAACATGATATGTGTTTTGCTTGGAGCATCTTGTATTATTTGTGTTTTTGCTTGTTAGTTTACCACAATCATCCTTGTTGTACACACCTTTTGAGAGAGCCATATATGAATTGGAATTTGTTAGAATACTCTATGTGCTTCACTTATATCTTTTGAGCCTGATAATTTTTGCTCTAGTGCTTCACTTATATCTTTTAGAGCATGGTGGTGGATTTGTTTTAAAGAAATACTGATCTCTCATGCTTCACTTAGATTATTTTGAGAGTCATTAATAGCATGGTAATTTGCTTAATGTTAATATACTTGGTGTTCAAGATATGTGAAACTTTCTTTTGAGTGCGTTGAATACTAAGATAAGTTTGATGCTTGACAATTGTTTTGAGATATGGAGGTGATAATATCAAAGTCGTGCTAGTTGGGTGATTATGAATTTGAGAAATACTTGTGTTGAAGTTTGCAAGTCCTGTAGCATGCACGTATGGTTAAAGTTGTGTAACAAATTTGAAACATGAAGTGTACATGGCTTGTGCATCCTTATGAGGGGCGGTCGGGGACGAGCGATGGTCTTTTCCTACCAATCTATCCCCCTAGGAGCATGCGCTTAGTACTTGATTTTTGATGACTTCTAAATTTTTGCAATAAGTATATGAGTTCTTTTGACTAATGTTGATTCCATGGATTATACGCACTCTCACCTTTCCGCCTTTGCTAGCCTCTTCGGTACCGTGCATTGCCCTTTCTCACATTGAGAGTTGGTGCAAACTTTGCCGGTGCATCCAAACCCCGTGATACGATATGCTCTATCACACATAAACCTCCTTATATCTTCCTCAAAACAGCCACCATACCTACCTATCATGGCATTTCCATAGCCATTCCGAGATATATTGCCATGCAACTTCCACCACCATCATCATGACATACATTACTTTTGTCATATTGCCTTTGCATGATCATGTACTTGATATCATATTTGTGGCAAAGCCACCATGCATTATTTTCCATACATGTCACTCTTGATTCATTGCACCATCCCGGTACACCGCCGGAGGCATTCATATAGAGTCATATCTTGTTCTAAGTTTCGAGTTGTAATCCTTATGTTGTAATCAATAGAAGTGTGATGATCATCATTATTAGAGCATAGCCCAAATAAAAAAAGAGAAAGGCGAAAAAAGGCCCAAAAAAATAATAAGGGCAATGCTACTATCTCTTTTTCCACACTTGTGCTTCAAAGTAGCACCTTGTTCTTCATGTAGTGAGTCTCATATATTGTGCTTCAAAGTAGCACCTTGTTCCTCATGTAGTGAGTCTCATAAGTTGTCTTTTTCATACTAGTGGGAATTTTTCATTATAGAACTTGGCTTGTATATTCCTATGATGGGCTTCCTCAAATGCCCTAGGTCTTCATGAGCAAGCGACTTGGATGCACACCCACTAGTTTTCTTTTGTTGAGCATTCATAGCTCTAGTGCATCCGTTGCATGGCAATCCCTACTCCTCATGTTGACATCAATTGATGGGCATCTCCATAGCCCGTTGATTAGCCTCGTCAATGTGTGGCTTTCTCCTTTTTTGTCTTCTCCACACAATCCCCATCATCATATTCTATTCCACCCATAGTGCTATATCCATGGCTCACGCTCATGTATTGTGTGAAGGTTGAAAAACTTTGAGATTATTTAAGTATGAAACAATTGTTTGGCTTGTCATCGGGGGTATAGAAGTTGGGAACATCTTTGTGTGACGAAAATGAAGCATAGCCTAACTATATGATTTTGTAGGGATGAACTTTCTTTTGCCATGTTATTTTGAGAAGACATGATTGCTTTGATTAGTATGCTTGAAGTATTATTATTTTTGTGTCAATATGAACTTTTGTCTTGAATCTTTCAGATCTGAATATTCATGTCACAATTAAGAAGATTTACATTGAAATTATGCCAAAGTATCACTCCGCATCAAAAATTATTTTTTATCATTTACCTACTCGAGGACGAGAAGGAATTAAGCTTGGGGATGCTTGATACGTCTCCAACGTATCTATAATTTTTGATTGCTCCATGCTACTTTATCTACTGTTTTGGACTATATTGGGCTTTATTTTCCACTTTTATATTACTTTTGGGACTAACCTATTAACCGGAGGCCCAACCCAGAATTGCTGTTTTTTTGCCTATTTCGGTGTTTCGAAGAAACGGAATATCAAACGGAGTCCAAACGGAATGAAACCTTCGGGAACGTGATTTTCCAACCGAACATGATCCAGGAGACTTGGACCCTACTCCAAGAAGTTCCAGAGGCGGTCACGAGGGTGGAGGGCCCCCCCTGGGCGCGCCCCCTACCTTGTGGCCCCCCTGACGCTCCACCGACGTACTCCTTCCTCCTATATATACCTACGTATCCCCGTACGATCAGAACAGGAGCCATAAACCTAATTCCACCGCCGCAACCTTCTGTATCCATGAGATCCCATCTTGGGGCCTGTTCCGGAGCTCCGCCGGAGGGGGCATCCACCATGGAAGGCTTCTACATCATCACCATAGCCCCTCCGATGAAGTGTGTGTAGTTTACTTTAGACCTTCGGGTCCATAGCTAGTAGCTGGATGGATTCTTCTCTCTTTTTGGATCTCAATACAATGTTCTCCCCCTCTCTCGTGGAGATCTATTCGATGTAATCTTCTTTTTGCGGTGTGTTTGTTGAGAACGATGAATTGTGGGTTTATGATCCAGTATTATCTATGGAAAATATTTGATTCTTCTCTGAATTCTTTTATGTATGATTGAGTTATGTTTGCAAGTCTCTTCGAATTATCCTTTTTGGTTTGGCCAACTAGATTGATAGTTCTTGCAATGGGATAAGTGCTTAGCTTTGGGTTCAATCTTGCGGTGTCCTTACCCAGTGACAGAAAGGGTTGCAAGGCACGTATTGTATTGTTGCCATCGAGGATAATAAGATGGGGTTTTTATCATATTGCGTGAACTTATCCCTCTACATCATGTCATCTTGCTTAAGGCATTACTCTGTTTTTACTTAATACTCTAGATGCATGCTGGATAGCGGTCGATGAGTGGAGTAATAGTAGTAGATGCAGAATCGTTTTGATCTACTTGTTTTGGACGTGATGCCTATATACATGATCATTGCCTAGATATACTCATAACTATGCGCAATTCTGTCAATTGCTCAACAGTAATTTGTTCACCCACCGTAGAATACTTATGCTCTTGAGAGAAGCCACTAGTGAAACCTATGGCCCCCGGGTCTAGTCTCATCATATCAATCTCTATCACTTTATTTACTTGCTTTGTTTTACTTTGCCTTTTACTTTTTACTTTGCATCTATATATCAAAAATACCAAAAATATTATCTCTATCAGATCTCACTCTCGTAAGTGACTGTGAAGGGATTGACAACCCCTAAGCGTTGGTTGCGAGTTGCTATCATTTTGTGTAGGTACAAGGGACTTGTACGTGGTCTCCTACTGGATTGATACCTCGGTTCTCAAAAACTGAGAGAAATACTTATGCTACTTTGCTGCATCATCCTCTCCTCTTCGGGGAAATCTAATGCAGTGGTCAAGAGGTAGCAGCCAACAACGGCCATTTCGAAAGGGGACAACTGCTACAAGCTATCCTGACTAAATATGGTCTTCGACTACCAAAGGTGCTGGTGATGGTGCCATCTTGGGATCCATGGTGACCTCCGTCCTGGCGCTCTGCTGGTCTTGGTCTCGTTGCACCGATATGGAAACCTTTGCCGGATGCCTTGGTACTCCGCGCCTGCACTTGCCCCCTTTGCACCAAAGAGGAAACGAGGACACTGCGCAGGCTGGCGCCCACCTGGCGCCCGCCTGGTCTTGATCGTCATGGCTTGCATCATGGGAACCTCGCGAGGCACCCCTTGACTTGATCTCTCCGCCTCCTCGCGAGACTGCCTAATGAGGCCACCCCTGAGGAGGCCTTGCATCATCCGCCCCGTGAGGCTTGGCCCCTCGCGAGGGTCTTGAGCTTAGGTTGATAAAGATGGGCCGTACTGGGCCACTGGTTGAGCCACGCTGCAAGCCGCAGGCAGGCAAGTCTGGGGACCCCCATTCCAAGAACGCCGACAGTGAGGTTCTTGTTTGTTTGTGTAGGTACGAGGGACTTGCATGAAGCCTCCTACTGGATTGATACCTTGGTTCTCAAAAACTGAGGGAAATACTTACGCTACTTTGCTGCATCACCCTTTCCTCTTCAAGGGAAAACCAACGCAGTGCTCAAGAGGTAGCAAGAAGGATTTCTGGCGCCGTTGCCGGGGTGGCTTACACCAAGTCAAGTCACGATTCGACCTCCCACCAACGTGCAATTTCTGGCGCCGTTGCCGGGGAGGTCTTCGCACAAGTCAAGACATACCAAGTACCCATCACAAACTCTTCTCCCTCGCATTACATTATTTGCCATTTGCCTCTCGTTTTCCTCTCCCCCAATTCACCCTTGCCATTTTATTCGCCCTCTCTTTCTCGTTCGCCTCTTTTTCGCTTGCCTCTTGTGTGCCTGTTTGCCCTGATGGCCTTGCCTAAAAACACTGATCTTCACCTTAGAAGGTTGGAAGAGATCGAAAGCAACGGTAGAAGCTTTATGACTTTAAAATTTGAGCATAATAATTTCTTTAGAAATGAGCTTGAAGAACAAAAAAGCTTTATGGAATACATGAAAGAAGAGCTTGATGATATGTCTAAGGAATTTTATGGTTTGAATTCTCAGTTTGCTCGTCTTGAAAAATCAATAGACCAAATTTCTGATAAACAAGCCACCTTAGTTAATAAGATGGCCGCTAAACCAGAAGGGTTAGAAGGAAATAATGATGAAGATATAAAAGTGATTGATGTGTCTACTATTAAATCTTTGTTTTGCAATATGGATCTTGATAATTATGGGACTGGAGATGAGTCAACTTTAGTTAAAAGGCGTCCCAATGATTCAGAGTTTTTAGATCTTGATGCTAAATTTGGTAAAAGTGGGATTGGAGAGGTCAAAACTTTACATAGCAATGAACCCACTATTTTGTTCTTTAGTAGATTGTATTTCCTTGTGGCAATCCATGTTAAATTCTCCTCATGCTTATAGTCAAAATAAAACTTTCACTAAACATATCGTTGATGCTTTAATGCAATCTTATGAAGAAAAACTTGAATTGGAAGTTTATAGCCCTAGAAAACTTTATGATGAGTGGGAACCTACTATTAAAATTAAGATTAAAGATCATGAATGCTATGCTTTGTGTGATTTGGGTGCTAGTGTTTCCACGATTCCAAAAACTTTATGTGATGTGCTAGGTTTCCGTGATTTTGATGATTGCTCTTTAAACTTGCACCTTGCGGATTCCACTATTAATAAACCTATGGGAAGGATTAACGATGTTCTTATTGTTGCAAATAGGAATTATGTGCCTGTAGATTTTATCGTTCTTGATATAGATTGCAATCTTTCATGTCCTATTATCCTTGATAGACCTTTCCTTAGAACGATTGGTGCAATTATTGATATGAACGAAGGAAATATTAGATTCCAATTTCCATTAAGGAAAGACATGGAACACTTTCCTAGAAAGAAAATCAAATTACCTTATGAATCTATTATGAGAGCCACTTATGAATTGAATACCAAATATGGGAATGCTTAGATCTATTCTCGCTTTTATGCCTAGCTATGGCGTTAAACGATAGCGCTTGTTGGGAGGCAACCCAATTTTATTTTTGTTTCTTGCTTTTTTCTTATGTTTAGTAATGAATAATTTATATAGCTTCTGTTTAGATGTGGTTTTATGTTTTAATTAGTGTTTGTGCCAAGTAGAACCTATAGAATAACCTACGGTGATAGTTAATTTGATCTTGCTGAAAAACAGAAAATTTTGCGTGGACGAGAATACTTTTAATAAATCGCATAAACGTGATTTTTAGTTGATTCTTTTTGCATTAGATCAATATACAAATTTCCTAAGACTTCCTATTTTGGTAGGATTTTTAGAGTTCCAGAAGAATTCGAAAGTTACAGATTACTATAGACTGTTCTGTTTTTGACAGATTCTGTTTTTCGTGTGTTGTTTGCTTATTTTGATGAATCTATGGCTAGTATCGGGGGGGGAGGTATGAATCATAGAGAAGTTGGAATACAGTAGGTTTAACACCAATATAAATAAATAATGAGTTCATTACAGTACCTTAAGTGGTGACTTCTTTCTTACACTAACGGAGCTTATGAGATTTCCTATTGAGTTTTGCACTACGGGAATCCAATTCTTTGCCGTCCACCACTTCTTTGTTGTCAGCTAGCTGACGGCAAAGAGCTTCTTTGTCGTCAGTTTTCACAAAGCAGACGGCAAAGAAATAGCTGATGGCACAGGTTATTTTGCCATCAACTAGTACTTTGCTGTCAGCTCGCGGACGGCAAAGAGTTCTTTGCCGTCATCTGGCCGACGGCAAAGAACCTTGTGGCCCCACAGACACAAGGCTGTGGCTAGGTCAGCTCTTTGCCGTCTACCATTTCTTTGTCGTCCGCTAGGCTGACGGCAAAGAGGGTAGGGGGCCTGAAGAAAATATGCCCTAGAGGCAATGAGAAAGTTATTATTTATTTCCTTATATCATGATAAATGTTTATTATTCATGCTAGAATTGTATTAACCGGAAACATGATACATGTGTGAATACATAGACAAACTTAATGTCACTAGTATGCCTCTACTTGACTAGCTCATTAATCAAAGATGGTTATGTTTCCTAACCATATACATGTGTTGTCATTTGATTAACGGGATCACATCATTAGGAGAATGATGTGATTGACCTGACTCATTCCGTTAGCTTAGCATTTGATCATTTAGTATGTTGCTATTGCTTTCTTCATGACTTATACAAAGTTCCTACAACTATGAGATTATGCAACTCCCGTTTACCGGAGGAACACTTTGTGTGCTACCAAACGTCACAACGTAACTGGGTTATTATAAAGGAGCTCTACAGGTGTCTCCAATGGTACATATTGAGTTGGCTTATTTCGAGATTAGGTTTTGTCACTCCGATTGTCGGAGAGGTATCTCTGGGCCCTCTCGGTAATGCACATCACTATAAGCCTTGCAAGCAATGTGGCCAATGAGTTGGTTACGGAATGATGCATTACGTAACGAGTAAAGAGACTTGTAGGTAACGAGATTGAACTAGGTATTGGATACAGACGATCGAATCTCGGGCAAGTAACATACCGATGACAAAGGGAACAACGTATGTTGTTATGCAGTTTGACCGATAAAGATCTTCATAGAATATGTAGGAGCCAATATGAGCATCCAGGTTCCGCTATTGGTTATTAACCGGGAATAGTTCTAGGTCATGTCGACATAGTTCTCAAACCCGCAGGGTCCGCACGCTTAACGTTACGGTGACAGTTTTATTATGATTTTATAAGTTTTGATGTACCGAAGGTTGTTCGGAGTCCCGGATGTGATCACGGACATGACGAGGAGTCTCTAAATGGTCGAGACATAAAGATTGATATATTGGAAGCCTATATTTGGATATCGGAATCGTTCCGGGTGAAATCGAGATTTTACCGGAGTACCGGGGGGTTACCGGAACCCCCCCGAGGGTTAATGGGCCTACATGGGCCATGAGGGAGAATAGGAGGGCCGGCCAGGGCAGGCCGCGTGCCCCCTCCCCCCTAGTCCGAATAGGGCAAGGAGGGGGGGCGGCGCCCCCCTTTCCTCTTTCCCCTCCCCCCTTTCCTTCTCCACCAAGGCAAGAGGAGGGAGTCCTACTCCAGGTGGGAGTAGGACTCCTCCAGGCGCACCCCTAGGGGGCCAGCCACACCTCCCCCTCCCTCCTTTATATACGGGGGCAGGGGGCACCTCTAGACACACAAGTTGATCATCATGATCGTTCCTTAGCGGTGTGCGGTGCCCCCCTCCACCATATTCCACCTCGGTCATATCGTTGCGGTGCTTAGGCGAAGCCCTGCGTCGGTAGAACATCATCATCGTCACCACGCCGTCATGCTAACAGAACTCATCCCCGACACCCTGCTGGATCGGAGTCCGGGGATCGTCATCGAGCTGAACGTGTGCTGAACTCGGAGGTGCCGTACGTTCAGTACTTGGATCGGTCGGATCGTGAAGACGTACGACTACATCAACCGCGTTGTCATAATGCTTCCGCTTACGGTCTACGAGGGTACGTCGACAACACTCTCCCCTCTCATTGCTATGCATCACCATGATCTTGCGTGTGCGTAGGAATTTTTTTGAAATTACTACGTTCCCCAACAAAGGTATCAGAGCCAGGTTTATGCGTAGATGTCATATGCACGAGTAGAACACAAGTGATTTGTGGGCGATACAAGTCATACTGCTTACCAGCATGTCATACTTTGGTTCAGCTGTATTGTGAGATGAAGCGGCCCGGACCAACATTATGTGTACGCTTACGCGAGACTGGTTTCACCGTTACGAGCACTCATGCTTAAAGGTGTCTGGCAGGTGTCTGGCTCTCTCAATTTAGTTGAACCGAGTGTGGCTACGCCCGGTCGTTGCGAAGGTTAAAATAGCACTAACTTGACGAACTATCATTGTGGTTTTGATGCGTAGGTAAGAACGGTTCTTGCTCCGTCCGTAGCAACCACGTAAAATTTGCAACAACAAAGTAGAGGACGTCTAACTTGTTTTTGCAGGGCATGTTGTGATGTGACATGGTCAAGACGTGATGCTATATTTTATTATATGAGATGATCATGTTTTGTAACCGAAGTTATCGGCAACTGGCAGGAGCCATATGGTTGTCGCTTTATTGTATGAATCGCAAACGCCCTGTAATTGCTTTACTTTATCACTAAGCGGTAGCGATAGTCGTAGAAGCAATAGATGGCGTAACGACAACAATGCTACGATGGAGATCAAGGTGTCGCGCCGGTGATGATGGTGATTACGACGGTGCTTCGGAGATGGAGATCACAAGCACAAGATGATGATGGCCATATCATATCACCTATATTGATTGCATGTGATGTTTATCCTTTATGCATCTTATCTTGCTTTGATTGACGGTAGCATTTTAAGATGATCTCTCACTAATTATCAAGAAGTGTTCTCCCTGAGTATGCACCGTTGCGAAAGTTCTTCGTGCTGAGACACCACGTGATGATCGGGTGTGATAGGCTCTACGTTCAAATACAACGGGTGCAAAACAGTTGCACACGCGGAATACCCAGGTTACACTTGACGAGCCTAGCATATACAGATATGGCCTCGAAACACGGAGACCGAAAGGTCGAACGTGAATCATATAGTAGATATGATCAACATAGTGATGTTCACCATTGAAAACTACTCCATCTCACGTGATGATCAGACATGGTTTAGTTGATCTAGATCACTTGATCACTTAGATGACTAGAGAGATGTCTGTCTAAGTGGGAGTTCTTAAGTAATATGATTAATTGAACTTAAATTTATCATGAACTTAGTCCTGGTAGTATTTTGCAAATTATGTTGTATATCAATAGCTCGCGTTGTTGCTTTCATATGTTTATTTTGATATGTTCCTAGAGAAAACTGTGTTGAAAGATGTTAGTAGCAATGATGCGGATTGGATCTGTGATCTAAGGTTTGTCCTCATTGCTGCATAGAAGAATTATGTCCTTGATGCACCGCTAGGTGACAAACCTATTGTAGGAGCAGATGCAGACATTTTTTTGACTATGTGCAGATGCAGACATTATGAACGTTTGGCTAGCTCAAAATGATGACTACTTGATAGTTTAGTGCACCATGCTTAAACGGCTTAGAATCGGGACTTCAAAGATATTTTGAACGTCATGGACCATATGAGATGTTCCAGGAGTTGAAGTTAATATTTCCAGCAAATACCCGAGTTGAGAGATATGAAGTCTCCAACAAGTTCTATAGCTAAAAGATGGAGGAGAGTCTCTCAACTAGTGAGCATGTGCTTAGATTGTCTGGGTACTACAATCGCTTGAATCAAGTGGGAGTTAATCTTCCAGATAAGATAGTGATTGACAGAGTTCTCTAGTCACCATCACCAAGTTACTAGAACTTCGTGATGAACTATAGTATGCAAGGGATGACGAAAACGATTCCCGAGCTCTTCGTGATGTTGAAATCGACGAAGGTAGAAATCAAGAAAGAGCATCAAGTGTTGATGATTGACAAGACCACTAGTTTCAAGAGAAGGGCAAAGGGAAAGAAAGGGAACTTCAAGTAGAATGACAAGCAAGTTGTCACTCCCGCGAAGAAGCCCAAAGCTAGACCAAAGCCTGAAACTGAGTGCTTCTACTGCAAAGGAAATGGTCACTCGAAGCGGAAATGCCCTGAATATTTGGTAGATAAGAAGGATGGCAAAGTGAACAAGGGTATATTTGATATATAGGTTATTGATGTGTGCCTTACTAGTGTTTATAGTAGCCCCTGAGTATTGGATACTTGTTCGGTTTCTAAGATTAGTAACTCGAAACAGGAGTTACAGAATAAACAGAGACTAGTTGAAGGGGAAGTGACGATGAATGTTGGAAGTAGTTCCAAGATTGATATGATCATCATCGCATACTCCCTATACTTTCGGGATTAGTGTTAAACCTAAATAAATGTTATTTGGCGTTTGCGTTGAGCATGAATATGATATTATCATGTTTATTGCAATACGGTTATTCATTTAAAGTCAGAGAATAATTGTTGTTCTGTTTACATGAATAAAACCTTCAAATGGTCATACACCCAATGAAAATAGTTTGTTGGATCTCGATCGTAGTGATACACATATTCATAATATTGATGCCAAAAGATGCAAAGTTAATAATGATAGTGCAACTTATTTGTGGCACTGCCGTTTGGGTCATATCGGTGTAAAGCGCATGAAGGAACTCCATTAAGATGGATTTTCGGAAACACTTGGTTATGAATCATTTGATGCTTGCGAACCGTGCCTTTTGGGCAAGATGACTAAAACTCCGTTCTCCGGAACAATGGAATGAGCTACTGACTTATTAGAAATAATACATACCGATGTATGCGATCTGATGAGTGTTAAGGCTCGCGGCGGGTATCATTATTTTCTGACCTTCACAGATGATTTGAGCAGATATGGGTATATCTACTTGACGAAACATAAGTCTGAAACATTTGAAAAGTTCAAAGAATTTCAGAGTGAAGTGGAAAATCATCGTAACAAGAAAAATAAAGTTTCTACGATCTGATCGTGAAGACAAATATTTGAGTTACGAGTTTGGTCTTCATTTGAAACAATGTGAAATAGTTTCGCAACTCACGCCACCTGAAACACCACAATGTAATGGTGTGTCCGAACGTCATAATCGTACTTTACTACATATGGTGCGATCTATGATGTCTCTTATCGGTTTACCACTATGTTTTGGGGTTATGCATTAGAGACAGTTGCATTTACGTTTAATAGGGCACCATCTAAATCCGTTGAGATGACATCGTATGAACTATGGTTTAGCAGTAAACCTAAGCTGTCGTTTCTTAAAGTTTGGAGTTGCGATGCTTATGTGAAAAAGGTTTTCAACCTGATAAGCTCGAACCCAAATCGGAGAAGTGCGTCTTCATAGAATACCCAAAGGAAACTGTTGGGTACACCTTCTATCACAGATCCAAAGGCAAAACATTCGTTGCTAAGAATGGATCCTTTCTAGAGAAGGAGGTTCTCTCAAAAGAAGTGAGTGGAAGGAAAGTAGAGCTTGATAAGGTAATTGTACCTTCTCCCGAATTGGAAAGTAGTTTATCACAGAAATCACTTCTAGTGATTCCTATACCAATTAGTGAGGAAGCTAATGATAATGATCATGAAGCTTCAGATCAAGTTACTACCGAATTTTGTAGATCTTCCAGATTAAGATCCGCACTAGAGTGGTACGGTAATCCTATTCTGGAAGTCATGTTACTACACCATGATGAACCTACAAACTATGAGGAAGCGATGATGAGCCCAGATTCCGCAAAATGGTTTGAGGGCATGAAATCTGAGATGGGATCCATGTATGAGAACAAAGTGTGGACTTTGGTGGAGTTGCCCGATGATCGGCAAGCCATATTGTATAAATGGATCTTCAAGAGGAAGACAGACGCTGATAGTAGTGTTACTATCTACAAAGCTAGACTTGTCGAAAAAGGTTTTTGACAAAGTTCAAGGTGTTGAATACAATGAGATTTTCTCATTCGTATCGATGCTTAAAAGTCTGTCCGAATCATGTTAGCAATTGCCACATTTTATGCAATTTGGCAAATGAATGTCAAAACTACATTCCTTAATGGATTTATTAAAGAAGAGTTGTATATGATACAACCAGAAGGTTTTGTCAATCCTAAAGGTGCTAACAAAATGTGCAAGCTCCAGCAATCCATCTATGGACTGGTGCAAGCATCTTAGAGTTGGAATATACACTTTGATAAGTTGATCAAAGCATATAGTTTTATATAGACTTGTAGTGAAGCCTGTATTTACAATAAAGTGAGTGGGAGCACTACCGCCTTTCTGATAAATATATGTGAGTAACATATTGTTGATCAGAAATGATGTAGAATTTTTCTGGAAAGCATAAAGGAGTATTTGAAAGGAGTTCTTTAAAAAAAAGACCTCAGTAAAGCTACTTTTGAGCATCAAGATCTATTGAGATAGATCAAGACGCTTGATAAGTTTTTCAGTAAGTACATACCTTGTCAAGATTTTGAAATAGTTCAAGTTGGAACAGTCAAAGAAAGAGTTCTTGCCTGTGTTGCAAAGGTGTGAAATTGAGTAAGACTCAAATCCCGACCACGGCAAAAAATAGAAAAGAGAATGAAAGTCATTCCCTATGCCTCAGTCATAGGTTCTATAAAGTATGCTATGCTATATACCAGACCTATTGTATACCTTGCTCTGAATTTGGCAAAGGAGTACAATAGTGATCTAGGAGTAGATCACTGGACATTGGTCAAGAATATCCTTAGTGAGGACTAAGGAAATATTTCTCGATTATGGAGGTAATAAAAGAGCCCGTCGTAAAAAGTTACATCGGTGCAAGCTTTCACACCGATCCAGATGACTCTAAGTCTCAATCTGGATACATATTGAAAGTGGGAGCAACTAGCTAGAGTAGCTCCGTGCAGAGCATTGTAGACATAGAATATTTGCAAAATACATACGGCTCTGAATGTAACAGACCCGTTGACTAAGCTTCTCTCACGAGCAAAACATGATCACACCTTAGTACTCTTTGGGTGTTAATCACATAGCGATGTGAACTAGATTATTGACTCTAGTAAACCCTTTGGGTGTTGGTCACATGACGATGTGAACTATGGGTGTTAATCATATACAGATATGAATATTGGTGTTAAACCACATGGCGATGTGAACTAGATTATTGACTCTAGTGCAAGTGGGAGACTGAAGGAAATATGCCCTAGAGGCAATGATAAAGTTATTATTTATTTCCTTATATCATGATAAATGTTTATTATTCATGCTAGAATTGTATTAACCGGAAACATGATACATGTGTGAATACATAGACAAATTTAATGTCACTAGTATGCCTCTACTTGACTAGCTCATTAATCAAAGATGGTTATGTTTCCTAACCATAGACATGTGTTGTCATTTGTTTAACGGGATCACATCATTAGGAGAATGGTGTGATTGACCTGACTCATTCCGTTAGCTTAGCATTTGATTGTTTAGTATGTTGCTATTGCTTTCTTCATGACTTATACAAAGTTCCTACAACTATGAGATTATGCAACTCCCGTTTACCGGAGGAACACTTTGTGTGCTACCAAATGTCACAACGTAATTGGGTGATTATAAAGGAGCTCTACAGGTGTCTCCAATGGTACATGTTGAGTTGGCTTATTTCGAGATTAGGTTTTGTCACTCCAATTGTCGGAGAGGTATCTCTGGGCCCTCTCGGTAATGCACATCACTATAAGCCTTGCAAGCAATGTGGCCAATGAGTTGGTTACGGACTGGTTCATTACGTAACGAGTAAAGAGACTTGTCGGTAACGAGATTGAACTAGGTATTGGATATAGACGATCGAATCTCGGGCAAGTAACATACCGATGACAAAGAGAACAACGTATGTTGTTATGCGGTTTGACCTATAAAGATCTTCATAGAATATGTAGGAGCCAATATGAGCATCCAGGTTCTGCTATTGGTTATTGACCGGGAATAGTTCTAGGTCATGTCTACATAGTTCTCGAACCCGTAGGGTCCGCACGCTTAACGTTACGATGACAGTTTTATTATGAGTTTATAAGTTTTGATGTACCAAAGGTTATTCGGAGTCCCGGATGTGATCACGGACATGACGAGGATTCTCGAAATGGTCGAGAAATAAAGATTGACATATTGGAAGCCTATATTTGGATATCGGAATCGTTCCAGGTGAAATCGGGATTTTACCGGAGTACCGGGGGGTTAATGGGCCTACATGGGCCATGAGGGAGAAGAGGAGGGCCGGCCAGGGCAGACCGCGTGCCCCCTCCCCCCTAGTCCGAATAGGAAAAGGAGGGGGGCGGCGCCCCCCTTTCCTCTTTCCCCTCCCCCCTTTCCTTCTCCACCAAGGCAAGAGGAGGGAGTCCTAGGGGGCCGGCCGCACCTTCCCCCTCCCTCCTTTATATACGGGGGCAGGGGGCACCTCTAGACACACAAGTTGATCATCGTGATCGTTCCTTAGCGGTGTGCGGTGCCCCCCTCCACCATATTCCACCTCAGTCATATCGTTGCGGTGCTTAGGCGAAGCCCTGCGTCGGTAGAACATCATCATCGTCACCACTCCGTCGTGCTGACGGAACTCATCCCCGACACCCTGCTGGATCGGAGTCCGGGGATCGTCATCGAGCTGAACGTGTGCTGAACTCGGAGGTGCCATACGTTCGGTACTTGGATCGGTCGGATCGTGAAGACGTACGACTACATCAACCGCGTTGTCATAACGCTTCCGCTTACGGTCTACGAGGGTACGTGGACAACACTCTCCACTCTCGTTGCTATGCATCACCATGATCTTGCGTGTGCGTAGGAATTTTTTTGAAATTACTACGTTCCCCAATAGGGCCCACCCAGGCACGGCATTGAATCGCTACCTCTCCCCCCACCGTGAACGTGTGCGCTCTCTCTCTCTCTCTCACCCACCAGCTCGCCGCCGCCGCCCCGTCCCTTGTGCCCGTCGCCACCCCTCCCTGCCGTCCTGCTGCCCCGTCGCCGCCCCTCCCCCTGTCGCCGCCCCTCCCCGTCGTCCCGCCGCCCCGTCGACGTCCCCTCCCGCCCGTCGCCGCCCCTCCCCGTCGTACTGCCGCCCCATCGCCACCCCTCCCCGCTGTCCTGCCGTCCCCCTTCCGCCCGTCGCCGCCCCTTCCTGTCGTCCTGTCGCCCTATCATTTCCCGTCGCCGCCGCCCTCCCGGCCCATCGTCGCCCCTCCCTGTCACCGGCCAACCTCTTCCACCTCCCCACGGTGAGCCCCCTCTTCCACTTCCACACCCCCCTTTTCTTTTTTTTCTTTTTTTCTTTTTTGTTTTAGATATTAGATATATTTTTAGATAATAAATAGTTTTAGATAGTTTACATATTAGAAAAGAAGAAGGAAAAAAAGGAAAAAGAAAAAAGGGAAAGGAAGAATAAGAGGGAAAGGGAAATGAAGAAGAAGAAGAAGAAGAGGAGGAGGAGAAAAAGAAGAAGAAGAAGAAGAAGAAGAAGAAGAAGAAGAAGAAGAAGAAGAAGAAGAAGAAGAAGAAGAAGAAGAAGAAGAAGAAGAAGAAGAAGAAGAAGAAGAAGAAGAAGAGGAAGAAGAACATACGGATGGGTCTGATTGTTTGGTTCTCTGCCCCCTCTTTCTTTTATAGGGGTAGTCAACTATTTCAAAAGGAATACAACATACGGATGTATGTAGACATATTTTAGAGTGTAGATTCACTCATTTTGCTCCGTATGTAGTCACTTGCTAGAATCTCTAGAAAGACTTATATTTGGGAACGGAGTGAGTACTATACTAATAAAACATTAAGGCCACGAGGCGATGCAGTGCTGGTTATAGGAGGCAAGCAGAAGAGATGCATCCATCGACGATGTCCACCTCCTCGACTTAGGGCGTCGGCTCACTGAACGGCGGCTAAGTAGCAGCGGCTTTTGTGTCCAGGTCGACGTGCTTCTAAACAATGGCATCCAAAGATTCCAGCCGCTGGAAGAAGGCCAACGTCTTTCTTATCTCACTTGCCTTGTAGTTGCCTATGTAGACGATTTCCTCGTAGACGTGGATGTGCAGGTCGACGGTTTCTTGCATGGCGAGGCGCTGCGCGGCGAGCGCGGCCTTGAGGTGCACATTCTTTGTCGCGACCTCTAGCACCTGCAGGGTCACCAGGGCTTGAAAGTGTTCGTCACCATGTAGGCTGATGAGGGTGGCAGGCAACAAGGAGCCTAGACGCGCGGGGTGGAGCAGTACAACAAGGTCGTCCGTGCGCTTCTTGACGGCGGTGAACTTGAGGATGGAGTTGACCATCATGTCGTCCATGCAAAAGGCGAAGCCGACATCGGCGAGGGCTACAATGCCAGCGGTCGCCAGCACCGTCTGGAAACGTTGCGCGGCACGGGGCCGCAGGCCGGCGCCTTGGATGATTTGGCACAACCGACTGCCGCTCGCGTCCATCGCCTCCATAGGTGCTTGTGGCTTCTGGTCACTTGGTCTTGGATTGGAGTGAGCAGTGTTGCGCAGAGACTAGGAGTAGATGGATTGAAGTGGTGGGGCACCTTGATATGAGAGTCCAAATTCTATTGCATTCACATCATGCTGGCTCTATTCTGCTTCTCTTGTTAATTCCCTCTGCATGTAATTGAGGATGCATCATTGACCGTTCAACATCTCGGGAACCTCTACCCTCTCCCTCCTTGGCATTCAAGCACCTATGGAGGCGACTGCCACTCGCGTCTATCACGTGTCAGGAGACGTTCCCGTCGACAACGAGGTGCCTATGGTGACTTTGTAAATTTCAAGATGATAGTGTCGGCTCAGTCTTTCGGAGGTGCTCATAGGGGTAGGGTGTGCGTGGGTGCGTTCATAGGGGTGAGTGTATGCGCGTGTATATGAGCGCTTGCGTCTATACTGTGTTAAAAAAATGTAAATGCGTGTCAAATAGAGACTAGCTAGTATACTCAATATTGTGCACCACCACCAAGACGGAGAGGAAAACGAGAGAACTACGTATTTATTTACAATGTAGATTCACTCATTTTGCTCCATATGTACTTCGTCTCGGTGTAGTCCAGACACTTGTTGAAATCTCTAGAAAGGCAAATACTCCTTTCTGGTTTACAGGGCTATTCTAGCAAGTACTACAATAGTGGGCTCACATGGCAATTTTGTCTCATGCAAGAGCCTGGCTATATGCGCGCTCCAAGGTTCGCAACTGCCACGTTCGGGTTGCACTTGGCTCTTCGCCTCTTCGAGAAGACGAATAATGATGTTACTACTACTGCTTCTATAGTATCGAATCCACTACTGCATGTCCGTCCATCGCGAGCGGGAGGGATAGCTTGTTGTAGTACTATAAGAAAAAGCATGTCCTCGTCTACGAGCCACCGCGCGCATGAGCAAGGGAGAAGGCGTGTAGTAGTAAAATAAAGCTTCTCCCCGTTGTATGAGTTGACGTGACACATTATAGCACTAGCCCCACATGCTTGCCTCTAAACTTGGCTGAAAGACCCGCAATGTACAATATATTTGCTGCAACCTCTAACATTTACCCACCACAAATTAAAATATATATTCCTGTCTTGACCAGATGAGCAGGCAAACTATAATCACCAGGATGACAGGTAGGGCCAGAAGATTATTTTAATAAAAAAAAGCTTCAAGACGGCCACATAGCATGGAACCGACCCCAACGATTTTAAGCTTACAGGCACGGTACACGCTATCCTAGACTACTCTACACATGAAACTGCCACACGAGCGTCCGGGCTACGCTTGGCTCTTTGCCTCTTCGGGAAGTCGAACAATAATGGAGTATTACTGCAGTGGAGGAGTACTACAGTATGCTTCTGTCCATATGACACCGATTGAACTACTGCATGTCCACCACATGCGGGAGGGATAGCATGTAGCAAAAGCTTCTCCTAGTCCTGCCAGCCACCATGCTCATGGTTGAGGGAGGGACGCAACTTCATTGACTTAGTGTTCCTGCCTTTGTGTGTATGACATGTGGGCCCAACAGGTGGGTGGCACACCTGTCATACAGCCAAAGGCAGGTGCAGTTAAGGCACCGGAGCTCAGTCCGCAAGGGAGAGGATAATCAAACTTCTTGTTGTTGTATGAGTTGACGCGACACATCAAAGCACTGCACTCGATATATTTCAATAATTTGCATTTACCTATGCATTAATTAGAACGCATGCATGCATGCCGTGACTGTCCTTTTGATACTTGCATGTGTTGATTTATGCACCTTGAAGTAGTATGAATATGTGATGGTAAAGCTTTGTAATGCCCTGACCCTAAAGCGAGAGATGGTTGTGCACGAGGACGGCGAGATCATGCAGACAGAACAGGACCCAACGATGGACCTCTCTATGGTCTTGATGGACCTCACCTTGCTCCACTGCCCCTTGTGCCTCCGCCCCTTGAAGCCTCCAGTGTATGAGGTTCGAATACACCTCGTCCGTTCAACAGATCGAGCAAGGTGCATGTTTCTTGATTGATGTGTTGTTCGATTGATTTGTGCAGTGCAAGGGAGGGCACCTGGCCTGCGCAGACTGCCGCGTCGAGCGCCCCGAGAACCAGCGGCAGTGCCAGAAGTGCGAGCGCAGCAGTGGCTTCGACGTGCGGAACACGGCGGTGGACACCGTCCTCTCATCGGTGAGGGTGGAGTGCCCGCAAGAAGGTTGTGGGCCCTACGTTACTTACCACAAGCTTGCCGATCACCAGAGCGTGCGTCCGCTTGCGCACTGCAAATGCCCCGTGCCTATCTGCGGCTACGAAGGCCCGCTACCGGTGCTCTCCCACCACATCAGCACCGTGCATACCATGCCCATGCATAGGATCCAGTACGGCAAGGTGCTCCAGCTGGAAGTGACACTGTCGAAGCCACGGCTCCTGTTGTTCACGAAGGAGGACGGTCGCGTGTTTTTCTTGGTCGGCGGCATGCTTGACATCAGCGCGCCTATCGCCGTGTCGGTCGTATGCATCAGAGTGGGGGCGTCCCCATTGCCGCACTACGTGTCCAAGCTATGGGTGAACGGCCCGCCGGGGGAGCTCTTTTGGATTTCAAGGAATTTAATTATGATAATTTTTCTTTAATAGATTGTATTTCCTTGTTGCAATCCATGTTGAATTCTCCTCATGCTTATAGTCGAAACAAAGCTTTTACTAAACATATCACTGATGCTATGATGCAATCTTTTGAAGAGAAGCTTGAATTGTAAGTCTCTATTCCTAGAAAACTTTATGATGAGTGGGAACCTACTATTAAGATTAAGATTAAAGATTATGAATGCCATGCTTTGTGTGATTTGGGTGCGAGTGTTTCCACAATCCCAAAAACTTTATGTGATGTGTTAGGTTTCCGTGAATTTGATGATTGTTAATTAAATTTGCATCTTGCGGATTCCACTATTAAGAAACCTATGGGATGAATTAATGATGTTGTTATTGTTGCAAACATGAATTATGTGCTCGTAGATTTCATTGTTCTTGATATAGATTGCAATCCTACATATCCTATTATTCTTGGTAGACCTTTCCTTAGAACGATTGGTGCAATTATTGATATGAAAGAAGGAAACATTAGATTTCAATTTCCATTAAGGAAAGGTATGGAACACTTTCCAAGAAAGAAAAATAAATTTCCTTATGAATCTATTATGAGAGCCAGTTATGGATTGCATACCAAAGATGATAATACCTAGATCTATTCGTGTTTTATGCCTAGGGGCGTTAAACAATAGCGCTTGTTGGGAGGCAACCCAATTTTTTTTGTTTTTGCTTTTTAGGTTATGTTTTGAAATAAATATTTCATCTAGCCTCTGGTTAGATGTGATTTTGTGTTTTAATTAGTGTTTGGGCCAAGTAAGACCTTTGGGATAGCTTACGGTGATAGTTGTTTTGATCCTGCTAAGAAACAGAAACTTTTGCACCCAGGAAATTAATTTTCGTAATTCACAGAAGCGTGCTTTTGATCTGATTTTTATTGCACTGGATTGGTACACAAATTTCCTAGGTTTTACTAATTTTGAAGAATTTTTTGAGTTGCAGAAGTATTCGAGAGTTACAGATTGCTACAGACTGTTCTGTTTTTCGCATGTTGTTTGCTTATTTTGATGCATCTATGGCTAGTATCGGAGGGTATGAACCATGGAAAAGTTGTAATACAGTAGATATTACACCAATATAAATAAAGAATGATTTCACAACAGTACCAAAAGTGGTGATCTATTTTCTTATACTAACTGAGCTTACGAGATTTTCTGTTGAGTTTTGTGTTGTGAAGTTTTCAAGTTTTGGGTAAGGATTTGATGGACTATGGAATAAGGAGTGGGAAGAGCCTAAGCTTGGGGATGCCCAAGGCACACCAAGGTAATATTCAAGGATACCAAGAGCCTAATCTTGGGGATTCCCCGGGAAGGCATCCCCTCTTTCGTCTTCCTCTATCGGTAACTTTACTTGAGGCTATATTTTTATTCACCACATAATATGTGTTTTGCTTGGAGCGTCTTGTATGATTTGAGTCTTTGCTTTTTAGTTTCCCACAATCATCCTTGTTGTACACACCTTTTGAGAGAGACACACATGAATCATGATTTATTAGAATACGCTATGTGCTTCACGTATATCTTTTGAGCTAGGCAACTTTGCTCTAGTGCTCCACTTATATCTTTTTAGAGCACGGCGTTGGTTTTATTTTAGGGACAATTGCATTTTTACCCCTAGTTGGTTCCTACCCACAGGTTTTGCCCTTACTTTTCGAGCTTGCTCAGTTTTGTCCTTACTTTTTCCGTCGAGGTCCCTCGAATGCCCTTTGACCGTTTGACCAAAACTTTGAAAATTCATAACTAATTCATATGAACTCAGAAAAATGCAAATAAGATATCAAAATGTTCAGATAAACATTACCTTTATGGGCATATCATTTGCATTCAAGACAAATGCATCGTTTAAACTACTTGTGCTAATTAATTTTTTAACATTATTAAAAATAAATAGGTATAAACAATATTTTTTTCGTGAATAAAAATTATATGCAAATGTAGGTGATGTTTTATGAACATCCTGACACCTTATTTGCATTTTCCTGAGTTTGTATCAACTGGTTACGAAGTTTCCAAATAATGGTCAAAGGCGTTAGAACATCATAACAAGTTTATACAAACTCAGAAAAATGCAAATAAGTTTTCAGGATGTTCAGAAAACATCACCTACATTTGCATGCAATTTTCATTCATGAAAAAATATTGTTTGTACCTATTTATTTTTAATAATGTTAATAACATTAATTACCTCAGGTAGTTTAAACGATGATTTTGTGCTAAATGCAAAGGATATGCCCATAAAGGTAATGTTTATCTAAACATTTTGATATCTTATTTGCATTTTTATGAGTTTATATGAATTAGTTATGAATTTTCAAAGTTTTGGTCAAACGGTCAAAGGGCATTCGATATGATTTTGAGAGTGCATTGGTTATAAGTTTGAATATTACCTTGGTGTGCCTTGGTATAGTCCTAATATGATAGGCACTTCACTTATATTATTTTGAGAGTCTCTAAACAACATGGTAATTTGCTTTGGCTATAAGTTTAGTCCTAATATGATAGGCATCCAAGAGGGATATAATAAAAACTTTGATATAGAGTGCATTGAATACTATGAGAAGTTTGATTCCTTATGATTGTTTTGAGATATGAAGATGGTGATATTAGAGTCAGGCTAGTGAGTAGTTGTGAATTTGAGAAGTACTTGTGTTGAAGTCCGTGAGTCCCGTAGCATGCACGTATGGTGAACCGTTATGTGAGAAGTCAGAGCATGATTTAATTTTTTTATTGTCTTCCTTATGAGTGGCGGTCGGGGACGAGCGATGGTCTTTTCCTACCAATCTACCCCCTAGGGGCATGTGCGTAGTACTTTGCTTCGATGACTAATACATTTTTGCAATAAGTATGTGAGTTCTTTATGACTAATGTTGAGTCCATGGATTATACACACTCTCACCTTTCCGCCATTTCTAGCCTCTCTTGTACCGCGCACCTTTCGCCGGTACCATAAACCCACCATATACCTTCCTCAAAACATCCACCATACCTACCTATTATGGCATTTCCACAGCCATTCCGAGATATATTGCCATGCAACTTTCCACCGTTCCGTTTATTATGACACACTCCATCGTTTTCATATTGCTTTGCATGATCATGTAGTTGACATCGTATTTGTGGCAAAGCCACCGTTCATCACTTTTTATACATGTCACTCTTGATTCATTGCACATCCCGATACACTGCCGGAGGCATTCACATAGAGTCATATTTTGTTCTAAGTATCGAGTTGTAATTCTTGAGTTGTAAGTAAATAAAAGTGTGATGATCTTCATTATTAGAGCATTGTCCCATGTGAGGAAAGGATGATGGAGACTATGATTCCCCCACAAGTCGGGATGAGACTACAGACAAAAAAAAAGAGGCCAAAAAAATGAGAGAAGGCCCAAATAAAAAAAGAGAGAAAAGAGAGAAGGGACAATGTTACTATACTTTTACCACACTTGTGCTTCAAAGTAGCACCATGATCTTCATGATAGAGAGTCTCCTATGATGTCACTTTCACATACCAGTGGGAATTTTCATTATAGAACTTGGCTTGTATATTCCAATGATGGGCTTCCTCAAATTTCCCTAGGTCTTCGTGAGCAAGCGAGTTGGATGAACACCCACTTAGTTTCTTTTTGAGCTTTCATAAACTTATAGCTCTAGTGCATTCGTTGCATGGCAATCCCTACTCACTCACATTGATATCTATTGATGGGCATCTCCATAGCCCGTTGATATGCCTAGTTGATGTGAGACTATCTCCTCTTTTTGTCCTCTCCACAACTACCTTCTATTCCACCTATAGTGCTATATCCATGGCTCACGCCCATGTATTGCGTGAAAGTTGGAAAAGTTTGAGAATGTCAAAAGTACGAAACAATTTCTTGGCTTGTCATCGGGGTTGTGAATGATTTAAATATTTTGTGTGATGAAGATGGAGTATAGCCAGACTATATGATTTTGTAGGGATAAGCTTTCTTTCGCCATGTTATTTTGAGAAGACACAATTATTTTGTTAGTATGCTTGAAGTATTATTGTTTTTATGTCAATATTAAACTTTTGTTTTGAATCATACGGATCTGAACATTCATGTTGCAATAAAGAGAATTACATGGGTAAATATGTTAGGTAGCATTCCACATCAAAAATTCTGTTTTTATCATTTACCTACTCAAGGACGAGCAGGAATTAAGCTTGGGGATGCTTGATACGTCTCCAACGTATATATAATTTTTTATTGTTCCATGCTATTATATTATCCGTTTTGGATGTTTTATATGCATTAATATGCTATTTTATATGTTTTTGGGACTAACTTATTAACCTAGAGCCCAGTGCCAGTTCATGTTTTTTCGTTGTTTTAGAGTTTCAATCTTGTGGTGTCCTTTCCCAGTGACAGTAGGGGCAGCAAGGCACCTATTGTATTGTTGCGATCGAGGATAACAAGATGGGGTTTTCATCATATTGCTTGAGTTAATCCCGCTACATCATGTCATCTTACTTAACGTGTTACTTTGTTCTTATGAACTTAATACTCTAGATGCAGGCAGGAGTCGGTCGATGTGTGGAGTAATAGTAGTAGATGCAGAATCATTTAGGTCTACTTGAAACGGACGTGATGCCTATATTCATGATCATTGACTTAGATGTCTTCATAATTAACTATGCGCTTTTCTATCAATTGCTGGGCAGTAATTTGTTCACCCACCGTAACAATTTCTATCTTGAGAGAAGCCTCCAGTGAAACCTATGCCCCCCAGGTCTATTTTCCATCATATAATCTTATATTTTCCATCATATAAGTTTCCGATCTACAATTTCAGTTTCCTGTTTACTTTCTTTGCAATCTTTACTTTCCGTTCCATAAACTAAAAAATACCAAAAATATTAATTTACCGTTTACCCATCTCTATTAGATCTCACTTTGCAAATAACAGTGAAGGGATTGACAACCCCTTTATCGCATTGGGTGCAAGTTGGTGTTTGTTTGTGTAGGTATTCGGTGGCTTGTGCGTTGTCTCCTACTGGATTGATACCTTGGTTCTCAAAAGCTGAGGGAAATACTTACTCTACTTTGTTGCATCACCCTTTCCTCTTCAAGGGAAAAAACCAATGCAATCTCAAGAGGTAGCAAAGTGATGTCGGTGCTCCACTACCACCATCACCACCACGCCGTCGTGTTGGTTGTGATCCCATCTACTTCTCCTCTGCCACTTGCTGGATCAAGAAGGAGGAGACTTCATTGAGCCGCACGTGTGCTAAACTCTGAGGTGTCGTCCATTCGGCACTAGATCGGTTGGATCGTGATCGGATCACGAAGAGTACGACTACATCAACAGCGTGATAAACGCTTTTGCTTAGAAATCTACAATGGTACATGGATGCTCTTCCCCTCTCGTAGCTATGCATCTCCATGGATAGATCTTGCATGTGCATAGAAGTTTTTTGTTTTCCATGCAAAGTTCCCCATCAACTAAGAGCAGGCCAATCATTGATGGTTACAAACAGCAATGCTCAAAGGTCAAATTCCTGTTGTTTGTGCTCATCCCACACACGTTCATCATCACATGAATAGAGAACATCATTAAGTCTATCAAAAACCCTTACATAACATCATGAATAGAGAAATGACCAAATTAATACAAGTTCATCATCACATTAAAACCAAACTACAATAGTGATAAAATGATATTACTGAAAAAGTAAATACATAAAGTTCATACATAGTTCTCATAGAACAACATACAGGTCTCTAGAGCATCTAATCAAAACATACATTGAAACTAACATACAACTATGTAAAACATTTAAATGCAACAACAAATGTGATTAAAATCGCAATTAAGGTAACAATTGATCCAACATCATAATGATACCAAGCCTCATTATCAATGGCATATTTTCTAATCTTTCTAATCTTCAAGCCCATTGCATCCATCTGCAACATGCACCTCCAATTTCATCTTCTCTTCCTCAACTCTTTTCAATTTTTCTTTCAAATAATTGTTTTGTTTTTCAACTAAATTTAACCTCTCGACAAGAGGGTCGGTTGGAATTTCCGGTTCACATACCCCCTAGATAAAGACATCTATGTCAAGTTGGTCAGCATAATCGTCATAAACACTAAGTGAAACAAATAGTTATAAAAGATAATACCACATCCGAATCATAGAGCGGACGAGAGCCGACGGGGCGGATACCAAAACCATGGCACTATATAATAACAAACAATAATAAAAGTAAGAAAATTATACAAGTAGCTATCTAAATCATACAAGTAAGAATGTTTTCTTTTAAAAAGAAGATAATAACAAGAGGCTCACCACGGTGGTGTTGGCGACGAGATCGGCGCGGGCGATCGACGATTGTGAGGATTGGGACAGGACCGCACCATACACATGTGCAGCTCTAAGAAGTTAATTTGAGCTCAGATTGTGCATCTAAATCAAAAGAACTCCCACATACACTCCTCCACTAAAACCCACAAACCACTCTACTTCTTGAGCATTTGAAATGAGCTAAACTATCAGTGAGAGATGAAATGCTGAAGTTGCTAACCTTTTAGAACACTTGTGTAGTTGGTGCACCGTCAAACCTAGACAAATCTTGGGGAAAATGTAGCTTGGAGGCCAAGTTTGGAGAGGAGAAAGCTTAAGTGTGGCTTAGGCATTTCATCGAACACCTCATGTCCATATATAGGGAAAAAAAGAGTAGCCCACACTTCCACCCTTCCACGACCAAAAAATGGAGGAGATGGGGGAGTGGATATATATAGGCAAAACTTTAGTCCCGGTTTGTGTCTAAAGTGGGGACTAATGGCCTACCCTCTAGTCTCGGTTCCAGAAACCAACCGGGACTAAAGGGCAGCAACCCCTTTAGTCCCGGTTGGTGGTTGTAACCGGGACAGATGCCTGCCGAGGCTTGGTCGGCGTCCTAGCCTCTTGAACTGGGACTAATGCTCCCATTAGTCCCGGTTCTTAACACGACCATGACTAATGCTCTGATCGCCTAGGACCAAAGCCATGTTTTCTACTAGTGAGGGGCTCTCGGCTTCAATGGAAACGAAGGCTGGCGACACAATCGAGCACGGGAGCAAGGGGGAAAGGCAGCGGAGCTCGCATTGTTTAGGAGAGCAGCCTGGGATGCTCGGGGGACGGCCTGGGTGCAACGAATCGACGATGAGGAGCTCTAGGTAACAAGGTTGAAGACGACAATGGTGGTGGCATTGCAACCGTCTAGGCTCATGTGCTTCTGTGTGGAGAAGAACGAAGTTGAGAAGCTTCGTTTGGACATGGTGGCGAGGAAAATGGTGTCCGGTAGCCGTGCGAATGATGGACGACGGTGATGGCTATACCCGGTTGCGAGAGAGGGAGAGGTATGAGGAGGGGATAGGCATGGGAGGGAGGGAGAGTGAAGTCACGGGGTTCGTGGCGCCCATAGGCGCATTGAAGAGGAGGTAGGCAGGCAGGAAGTGTCCTGCGCGTGGTCGCGCACGTCAGGCACGCGCCTCTCATCCTCCTGGCAAGAAGAGAAAGACGACCCTACGCCTTGCTGGGCTGGGTTGGCTACATGGGCCGGTTATATGTAAGTTTCTTTATGCCCTTTTTTGTCTTTTATTTTAGTTTCGTTTTATTTTTTTAACTGAGGGGTAAAAATGTCCAGAGAACATTTTGGAGACGGTCAAACCCTTTTGACCAGACAAAATGGGTACAGAGGGGTATTTTCCATAAGCGCACTAGACGGAAGATTGGTATAGTTGAGAACCACTTTTTAGGAGTAAAGATGAGGTCGGGCTGAAATTAGGTGGAAAAATGTAAATGCCCCTAAAAACACAAGCAAATAGAGGCAATGAGAACCCGAATCATGGGAAAACTACTGAATGATAACATTAATATGGGAACCCCGTTAATATACTAGATGACCCATTATGCCAATTGGCGCAGAGACAACTGCAACCTGGAAGTTAAGCGAACTATTTGAAGCATTTTTCCTCAACCGTTTGCAAATGATTATGTTCATACTGCGTTTCTATTTGCCTTGACAATAGTCATTCCTCATAGGTTTCTTTTGCGATTTGTTTTTACGACATGAGACTAAAGCCCAAAAGTTAAGCGAAATAATTGAAACTACAACCAAAAAGTTAAGCAATGCTATGGGCAACATGTCTATCAAATGTTCGTTCTATAAATCATTCCCCAAAGGCCATCAGCATAAATAAGAATATATGGCCCGTTGCGCCATTGGCACAGATACCAACTGTAACCCAAAAAGTTAAGTGAACTATTTGAAGAGACCAAATGCAGCCATTCGCGTGAAGGGAAACTGCAGCCAAGAAGCTGAGAAACTAACATAACCAAAATTTTAGGTGAAGAAGAATGTTTATCATGAATTATTTTCATTGTGTTTGTATCTGCCATCTATATTTACCAGTAATAGACAATGATGATAGTTTCTGATATGTCTCCAACGTATCTATAATTTATGAAGTATTCATGCCATGTTTATAATATTTTTACATGATTTTGATATGATTTGATTAGAACTAACCAGGACTGACATTGTTTTCAGTAGAACTACCGTCGTGTTGTTTTTGTGCAGAAATAAAAGTTCTCGGAATGCGTTGAAAATCAACAGAGAATATTTTTGGAAAATATAAAAAATACTGGAACAAAAAGCTACCAGAGGGGAGTCCCGAGGCCACCACGAGGGTGGAGGACGCGCCCCCCTAGGGCGCGCCCCTGCCTCGTAGACTCCCTGTGGGGCCCCCTGACGTGAAACCAACGCCAACCCCTCCTACCAGAAAACCCCAGAACAGAAGAGAGATCGGAATTTCTACCGCCGCAAGCATCTGTAGCCACGAGAAATCAATCCAGGCCCTCTCTGGCACCCTGCCGTAGGGGGGCATAATCACCGGAGGCCATGGAGGAGGATCTCGGAGGGGCCATCATCGCCATGAAGGCCAAGGACCAGAGAGAACATCTCCCCAACCAGGGGGGAGGCCATGGAGGAAGAAGCACAAGGGGGAGAACCCCTCCTCCTCTCTCTCGGTGGCACCAGAGTGCCATCGGAAGGGGAATCATTGCCACGGTGATCGTCTTCATCAACATCACCATCATCATCACCATCCTCATCTCCTTTACGCGGTCCACTCTCCCGCACCCCGCTGTAATTCCTACTTGAACATGGTGCTTTATGCCACATATTATGATCCAATGATGTGTTGCCATCCTATGATGTTTTGAGTAGATATCCTTTGTCTTTGGGTTGATTAATGATCTAGATTGGTATGAGTTGTGTCGGGGATATACCCCGCGGTGTAAACCGCCAAAAGTATGACCCGCCCGGAGCTTGGCGATTCACGGGTAATCCGCCCGAACTTGGCGGCTCATAGTAACCCGGCAGGTGGGTCAGATGGATGACAAGGCCCAAGGCCCAGAAGGCCGGCTCATGTTAATGGTGGGCCGGTTTATGAGGAAAGCACAAGGAATATTCTCTTATAAAGGAAGCAAGACTAGGACTCCACTTGTAATAGGTTAATCCTAATCCTACTAGGACTAGTCATGTAACCTGCCCCTTCAACATATATAAGGAGGGGCAGGGCTCCCCAAAGAGGGAGAGAAAAAGCAACAAGAAACAATATCTAGGGTTAGACACAAAGGGGGAGCCGGCTTATGTGGCGACTTCCTCATGAGCATAATGAGACCTAGCCTCAAACAGCATGTAGGGCTATTACCGGATGATGTTTCCCGGGGCCTGAAGCTGTCTAAACCCTTGTCTAGCGTGTTGATCCGCCCTGCATCTCTCGTCCCACTCAACCCCTCTCAAGCTACCACATAGATGCGTTGGCCTCGCGATTAAGTCCTGACACTAAGGACATCTGCCGTGACAAATCCACGATAGTTGGCGCCCACCATGGGGCCTGCGCACGGTGGTGTTGAGTTCTTGGAGGGATCTTTCCTAGGGTTCGAGAAGTTCGCAAATTTCCGGTTGAAGAAGAGCCGGGGTGGATAAATTGTACATGAATTGCAATTTCAATCTTCATCAGTAGCGGCAGCGGCTTCATCGCTACGTCGTCCAGGAAACTCATGTGTCTAGCATCTGCAACGACAGCCGAGTGCCGGGGCTTGACCTTAGCACTACCATCACGCGCGGTTGATCAAGTCTCTGTGGTGATTTGCCAACATGCGCGGCCCGATGAAACTGTCGATTCACTTCTCAAGCATCAAGATGAGACGTCTGATGGGCGATTTGGAGATCAAGGCTTCAAACAACTACATAGTCAGGAAAATTCGTCAGGAGCTTCGTTGTCAACATCAGGGTCCCTACATCTGTACACCGTCGCCATCGTGAGATCAATCGGATTGAGATCGACTCTGCTGCAAAACTGCTGGATACGGTCATTACAACTGACAAGAATCAATTGTTATCGTTGTTTACTCAACATAAAGACCAAAGTCAATTCAATGATCGAGTACTACTTTTTGCTCCTTGCATGTTGAAGCAAATAAAGCAAAGATTCAGAGGCTATTCACGATCAGACCAACCACCATGTGAAAACACAAGGGGGGATTTTTTTCCAAAACAACCATGACCCAGAAATAGATTTGGACACCGAGTCATTCTCTGACCTCGCGTCGAGTCAATCCTTCCGCTGCTGCGATTCAACCACGGCCGGCGCGCCATTCTGCAGTAACGGCCTCTGCCGACGCACCAAGCCGCCGCTGCGGCCTCGCCTGGAGCCGCCTCCGTCTTGCGTTGTCTCCAACCACCTCCGTACCCCCACTGGTGCAGCCTTGTTCCACCTTGCCTCACGCCACTCACTACTAGGGAAAAGCCTAGCAGCAGCGCGGGTTTTGGCCCTCTCGGTAGCGCGGGTACCGGTGCTACTAATAAGGCGCTACAGCTAACGTATAGCAGTAGCGCCTGTTGACCCACGCTACTTCTACACATGAATAGCTGCAGCGCTCTTTAGAAAAGGGCGCTACTGATATTATCTACAGCGCTGTTTACAGGGAAGCGCTACTGGTAAGTCGGCGCTACTGCTAAATTCCCCCCCCCCTCGCTACTACTAGTTTTATTAGTTTTTTCCCTGCATATTTGTTTTTTATTTGTTTTGCATTTGAATAGGCTTTATACAATAATCTTTAGCATATCATCCACATACAAATGTAATCATAGCATATACATACAATTAGTCTCATCAAATCATGTCATCATCATAATCATCATCCAACACAAAGTGGTCTCTCGTCATCAATTTCGACAATAGCGATACAAGTCTCGATTACTTGCAAATACATCGTCATCCATCTAAACAATGATATACGCGAGAATAGCTATCACTTTGAGTACATGAGTTCGTATCCCTCTCTCGCATTAGCGTGAACCTAAACTAAGTACTGCGTGTCGCTCGGAAACCGAAAACCGGTACACCTGGGCCTGACACTCCGGCCACTTGTCGTATATATACTCCTGGCGTAGCACTTCTTTGCCATCTATGATCTATGCACCTGCATCATCACATGAGTCGATGATATGCAACATATATAGTTGAGCAACAGAAAGAGACAGACTTGGCAAAAATAGAAACAACATATCATAAGCATAAATAACAAAGTTCATCGTACCCAAAATGACCTAACTAGAGTGATTTTCGCTAGTCGAGGAGGAGGACAGTTTAATTACATCACAAATAAAGTTTCACCGTGCATAACTCAAAGTTTTGTCATAAAAGAAAGTGTGGACTAAACGGACACATTGTCATATATCGACAATCACTCCATCATGTCGTGCCATCCATCCATGTCAGGGAGATAGTCATTGAGCTTAGTAAAAGGCTTCATGTCGAGACGCTGAGAGGCTATCCATGTTCGGACGTCTTCGCACGACATTTGTCCTTCTGCATGGAACATCCCTGTTTTTGCGACGACCTCATTCATGATGATTTGGGCAAGTTCGCGCTGGATGTTATAGAACTCAGCTCGAAGTCGATGATCCTCGATATCTCCTATGTCCTTTGCCCATTGCAGAATATGGGCATCGCCAGATCTAGGTGCCATGTGAAGGTTCTGGTGATCCCGTCGGTACTCCAGCATGTGGTGTAGGACATAGAATCCATCATTAAGAGAATCGTTTGGTTGCTGGATGCAGCAGAAGTCGGTCTTATGGCTGAAGGCGGCCCTGCCGCCCCTTCTCTTCTTGTCCCTAACCTCTCCACCCCTTGCTTGGTAGTAAAACATAGCACTGTCGAGAACATCTTTGATGTGGGTGTAATCCTTTTTGTGAATGTTCTTCGACGAGTCCAAGTAAAGAGCGTGGGAGAATCGGGGGTAGAGGATGATGAGGACGGCGCGCCCGCCGCTGCGCAAAATAAGTACACCTCAAATTAATTAGCCTCCACCGTGCAAATGAATTATTGAAATCGAAGGAAGGATAGCAGCGCGGATGACTTACACGGGATGATAAGGCATGAGAATCGCCTCCTTGTCCTTATTGGCGAGCATGAAACTGATGATGTAATCCCTCGCGTATTCACGATGATGTGCACAGACTCCCAAGAAGCCCTCGTGCATGTAGTACGGGTCAGCGACACAGATAAAACGTATCTGCTCAACCCCAATGACGTAGTTCATGTGCAAGGCATAAAGGCGGACAAAAGTAAAATCCAGCTTCTTCACGTGAAACATGTCGAATATGTAATCGAATCGGAGGAAGAACTTATCCGCGGGGAAGCCGTCGACGTACGACATTTTCCGCGGAACGTTAACCACGTAGAGTGGGTATCCTGGATCTTTCGAGGCGATGAGGCCTTTCTCTACCCGCAGCACATCGTCATGAAGTCTCCTTAGATCGCCTAATCTGGCCCGTAGCGCTGTTTCAGGTAGGATTGGTCGACCGGGGATATGCCATTTATCCGCATCGGGGATATCTACACGGTCCTAAAGCCGAGGCTGCTGAGGCGGCTGGATCATAGAATCAGCTTTTTTGCCTTTCCTCGCTCTCTTCCTAGGCTTCTTTACCATCGGATGGTCGTCAATAACACGTTGAGACGGTAATTCAGGCACCGACTCATGATGCTCAAACCCTAAGGAGGCGCCAGTATAGACATACTGTTCAGCACCATCGTCATCCTCATCCTCATCCATGGCGACGTCATCAGCGACTAATGGAGCCACCTGCTTACCCCGTCCGCTATCACCCAACCCGACACCCGACGCTAATTGGGTAGGTGGGGTGTTGATGTTCATACCTTGCTGAGGCTGCGTGCTCGTGGGTGTGCTCCCGGCCGCCTCCAGACGAAGCAGACTCTTTGGCCACAATAGGACCCACCCATTGCAACAATCACCAAGCCGCCGCGGGGTCTCGTCGTCATCACCCACTAGTATTAGAGGAGGCAAATTCTCGTGGCCCGGTTTGACACTGGCCACGGAAACCTTGAAGACATTCGGGGGGATCGACCAGCTGTGGAACAATGGTTCCTTCGGCTCCATTATCGTCCCCTTCCCCACGTCCACCTTCTGTTCACCGATGGTGTACAATATGGTGCACGGGGTTTCGTCGGCCTGCAAAGAAAAGTCTGCGACGTGAGACATCCGAAAGGCAACGAAAACGGGAGATTATACATTTATATTGAAGGGGGCCAGTGTGGCAGATACCGTGAGGGCGTCAAGCTCAGCCAAAGAGGAGGCACCACCGAGCACGTCCGGTGCGGCAGCCGGTGCGGGAGCCGGTGCGGGAGCAGGTGTGGGAGCCGGTGCGGGAGCAGGTGCGGGAGCCGGTGCGGGAGCATGTGCTGCCAAGAAGTCAGCAAGGGGAAAGTCCTCTGCATTTTTTTTGGATTTTGCCTTGTCCAAGTGTGAACGCCCGTCACCAAGGAAGTAGATATATCTGCAATCGCCTGTTTTGCGGCAGCTACCGCTGTTGCGACTGTTTGAGATGATTTCTTCTCAACCGCAATCTCAACCTTCTTGTCGATGCTTTCTTCAGTTAACCTCCGTCTTTCCTTTTTCTCCTCTGTGGTCTCACAGTAGTACTTCTTCCACGTGGTGCCGTCTCCGACACCGTGCACGCGTCCATATGACGGTCAAGTATCCACCGGTTGTTGTTTCAATATGTTTAACGCCTGGTTGAATGGAGTGTCCCACTTGGGCCTCGCCAATGCCTCAGACGGCGAGTCGCTTTCGGCCGCAATCCGGTGCTGCTCTCTCTGCAAAAGGCACAAGGATCGTTTACAAATATGACTAACGTGTGCAGTCGAATTGATCAGAAACTAAAATTACCACCAGTCTCATGAACTCCATAATGACCGGTGTTGTCTCATAAACCTTCTTTAGTGGGTCCCAACGGTGGCGGGCCCTCAGGACGTCACGCTCCTGCGGGACGGTGAAATCCGCCAAGGGGTCTGGGATGCCCAGACTCGTGGCTTCCGCATCCTCCTTGGCCCATTTGGACCTCTTTCCGCCGTAACCACGGCTTCCGAGGTGGTGGGTCCCAATGTTCCTCTTTTGAAGCCCCTTCATATACTTAGACTTTTCTTTGGCAGCTTCGGCCTCGCAAGCCTCCTTGAATATTTAAAACTGCTCTTCCGTGATTGTCGGACTTTCCTTTACAATCTCGGAGTAGGGTTCCCCGTCGTTGATCTTTGCTTTCACTCGATTTTTCCAGGCGGCCAACGCGTTGCTAAACTTGGTCATGGCGTGTTTGTTTATCTTCTTCATTGCCGGGTCCTTGTCTGGATCTTCATAATCCTTCTCATTCGGCCCGGGAACAAGAATATCTGGTGAAACTTCTTTAGGAGGGAGCTCCTCATATTTTCTATCTTCTTTAGATTCTCATCGTTGATGGTGGCGGTTGTCCGTATGATGCAGCCTATTTGATTGCCGTAGCACGCGCGCGCTTCCTCGGGCGCCTTTGGCTCAAAATTGCCATTGTCCACCTCCATGACCACCAGTCTAGTAGTCCTGAGTTTGTTAGGAACCCGTTGCCTCTTTGCTTTCGGTTCTACACCGGCTCCGCTCCCCGAGGCAGCACCGGTCTCAGCGCCGGTCTCGATGCCGGTCTGAATCTCAGCGCCGGTCTCAGTCTCAGCACCGGTCTGCGTGTCAGTCTCAGCACCGGTCTGCGTGTCGGTCTCAGTCCCCGATGCCACCAGTGGGCCCAGCAACAACATCTGTTGATCGTCGGTAAGGCTAAAAAATTCGTCTGCCGCCCCGTAGACGTCGTCGCAATCACCAGAACCCTGTCCTTCATCGTTGCTAGCCATGTTTCCTATGATTAAATCTAGTCAATTAATTCTATACCTAATAAAATGAATAATGACATAAAAAGGGACAATTGTTTTGCAGGAATGTTGACTCCTTCCTGGTGCGGCAAATCCCGGGCACTCGATATGTCCTAGTTTGTAGCACAAGTCATGCCGAAATTCACGGGAAATTTTGGCATGACCTTTGCTAAAAAGTGGACAAATCGAGAACCTGAAATTTGCCGGAACAGAAATGAATCAACATTCCGGCAAAACATAGGCCACTCAGCATCATTCCCTGGAAACAACAAAGCCACTTGGGCACAATCGAACAACTTCAATGAAAAGATATAACATGACCACTTCAATGAAAAATAAAATTTGCCTAAATTCTTTTCCTTGAAAAATAGTGGTCTTTTCAAAAATCAAAAACCTTTGCCAATCTACTTAACCTAGCTTGTTAATCCAACGAACCTAATTAACCTACCTATTTAACCTAGTTAGTTAAACTAGTTTACCTAGATAATTAACCCTAATTAAACTAGTTAACGTAGCTAGTTCTCTGTCAAAGCCTAAAATAAATTTTTGCACTAATTAACATGGATAATTAACCTAATTAAACTAGTTAACCTGACTAGCTCTCTGTCAAAGCCCTAACTAAGTTTTTGCACTAACCTAGATAATTAACCTAATTAAACTAGTTAACCTAACTACTTCTCTGTCAATGCCCAAACTAAATTTTTGCCCTAACCTAGATAATTAACCTAATTAAACTGGCTAACCTATGCATGAGAGAGAGAGGAGGGGTGGGGGCTTACAAATGATGGCTCCGGTGGTGGCGACGGAGGCAGTGGTGGCGAGGGAGGCAGGGGCGTCTCCGGTGACGGCGAGGAAGGTGGCGTCAATGGCGGCTCCGGTGGCGTTGACGAGGCCGCGCGGCTCCGTGGCGTTGGGGGCGGCTCCGGTGTCGTCGACGGCGCACGGCTCTGGTGGCGTCATCGTCGGCGGCGAAGTGGGGCGACGGTGAATCGGGGAGACGGCGGCGCGCGGGGTGGGTTGAGGGATTTGGGGGAGAAGTGGTGGCCGGGCCGGGGGGAAATGGTTTTTTGGCTAAGTCAAACTTAGCGGTAGCGCGTTTCGCAAAACGCGCTATAGCTAAGATAGCTATAGAGGTTTCTGCAAAACGCGCTGCTGCTATAGCTATGTAAATTTCTTTCTTTTTTAATTTCCTTTTCTGTTTCTATAGCGGGGGTGGCACGCGCTGCAGCTACGTTAGCTATAGCGCCTCTTATGAACAAACGCTGCTGCTATGCCTTCCTCCGATTTTTCGCTTTTTCGTTTACTTTGCTTTACATTTTATTTTTCCCTTTCTCCTTTTTCTATTTCTTTCATTTTCATTTACTTTTCTATTTGTTTTTCATCTTATTTTATTTCCGTTAGTAGTAGCGCTCTTCTAAGGAAACGCGCTGCTAATTATGCTCTAGCGGTAGCGCGTTTCTGCGAAGCCCGCTACTGCTATGCGTAGCCTAGCATTCTGCCAATGGGAATATTAGTAGTAGCGCTTTCTCGGCCGCAAGCGCTACTGCTAAGTTTGTATCTGTAGTGCGGTTTTTCTTAGATCGCTACTGCTATATAGCACTAGCGCACTTTTTTGACCCGCGATGTTGCTAAATTTCTGTGTATAAGGTTTTCCCTAGTAGTGACTTCAAGTCGCGGCCACGCTGGACAGGCTCTGCTTCAAGCGCGCCCCGCTTTGATTGCACCCGTGAGCCGGCATGTATCCGCCGCACGCGACCCGGCCTACCTTGCTTATGCCGGTTGCCACCGCTGGTCCCTGCGCCTGCACGCCTGAGGTGCCTACGCCCTGAGCCACCAGCCGTTTAGGGATGGGACGGTGGCCATCTGAGCCTGCAAGCCGTCGGCGAGTCGCCCTGCCCTCCTATGCTGGCCTTGGCCTTGAGCTGTTTGCCTCGCCTTGAGCTGTCAGCATTTTTACAGTAGCACAGTCAGGGAACACGGCAAGAAATAATACAGGAGGTCCTGAAGCTGCTTGAGGGAATCTCACCTGCCCCGTGTGGTTATGGTGGTCAGAACATAACAAAGCTAACCATAGTGAGACTCGATTGGAGTTGGGCCACAAAAAATACTATCAATTCTATCAGTGAACAGAAGTGGTCTCTGCCACCTACAGATTACATTATGTGCAAAGATTCTACATATAGGTCATCTGTCGTTTAAAGACATCGGGTGATGTCCATCTAAGTCTATCTTATTGACACATACTGTTTCTTTTAAAAGAACAATTACTTTGGTCTGTATATTTTTATGTGTAGGATAATGATTCATTATAAAGGCAGTACCATGTTGTGCCTATGAAGTGTACGTCAGCATTATCACGCACCGGTGTCTGCGCCCGCTTACTGATGGAACAACTATGCGCAATTCGCCGCCTGTGCAGCTTAATCTACATCAACCCGCCGGAGCCGCGTTGAGCCGTCCTTGCCGCCGGGGTTATATTAAGTCGCCGGTCTGCCTGAGCCGCCAGAACTATATTGAGTCGCTGGTTTACCTGAGCCACCTATGTCGCGATAAACGATCATCCGTCGTCCAAGCAAATTAGGTGATATCCATCCAAGTTTGTTTTATTAGCACATGTTGTTTTTGTCAAAAAACAAGTTTATCTTTGCCGTGGTCTGCAATATTGTTTATGCAGGGCAATTATTTATGACAAAAAGTGATATTATACCACGGTGACTGAGGCACGCCAATATCTTTGGGCACAGGTGGTCGTCGTTACTCAACGGGCTCCTGCACCGGCTTCAACGTTGTGGCCGTCTCTCGCGACCACGCCGGTTTACAACAAGGAGGACAACTTGCCCGTCTGCACTGGCTTACAACGCCACTGCCGGTTCATCTGTCTGTGCCACCTCAGATGTCACGGTCATCTTTATCGTCCGTCTCTCACGGCCTGGTCTACATCAACACACCGGGCCGCGCCTGTCTGCGTGAGCTGTTCATTGAGTATGAGCAAGTCACTACTTGGGAAGCTCGATTTTCTCTTCCAACAAATTGGAGGCAAATTATCATATATTATCAACCGCCGTCTGCACTGGATGGTTCAATGGGCAGGCGCACAAGTCGCCGCCACTACAGTTTGGTTAACTTCAAACAGCCAGTTGGAAGGAGCCATTGGCCGAGTTGCTGACACGGCTCATACGGGATCATTTGTAACCCGCCGCAGTCACCTCAACCTTCTATGGGTTCACATCACACTATCACCACCAATGATATACACCTTCTGCTATGGTCAAATATAGAGAATCTCAAGCCAACTCCTCGAGTCGTCTTGAGACTTGAGGGCTACAATGGTATAACTCGGCAAAATTAGCCGGTTTAAATGAATTCAAAAACTCCGGGTCATTGAAGGGAAAAATAACCCGAGCCCCGGAGATTGCTGCTAGATCTATGAAAATTTAAAAAGCCGTCAGAAGATTTCCGGCTCAAAATAAGGACTCTAGTTTAAAATCCGGTTCAAGAGACATCTTTCTCCCACAAAGCACTGAAGCTCTCAAAACCGGTTCAACATCCGGATCAAGGTAAATTTGTCCCTTACAAAGCTTTGAGGATTTCAATATCCGGTTTAAGAATTTCTGGTTCAAAAGAATTAATCTCTCGCAAGTTCAAGATCTCAGACAAATTAATGGTTACCAAAGGGAACTTGCGGCCATGATGCACGGTTCAAAACATGGGTATCCTGCCTTACGGCTTATTTTATTATGGTCACTTGGGGGCTTCCTGCTCATCGGGCATAGCTATCAGTACCCTCTTGATCGGCGCAATGCCAAAATTTATATGGTCACTTGGGGGCTTCCTGTTCAAACATAGGTTGTATTCGAACCAAAGAGAACATAGCTGTCAATACCCTTTTTATTAGCAAACTGCTGAACCTACTTGGGGGCTTCTTGATCGTATCTGAATCATAGCTCAACCCCTTTGGGAATCGACGTGGATCGTATTCGAATCAGCATCGTTAAACAACTTTTAAGGTCATTTGGGGGCTTCCTGTTCAAACATAGGTCATATTCGAACCAAAGAGAACATAGCTGTTGATACCCACTTTGATCGGCAACGCCAACGCCACTGGGGGCTATATGATCGTATTCGAATCTTAGCTTAACCCCTTTGGAAAGGTTTACTGATCGTATTTCAGAAGCCTCAAAAATTTTATTTGTTTTTATACAATCGCAAGTATTTGAGTTGTCACAAATATCATATGTGCCGGCTCTTACAGAGTTGAGTTATCAACTTCACTGTCCGGGTCACATAAGCCGGTGGTATTATTCAAAGGATCATAGGGATCTTGTGATCTACTTGTGTGCAGGATAAGACTATATTTGGGTGGTTACCCGCCCTGGCTTTTGACGTTAAGTCGCCAGGGCATATGTTGTTTAAACTCTTTGCAGGATTTGCAGAAATATGACATATAAATGATTAAGTTCAAGCTCATTACCAAAGTTGATACTTCAAAATGATTATCCGTTCTGGATTTTTCTCAAAGGCTATAAGCCGCGGGGTTATACAAATTCTGGCTTACAATGGAGGCGTATTAAATCGCCATCGGCCAAGAGCCGTCGGGTATTTAAACTCCAGATTTACTTATCTACAGATGAGGTATTCAAAGTCGCTTTGGCGCAATGGCTATTATTTTATTAATGGATATGATTTATTCTACAATGGAAGGAATAGTCCCGAGTCGCTGCAGGCTTACGACCCGGCACTTGGGGGCTACATTATTCAAACTGAGGTTACATCAAATATGCAAGTCTCATGTCGCTGCAAGCATGCACCATGACACTTGGGGGCTAATGCAAAGTCATTTTTGCTCACCTCATTGAAGACCCGACTCATCACATCGTAATGAGCTGGCCCTTGGGGGCTACCAATTGCTCCTGTCAACAGTTCAAGGTACACAAGTTTTAATCCATTATATTGAAGGATCCATTGCTCAGTTGGTAAAGCACAAAGCTCTTAACCTTGTGGACGTGGGTTCAAGCCCCATGGTGGAGATTACATCATATGATGTTATTATCAATGAATTATATACAAAGTCCCAGCTCAGTAATATCTTACTAAGCCGGACATTGGGGCTACATGTTGCTGCTCCAGTTTACATGATAATATTTACAAAATCCCTGCTCATTATTGCATAATGACCCGGCCCTTGGGGGCTACACTGGTTGAAGTTTTATGAGCATAAGGCAATTACAAGTCCCAGGTTGCAGCAAGCATGACAACCCGGCACTTGGGGGCTACAGGTGATATACATATAAGGGGAAAAAATCTTCAAATTCTCAGTTTTGAGCAGGTCAGATTGACTCGGTGTTTGCAACAATCATGACCCGGTGTCACCAATAATTATGACCCGGCGTCGACAACAGTTATGGCCCGGTGCTATCAATATTTACAAACTGGCAATTTTGGCAGTTATAACTAGCCAGCCTCTACATCTTTAAACTGGCAGATCACCAGATGAATCTTGAGTCCAATATGTTTATTAAGCCGGAGCTTTGGAAACCGACTCAAATGGATTATTTCTTATAATATTTCTCAACAAGAGACCAATGTCAACAAATTGACTCTGAAGCTGGCCTGTTGACCCGGATTTCTCAAAGGAAGTATCTGGATCTTTTGCATTGGTAAAACTGGGACATATCTGCTAAGGATATTTGCTATGAGATCATGGATACATATCAAGGAAGAAATGTCAAGGACTTAAGGATGATCAGGTGCCGGCTTACAAGAATATTTAACCCGGAGTACAACCTATCAAATTTGTTCTTGTATTAATGTTGCAGATCAGTTTAACATGGATAAAATCCAAATTAAACTGGGGGCTAATGTCGGGGATATACCCCGCGGTGTAAACCGCCAGAAGTATGACCCGCCAGGAGCTTGGCGATTCACGGGTAATGCGCCCGGACTTGGCGGCTCATAGTAACCCAGTAGGCGGGTCAGATGGATGACAAGGCCCAAGGCCCAGAAGGCCGGCTCATGTAAATGGTGGGACGGTTTATGAGGAAAGCACAATGAATATTCTCTTATAAAGGAAGCAAGACTAGGACTCCACTTGTAATAGGTTAATCCTAATCCTACTAGGACTAGTCATGTAACCCGCCCCTTCAACATATATAAGGAGGGGCAGGGCTCCCCAAAGAGGGAGAGAAAAAGCAACAAGAAACAATATCTAGGGTTAGACACAAAGGGAGAGCCGACTTATGCGGCGACTTCCTCATGAGCATAATGAGACCTAGCCTCAAACAGCACGTAGGGCTATTACCGGATGATGTTTCCCGGGGCCCAAAGCTGTCTAAACCCTTGTCTAGCGTGTTGATCCGCCTTGCGTCTCTCGTCCCACTCAACCCCTCTCAAGCTACCACATAGATGCGTTGGCCTCGCGATTAAGTCCTAACACTAAGGACATCTGCCGTGACAAATCCACGACAAGTTGTATGTTTTATTTTAGTGCTGTCCTATTATGCCTTCCGTGCCGCGCACACGTGAGGGATTCCCGCTGTAGGGCTTGCAATATGTTCATGGTTTTCTTATTGTCTGTGTTGCATGAGTGACAGAAACACAAACACGGATAAGTGGGTCATGGCGTATGGAAAAAAAGGGGGCTTGATGCTTTAATGCTATGGTTGGGTTTTACCTTAATGATCTTTAGTAGTTGCGGATGCTTGCTAGAGTTCCAATCATAAGTGCATATGATCCAAGAAGAGAAAGTATGTTAGCTTATGCCTCTCCCTCATATGAAATTACAATAATGATTACCGATCTTGTTGACAATTGCCTAGGACAATTCCGCACACTGACCCATCATTATTCCACACTCGCTATTTATAATACTTAAGTAATATATTCTAACTTTATGATAACATCACCTACTTTTATATTTTAGCTCTCCGATACCATGCAAAGTTATCCTCTTCATACCCACAATATAGTTTTATTTCTAGTTTCTAGTTCGAAGCAAACGTTCGGTGTACGTAGAGTCGTATCAATGGCAGATAGGACTTAAGAGAACATTGATCTTACCTTTAGCTCCTTGTGGGTTCGACACTCCATACTTATCACTTCCACCTTTGAAAATTTCTACGATGATTCCCTGCACTTGGGGATTACCAGTTTCCCATGTGCACGGTGATAAACTTGGGTGATGGTAGATCGTTTTTGCGTGGCGGACAGAAAAGGACAGAGCGATCACATCTCCAACTAAGCATGAGCCGAGTTGACAGCAAGGAAACAAACCAATTTCGGGGAAGCGGACTCCAAACTGGGTACATCACCGTCTGGCCCATGGGTGGCATAGCCGGTCGCAGCCCAAGCAGGACAGGCCCCAGCAAGAGCGTAGGCGTTGGCAACCCATGACAATGGCAATGGGCAGTGAGAGCCCACAAGGCATTGCACCATTCTTTGAGCCACACACAAAACCTCCTTTGATGGAAACCAGGAGAGGTTGCTAGCTGTCGAGCTGTCTCCCGCTTTGATGCTGGTCAGCTTCACTGGAACCACCACCAACGCTAGACGGTCTAAGATGCCTGCCCTGCTCGCCGTCTTCTCACCAATGCAGGGCTTGCTTCAGCTTTTGTGGCGTTCTTGCTCTGCTCGACGATGGTGTTGGCTGACGACCCACTGGTTTGCTTCTCCAGTTGATGCTTGAATTATGGTGTTTTCCCTACACGATGCTATTTCATCATGTGGGTGAATCATGCGAAGCATGTTGTTGGTGCAACCAAGTGCCCCTGAAGGTTTTGGAGATTGTTGGACAAGAAATCGGGAGGGACTAATGTGTCCTGATGACCAATCGAGGCACTCCAGCGCATCGTTCATCGGCGTACGGCTACGATGGTGCTACGGCAATGACGCGGGCCACTCCCCAAGGAAAAATGTACCTATATCCCTATTTTTTACTAGCTACTGTAAGAAATGAAGGATTATGAAATAGAGAGAAAGGCGGGGTTTTCTTACTAGGATCTTTGGGGATCTCCAGGTTCTAAAATTTTCGAGCTCTTGAGCCTTCCGCAACATTGTCTTGCCAGTACAATCCAATCTTGAGCTCATCCTAGTTGCTGGCACATGTCCCCATTTTTTATCTTGGTTGTATCCTTCTCAATTAGAGAAGGAAAGTTTATCTCATAATGGTCTTGAACATTGGTGTTCTCATCTGTCTTGGCTTCAAAAGGACACTCATCCTGTTCATCTTGCTTCTCTTCCAGATCATCACTATTAATAGACTGCCCATCCTCCTCCATCATCCCCATTTGCTTCAGCAGGTTGAAACATTGCAAAGTTTCTTGGCTATCATTAGCAAGGATTCCTAGAGAGATAGGGGTGGGAGCCCCATAAGTGGGATCAGAGACATCATTCCTAGTAGTGTTATTTGATCCAGAATGAGACAGGGATCCACTATCAAAACCAACTGTTGAGTTTCTGTGTGATCTAGCATCCTTAGCAGAATTGTCATCTCCTTTTTCAGCACCCATATATTCTTGCCTCCCAGCAGCAGGATGATTAATACGTTCAGATATCTCAGCAGAAGTAATAGGAGGCTCAACTTCTATCAGGATTCTAAAAATTTCTCCATTGATCCCAAATACCCTATCTTCTGGAATTTTGGTGTAGTTCTTACAAGTGATTTTGACCCTAACAAATTCATACAAGCATTGGAAATTGTGTAGCCAATCAACATCCACTAGCACCCCCAAAACGTATGTGATTTGGTCTAACAAATGTCATTCACACCATTTGGGGTTGAGCTTTCTGATCTTGATTCAAACCTCTTGCAAAGCAGCCTCATCATCAATAGTACCTTTCCAGACTTCCACATTAGCTATGACATTCTCTTTCTTCTAAGAAGAAACAGGAGTACCAGCCACCTGTTCCATGACAATATCAAGGGGAACTTGATTAAGAAAGTCCATCCATGCATCCAAATCATTGATAGGCCAAAGCCAATTCGTTATATAGATTTTTGCAAACTACTTAGTGAGATCCTGTTTAGAGATGTCACCAGACTCAATAGGGAAAATGCACACATTTTGGAGAGAACCCAGGTGATGTGAATTAACATGTGGCATATTCAAGTAGGGTTGGACCAAAAGCTCGTAGCTCGCGGGCTTAATGAATGCGGTAGCTCGACTCATTAAGCTCGTAGCTCGCTTCCTAATGAACAGAGCCAAGAACTTACTTTGGCTCATTAAACTTATAATAAGCTTAATGAGCGAGCTAACGAATTTCATGAGAAGCTCATTAAGCTCGTTAATACAACATAATACATATTTTTATGTTAAGGGATGACATTTCTTGGCATCTCAACCCATCTATTCCATCTAATCGGTCCAACCTATCCCACATGAGATACGAAGTAGCATACCTCCTCCCATGGTCACTTTCTTCCTTCATAAAAACATATCAGAACTGAAGGAAAAGGGGATAATGTGTGTTAGCGACTACCTGCGAGGGCTCGCGAGCTTAACGGGCTTTAAACGAACAAAGCCGATAAGGTTTTTGCTCGCTAAGCTTAACGAGCCGAGCCTTAACGAGTCAAGTAGCTCATTAATCCACCCTATATCCAAGTGATAGAAACCCAAACTAGGAGGCGACAATGGAGGATTGCTCTCAAATCATTGACCTTTCAAATGCTCTCCAAGAATCGCAGCCACAACCTCCATCCTGGTCTGACACGCCTAAACCTCTGTCTGCATCTCAGATCTGGGTTGTCTGCGTCTTGCATTTCCCCACCTTCAGCTCTCTCATGCGGTCCATCCATTAGAATGTCTCGTCTTGGATCGTATTAGTCCACTCCCATCGTCGCCGCGTCTGCACTACGGAGCGCGTGGGGAAGGAGAGGGAATTGTCGATGACGATGGAGCAGCCCGGGATCCTTGACGACAACGAGGGGCCATAGGAGCGCAGCTGAGTGGCGGCAGGATCAGTGGCTACGGCGGTGGCGGTGGCGGATTTGGCATGAGGGATGGGGGCAACAGTGAGAGAGAAGGGGGAGCATTTCAAACACTCCTCTGTTGTTCAAACTTCATTGGCTTCCTTGGCAAACGCTCGAACACCTTAACGGCAAAACCCCTCTGCCGATGCGCGCCCTCCTCTGCGTCTGCCTCTGGCGCCTGCTCTATCTGCCCCTAAGCGCGAGGCCCTCTTCCTCCGCCAGAACCCCTGACATCCCCACCCTCTACTCCTTCCTCCAGCCTAACATCTTCACGTCGCGGCGGCCATCGTATCCCACCTCGTCGCGGAAAACCACCGCCTTGGCCACAAGCGCGCCTTTGCTGCCGCTGTCTTCCTGCTGGAGAAGAGCCCCCATGCCTGCCCCCTCCTGGAGGCCGCGCTCGAGGTCCTCTTCGCCTCCCTCGCCGCGGGTCCATGCTGGAGATGCATTGGAGATATACCAGAGACTTTTGTGGGTTAGCTTCGGAGATGCCCTAACAAATTTTCCATGCCATCAATCTGCTCTATCAGACCTATTTTCATGGATCCATATATCTGTATGAACGACCAAGATTTCGGGATCAGATGCTCCCGTGAACCGTATGGCCGCTCTCAAGTTGTTAAACTCTTTTCATGCTTTTGAACATCAATTCATGTGGGCTGGGATGACTATTGAGCAAAGTGTAGCATACTACCTTCCAAGAGTTCTAATTCCGTTTTTCTGCCCCGATGTCATTGTATTTTACGGGTTCTGTTTATGTGCTTATCATTTTTGAGCTAAAAAATCGACAGTTTGACGGTTGGACCTACGGTTTACTCGGTCATGTAGGGAGAAGCAAAGTCAGATGGTGGTTTTCTAGGGGCATGGGAGGAGAAGTGCCCGGAAACAAGCGATTTTCCCCTCTCGCGAAATCGGGTCCGCCCAATCACAATCAAACCGTGCATGATGCATTTGGGCTTAAGGCTAAAAACCTGCCATTCGTCACTTAGATTTCTCTGAACCTTCTAGTCTTTGTGCTCACTGTGTTAGTCCCTGAATCGATTTGCTAGCACACACAGTATAGATGATTACCAAAATAACAAGTGCATCATTTACTACAATGTATGATCTAAAATTTATAAAGTATTACAAACTGTGTAGCACAAAGCTAGCTTTATTCAATAATAACATCAGAATTGTAGCATAAATAAACGACGAGTCCCATCAATGCCCACTGGCGAAATGTTGACTGAAGACTCGTGACCCTACTATATCTCACTGATTGTCTGGATATCCTGCAACATGATAAGTTGCAACATAAGGGCCAATACATTGAATGTATTGACAAATCACACATAATGATATATCAAACCTACATCCACAAGTAAGATATGACAAACAGAACACTCAAGTTTGGTTTGCAGGAGAATGTCATCACATACCACCACTAACTGGTCAAGGTTTACTCGAGTACAATCAACACATTGCTAAACTAGACCGCCTCCAATTTACTCGCCCATGAGAACCCCAAGGATCCTAGGTTGACATAACAAGAACTTCAGAAGTCTCAAGTGCGCTCTGTCAGTGGTGCATTCTCTAGGGACTATAGAGTGCTCTACCAAGGACAATTCACCCGATTTAAATTCCGAAACTAGCTCAAGTGCGCTCTGTCAATGGCGCATTCTCTAGGGACAATAAAACACGCATTCTCTAGGGACAATAAAATGCTCTGTCAAGGGCGCATTCACCTGGTAAAAAGTCCCGAGCCTACAACTATAAACACTCCTCACTTTCATGAAGCACTCAACACCCAAACAAGGTCTACCAAAACAAAGCTAAGCATATAGTTGCACAATACAAGCAATATCTACGTACGTCGGCAAAGAATATAAATCAGACCAAACACATAAATAGCATAGAAACTGCACATGACTAGCAGAACATAGGATTAACTATAATCAAAGTGCAACTTGCCTTGGAATGCGCTGACGTACTCTAACGCTTAATTCCGATCTACTCCACACGCCAGACAACCTATACATTCAATGATGGCATCGATAAATTAATTGTACTCACATAACACCACAAAAGTCAATCAACAAGGAATTCAAATAAAACTTCAATAACAGAAACATATCGGTAGGTATATATTATCTAAATGCTAATAGGATCGTAACGTAAAAAGAACCAACTAGTTTGGATCAATGGTTTAAAAAAATATGGCGTTCGAAAGGTTAATTTTAAGTTTGACCAAATTCAAGATGTGTGAAACTTTGTTTCTACTGGATGCTCTTGTTCAACATGAGTACACATGAAAAAGAATTGATGAATTTGAAGTTACGGACCTCAAGATACAGCCTAAACAAAATTGGATACAAATAGTCAGACTGATGTTCAACACTTGTTGCAAAACTGACTCCAAACGAGTTTTCATGTAAAAATCCCACGCGAGCTGCAACTTCGCTGGCTTCCTTGGCAAACGCTCGAACACCTTAACGGCAAAGCCTCTCCGCCGATGCGCGCCCTCCTCTGCGTCCGCCTCCGGCGCCTGCTCTATCTGCCCCTAAGCGGGAGGCCCTTCTCCTCCTCCTCCTCCTCCGACGGAACCCACGAGATCCCCACCGTATACTCCTTCCTCCAGCCTAACATCTTCGCGCCGCGCGCCAGGCCCCAACCCCCGCCGCCGCCGCCGTCACCTCCCGCTCCGGGCCCCGCGCCCGAAGCCCTGCCCGTCGCGGACGCCGTCGCGCTCGAAGAAAGCCTGCTCGCCGCCGCCGCCGAGGACCGCTCGGATGACGCGTGGCTCGCGTTCAAGTCCCTGGCGGCGGCCTCCCTCTCGCCGTCGCCTCCCGCCGCGGCGGCCCTCGTATCCCACCTCGTCGCGGACAACCACCGCCTCGGCCTCAAGCGCGCCTTTGCCGCCGCCGTCTTCCTGCTGGAGAAGAGCCCCCATGCCTCTCCCCTCCCGGAGGCCGCGCTCGAGGCCCTCTTCTCCTCCCTCGCCGCGTCGGGCTCCGCGGCCCCGGCGCTGGCCCTCGCGCGTGCTCTCCTCGGCTGCGGGCGCCGCCTGCCGGCTTTCTCCGCCTGGGGCCTTCCGCTGATAGAGCTCACCCGCGCTGACACGGGCTCGTTTGCGGCCTTCTTGAAGGTGTTTGAAGAAGCCTGCAAGCTCATGGCGGAGGAGAAGTCTCCGTCTGTGGTAGCGGTCATGCGGCCTGATCTCGCGGCCTGCAATGCTGTTCTTGATGGATGCTGCCGCAGGCTCGGCTCAGTCACAGATGCTGAGAAGGTCTTGGAGATTATGTCAGCTGTTGGGGTGTCACCAGACGTGGAGAGCTTTGGACATCTTGCCTTCTTGTATGCGTGGAGGGCTGTTCCAAGCCGGGTCGATGAGCTCGATAAGTTGCTGGAAGCTCTGGGCTTCAGCAAGAAAGGGTTTTTCAAGAATTTAGTGAGTGGGTATTTGAAGTCTTGCAGCTTTGAGTCTGTTTCGTCGATCATACTTCGTGTCGTGGAGGAGAGAAGAGTTGAGGATGGCAATCCATTTGATGATGAGTGCTATACCGAGGTTGCACAATGCTTTGTTGATAATGGGAGGATCAGGGAATTGGCTCAGTTGATCTTCCAAGCACAAGAGATTGAGTCGACACATAAATTGCTGGCAGCTGATGATTCTGTTGGGTTTGGGATTGTCAATGCTTGTGTCGGACTTGGTCTATTGAACAAGGCTCATAGCATACTTGATGAAATGACTGCCCAAGGAGCCTCTGTGGGGCTAGGTATATACACCCCAATCTTGAAAGCATATTGCAAGGAGCAGAAGACTGCAGAGGCTGCACAGCTTGTGGCGGAGATTAGCGCAGCAGGACTACAACTTGATGCCGGCAGTTATGATGCTCTTATTGATGCTTCTATGACAGCCCATGATTTCCAGTCTGCGTTTGCACTTTTCAAAGATATGAGGGAGGCGAGGCTACCAGATCTTAGGACAAGTTATCTTACTATAATGACAGGCTTGACGGAGAACAACCGGCCTGAGCTCATGGCATCATTCTTGGACGCCGTGGTTGATGACCCGAGAATAGAGATTGCTACACATGATTGGAACTCTATAATACATGCCTTTTGCAAGGTTGGGAGGTTAGAGGATGCTCGAAGAACATACCGAAGGATGCTATTCCTGTTATATGAACCAAACAATCAGACATACCTCTCACTTATCAATGGGTATCTCTCAGCAGAGAAGTACTTTAATGTGCTCATACTATGGACAGAAGTGAGGAGGAAGGGGGCTGATTTTAACCACGAGTTGATTGATGCCTTTCTGCATGCTTTGGTCAAGGGTGGATTTTTTGATATGGCAATGCAGGTGATTGAGAAGGCACAAGAGTTGAAAATATTTGTAGATAAGTGGAGGCACAAACAAGCCTTCATGGAAACCCACAAGAAGCTAAAAGTGGCGAAGCTGAGAAAGCGCAACTTTAGGAAAATGGAAGCTCTCATCGCGTTCAAGAACTGGGCGGGTCTTAACTCATAACATTGCAACCTATCATGCGATTCCTCGCTGAATTTGTGGCAGTTCAAAGTGGCGAAGCTGAGAAAGCGCAACTTTAGGAAAATGGAAGCTCTGATTCATGTTAAAGAACTGAGCTGGTCTTAGTTCATAAGATTGCAACCTATCATGTGATTCCTCACTGAATTTGATCACACATGCTTGTGTGAGATGACAAATAATTTTGAAGCTGTAGCAAGCAGCAAACCTTCAGAGATGAACAAGTGTAGGCGATATGCCAATATGTGATCATTGATAAGTTTACAACAAGGTTAGGGAAGCTGGTGCATTTTTGTGCTCTTATTTTGTTTCTAGGTATAGATATTTTACTTTACCGGCTAACTTGACTTTGTACTACTTCTTTAACTAGCCTGTTAACCTCCAAATCCCATGTAAAAATTCTTAAGTTAGTGGATACGTAACAAGTTTTTCCTGAAATGCTTCTCATCGAATGCATTACTGCTGCGGTTATAAAACTATGATATTTTCTGAAAAGTTTATGTTTGTTCGGTCCGTTGAGCTACCCTTGTAATGTTTTCACTCCCGCTTACTGTTACATGGAAGCGAGCTTTGTTATTTCAAGTCTGTTATTGAACCTCCTGCCTAAAATAGTTATATAAAGTATGGACTGTAGTGCAATTGAGAACTGGGGTCTCCCTTAGTGCGGAAAACGGGAAAAGTGAAGGCAGGAATTACTACCTGAAATCAGAATTGGTTAAACAACCAGATATTAAAATGGTGATTATTCAAACTTGAAGTTGCCAGAGTTGACAAAACACCACAATATTAGAATTTGAGTTTATTCTAAAACTGAAATGTGAAGCATATACGGGTCAGCAGTAGAACTTGTGAGATTGGGATTTCTCTATAGTACATCTAGCAGGGGAGCTGCATGCCAACTTTGTGTAGTTAAAGGTTCTCAAAACCCTAAAACAGTATCGTGCAATGCCAAATCAACAGGAAAAGTTGGGTTTAAAAACAGCACCCATCAAATAAAAGGTAAATTAGGTTATAAAATGGCATCCATTTGAACTGTTAAACTTGAAAGAAGGGGCACTCTCCACTATGCCACTTTGAAGTTGTGCTAAGCAAACATTTTGTAGGATTACCTACTGCACTGTTCTGTACTGTTCTGATATTGAATAATTAATATCCCCTTAACTCTATGCTTGAGGTTATCACAATTTATTGCTTCGCTAATGTTGGATCTTTTAAGGATAATGTTAACTCGGAGCAGTTTCACATGGAATACACCTATAGTACCAGGCACAATTGTGGAAAAGAAGGAACACAGTGCACATAACATAACTTTTGCTTTGTCAAGTAGGTCCCAAATCCAAAAATTTACAGAAGAGCTAAAGAGTAAATGTATACGGATTTGTGAATCTTGTGACAAGGCCAAAACCTATATATACATAAATATGGATGTATATATATTGCCTGAAAAATCACTTGCTATCCTCAGGGGAGCTGCAGATGTACGAGACTTTGAAGAATACAGAAATGCTGGCAGCTTTATTGGTGGAGTACATGCAAATATTATGAAATATACACTTGGTGCCCGCCTTAAAATAGACGGTGACTTGCTTCAGCCCTCCATTTATTGAACTGGTGGTATATTTTACTCCCTCCATTCCTAAATATTTGTCTTTCTAGAGATTTCAACAAGTGACTACATACGGAGCGAACTGAGTGAATCTACACTTAAAATATGTCTATATACATCCGTATGTGATAGTGCATTTGAATCTCTAAAAAGACAAATATTTAGGAACAGAGGGAGTATCTGATATGCATGCAGTGGTAGTAACAATGTGCTATTGTGCAGGGTTTTCTTTTATGTTGCTATATGAAAACCTAAGACTTAGTTTGTAGTAACCGAAAGAGAACCATTATGCTGTATCTGTATCATGTTCTTTTGAAAATCCAACACATTCACTGAACTGAAGTTTTAACATGTCAATAAGAATTTCATGAACATATTATTAAAACAAGTTTTTATAACAACAACAACGACGACGACGACAACAACAGGTTTAGTTCTTGAACCATTATTACAACACAAGTTTTTACTATAAGCTGAAAGTTGCAGAGAGTAAAGAAAACCCGACCATATATAGGCCAGGATCTTTTCTCGATAAAGACAAGTCTAGTTCTTAAACCATTATTGCAGGTTCTTATTGTAAATAGCAAGTCGCAAGTAGTAAAGTAAATATAACAATATACTCCCTCGGTTCCATAGTAAGTGTCGTGGTTTTAGTTCAAATTTGAACTAAAACCACGACACTTATTATGAAACGGAGGGGGTATATTGCAGTAACGCCAGGAGATCGGAATGCAGTTTGACAGACTTCCACCAGCATCGCTTCTCCCCTTTCTGCCCCTGTGCAAATAACAGGCGTCATCAGCAAATTACTGGGAACTAGCTAGGTGAGGCCTAGTGGAGTTTAACAGGAATTAGCAGAATTACCTGGGTACATTCTAGATGAGATTGTTGGGGGGCTGCCTCCTATAGAAGATGGGGTGGCTGCTGGTCAGAGTCTTCTTGATGGTAGCAATGTTTTCTGTCATCAGACCGGCGGCCGTGGACGCGGACCTAGGATACAGGCCGGTGCCACGAGCGAGCTTGAGCATAATCTGGAACCCCGCGGTCACAAGAGTTGCTCCACCCTCGCCGAGGCCAAGGGCAGTGTCCTCGACGGGGAGGAGGTGGAAGCCGGTGGGGTAGAGGGACACATTGTTGCTCTCCGCCGTGTTGCTAGGGCTCATGATCTCGTTCATCACTTGGATGTTGACTGGGCAGTAGACCATGAACGCGCCCGACACGTCGTAGCCGCTGTTCTGGAGGATCATGATGTTGTCCCTGTTCTCCCCGGTGGGCGGATCCTTCATGCGTATGTATACTCGAGTTAGTCGAGTGAGATGCAAGATTACTGGAGAAGTGGTGATTCTTGGAGGAGCTGAAATTGGATGTGTTTGGTACCTTGAGATGCAGTATGGAGACAACATCATCAATTCCTGCTCCTACGCCTTTGCAAACAGCGACTTCCTCCCTCACCGAATTACCGTTCACCAGCACATCCCACTGAGTAAAACATAGCATTAGTACATACATGACTAGCCGCTGAGAGAGGAGAACTGCACATGCCAAACATAACATGGGTGCATACCTTTGGGCGTAACAGGTTGTTCTTGAGCAGATCAAACGTCACCTTGAGCGGCACCGGCAGATGGAACGACGCACACACGGACACGACGGCGTTGTTGCTGTCGTCGTTGTTCTTCCTGTATGTGATCCTGATGTCGTCTTCCGTGCCGGCGCCATGCAGAATGGTCCATCCGCTCCCAGGGACCGCGGCGACGCCGCTGGCGTAGTCCGCGAGCAGGCCGTCCGCTATCTTCATGAGGGTCTTCCTCCCATTTGTGTTGCCTGAAACAAACCAATAGAAAACTCGTTTGTTTCTCAGGATATGTTCAGTTACAGAGTTTCAGGACTGAATATTTGCAGGTTCTAGCTAATTACCGTTCGAGGCGCTTTTGCTGACAATGAAGAGGTCTCTCATGCGTGCGCTCTGTCGCACAATGCTCGACACCCAGCGCCTAGCTCCGAACATCAGTCCGCTCAAGCTTGGGCGGTAGAGCTCGTGAACACCAGTATCATTCACTTGGACATGCTCTACGACAGTGACCTGCCAAGAAGGTTTCGGAGCGAATCAAACACTGAGTAAGGTGCCGACATCATACTGGTAGAAATTCATTTACTAAAGTCTTTTTTACCATACCTGGCTGGCGTCGGAATTCAGGCTCCGAATTAGGATTCCTGATGGCATTTTGTGGCATTTGAAGGTGCCGTCACCGTTGTCCAAAGACACATCTACAATGATCACTGTCCCATTTTGCATATCCCTGCAGCACCTCACGAATGTGCATTTCCTGGATGGTACCAGTGGCGATGGGAACACCGTCTCGACGGTCATCTATTGTTTTCAAGCAAGCAGAAAGAAGGCAAACAAACTGTGAGTAACGAGGCAGACTGATTTCTCCTCAGGATATGCTTGTTTTTGTCAGTAATATAATTTTGTATTTTTTTATTGGATACTCATGCCAAACATCTCTTGGCTAAAAACATAGAGAAAGAAAAGCATACATACCAAATGCATAGCCCCATTGTAGCCTGCACTAGTAGGCCACTTGTAAACCTTGGTGGTATTTGCACTAGTCACAAGTCCAGGACAGAAAGATGTGTAGCACTCCTGCAGTCATTCAACAATGGGATCAAATTGTGTGTGTGACTTGAAATATCATCAATGACAAGATTTATTAAATAGGCAACTTACAGAGTCCATGATATAGTCCACAATCTGTTTGGCGTCCATCATGACCATACCATCAGCACGAGTAGCCTCGGTCATGAATCCTATGGCATTTGCGCTGCTTCCTGCGCCAAATGTTTGAGCATAAGCCATCTTGTTCAGCACGTCAAGGGAACCACCAGGGACAGGCATCCACAGAGGTCCGCCGGATTCGGACAGGACGACAAACTCGTGCATTGCACTTTGAGCGAGTTCAGCAATCGCATCCATGTCATTTTCTCTTCCAATGATATTCTCTGTGGATGGGTCAAGTTGAAAAGGACGGCTTGAACTTGGATGCGCTTCAGCACGCAGCTGTGAAAGCTGCCGAACGAAGAATACAACATCAGTGTAAATCGAGGTGCAATCATCTCAAAAGAGGACGGAAAATTAACTCGAGATGCAATCTTTGTAAGACTTGGCAACTTAGTGCTACAGGAATAATTCCACCAAAGTTACTTCAAAGATAGGCACGTCTAGCATTGCTCTTAAGATACTAAAGCCTGGAACACAGTCTGCCAAATGTTTCAAAGTGTAGAGAGAGTTGAGCTGATTGAAAATGCTAGAAGGGCTTGTTTATAGTCGGTTTTATTTACCTGTTGCTTCAGTGATTCATTTTCCTGCCTTAGCCTCTGCACCTCCACAGAGGGATTCAGTCCTGGTAAAGCAACGCAGGCGGGGCAGAATGCAGTCTTAGCTGCCGATGCAAGCCTCTTGTTTTCCTCCCTCAGCATCTCATTCTGCGCTTTCATCCTATAGGTCTCTTCTTTTCCAGTCACATGCTGCAATTTGTGTCATGGAACAATTAGTTAGAACGATTGCCGCCGTAAGGCTTTTGCATGTCAGATCCTACTGTGCTACATACAGTAAGTCTGTAACTAAAGAAGTGAAGATATGACAATGTACAGTAGTAATAGTAGTTGAGAGATGCATATATTGACCAACTGTGTCACTGAGATTTACAAGTTGAAAAGTGTTTTAGGACAGACCTTCATATGTGTCCTCTTGTTCTGAAACCAAAACTTGACTTGCTGCATCGTGAGACCTGTTGACTCGCTCATCCCCATCCTTTGATTCTCGTCAGGGTGCGCACATATGCCGAAAAACCTGTTCATTCAAGCGAGGAAAATGAAAAAAAAGAGGGATGCGTTAAATTCATTAGACTAAATTCTTTGGTGGGAATCATACCCTTCAAGCACTTGGGTTTGCTGGGGGTTGAGCCTCTGCAGGCGCCTCTTGGGCTGTTGTGATCCCTCGGCGCCATCTTGTCCATCCGAGTTGCTTTGTGATATGTCCAAGTCATTGTCGCGTGCTCGACGGCCCTGTTGTGGCTGTGGCATGCCGCATTCAAAATGGCAAAAAATTACGCTCCGCTGTAAATATTAAATAGCTTGAAAAGTAAATTTGGAAGATGCCAATTAGTATTTCTTGGGGATTTTGTCCTATGCGGGGCCCACCATGCTTTGAATTGCCTCGGAATTTTTAGGTGGCACAGCACCATGAAATATGCTCTACAGTACCGCTAGTCTTAACAGAGCAAGTGGGCCCAAGCTCCGGGCATATACGTGTATACAAACACGTCTTTATGTTTGAAAACATCTGCAACGCATGCATAGTGCATCTGGACTCTAGTATCTACCCACACCCTTTTCATGCTTCCATAAAGGCAAAAAACCAAGAATGAAGTAGACTTTGGCTCGTAGGGAGAGCGGTGAACGAAGCAAGGAAAACACAAGCAAAGCCGAATATTATTGATTTGTTATTTCTTCAGTACCCCCTCCGTCTCATAATATAAGAACCTTTTTGACATTAGTGTAGTGTTAAAAACGTTCTTATATTTTGAGACAGAGGGAGTACAATATATGGGCAAACAATTGCAAAGGGTGCAGACAAGATACGCCGTTATGTTTGGATGTAATTTTTATGTACCGCCTTTTCCATTCCGTGCATGTACACTACTAGATCTGTAAAGTCTCCCATGGAAAAGCTTTTGATTATGAACTATTAGAACAACAAATGGGCTATGATAACCTCGATGACTTGATCAAGGAATTTATATAATTAGTGAATTGGTTACATGAACGATTCTCAGAAAAAAAAAGTACATGAACATGAAGAACCTGGATTAGAATACGAATGCATGTCAAAACAGATGATGGTATTTGCTGCAACGAGCGGGTCGTTGCACCTCTAGCCAGAAAAAACTTCATTCATATTATGTAGATCTATGAAAAACATGTCTGAGTTGATGTAAAGTACATTAACAAAAAATCCCAGGTAGCACTTCTGCGAAACTAGATGGAGGATTTGCAAGATATATTTCAACATCTCCTAAGAAATTCAAGCCCTTATGTACTCATATTTCGTTAGATAATTTTTCTAAGAACAAGACATGCTACAACTCTTTGGAGTAGCAAGAAAGCATGCAAGAAAACTTCCAGCTAGTATTAGAGATGAGGGAAACAATTATACCGCCTTTCTCCTACGCCCACCACGATTGCCAGTCATCTTGGGCTCAAAAGATCGGACGCCCTCGCCAAGTTGATCTGTCGACCAAATCAGAATCTATCCACGCCCTATAAATTTCTCTAGTGTCTACTTCACTCGAATGTAGAGCACCGATGTGTTGTTTCCCCTTTTCTTTGCCACCTATATATAGCCATCCATATGGGCCTTACCCCTGGCCTACGCACTTTTTTTTTGCTCCAGTAGCTATTAACGCCTGTAAAAAAGAGTAGCTAATACAATGCTCCTAAATAAAGCGAATATATGGAAATCTTTTGGTTTAATTTTTGTACAATAAATTAGTGTGCTTATAATTGCACAGCCTTGCATGCGATATAATATGAGGAAAATAATTATTTGTTTCCAAATATACCCCTACCTCATTAAAATAGAGGGTGGGGGAGTGGGCAGGGTAAGCAAAAAAGGACGAAAATAGCCTGGGTGGTTACTACCTCTGGGTTTATTAGTCCCATCATATTTTGGGTCAAAATTTGACCGCGTATTTGACTAGCAAAATGTTAATGCATGTTACAAAAAATTATAGTGTTGGATTCATATTTGAATGTAGTTTTCCATGATATATTTTTTGTACGTATAACTTATATTTATTAGTTAAAATCATGGTTAAAATATGACCCAAACAAAAGGACTAGTAAAGCAGGTAAACCAGGACATGTGTAGTAGATTTTAGGAGTTCTGAGGATATATTACACATTAGAGGTACATTCTATTATTTCATGAACATCCATTTGACCTTCAACGCATAAAATTGTGAATGCTGAAATGGTTAACAAAAACAGACTTTGTAGTCAATAAAAGTAAACTAATGTAGACACACTTATTGAATAGAACAATTAGGGAATGATTAGCTAGCCCCACTTCACCCATATGATAACATCCATATTTGCAATAGAAGATGGTTTACATAAATCACTTTTCACTATCCTAAACCTCTGGTCCATGTTTACACTCACGCCTGGGTGGGAAAATTGTTTGCACATGACATGCGAGGTTATAGAAGGAGATTATATGTTCAATCAAAATAGCCAAATTGATCAAGAAAAGAAAAAAAGGTGACACGCACGTTATATTGATAATGACACCACATATTTATGTACGTATAACCTGTTGATAATAGAAGTTTTGATTGTGGCCTGCTATGGTACGCGAATAAACTTGCATCGATAAATCTAGATTTATTGATGATACCATAGTCCTACTTTGTTATAATTTTAAGTCAAATTAGCATGGCTATGATATGATAAAAATTGCGCTCGGGCACCATAGCACAGTGATATTAGAAAGTTGTTGGGGTTGGCCCAGTGTGGGCGTGCCGACGCGCGAGAGTGGTGGGGATGGAGGATTTGGACGGGGCTAATGTGGGCCACAGAGGGACCGGGAAGGGGGGGGGGGTGGGGGAGGCCAAGGGGTGAGGCCAGTGTGGGGCTTGGACTAGGGGATTCGAACAGGGCTAATGTGGGCCGCAGGGGGTGGGCAGGAAGGGGGAGCGGAGGCCGAGGTGAGATTCGCAGGGAGGTCATTGTGGGGCTTAGGATGGGGCATTCAGACGGGGCTAATGTGGGCCGCAGGGGATGGGGCGGGAAGGGGGAGCAGAGGCCGAGGGGTGACTCGGAGGGAGGTCAGTGTGGGGCTTGGGATGGTGCATTCAGATGGGGCTAATGTGGGCCGCAGGGGGCGGGGCGGGAAGGGGGACCGGAGGCCAAGGGGTGATTCAGAGGGAGGTCAGTGTGGGGCTTGGTATGGGGCATTCGGACGGGGCTAATGTGGGCCGCAGGGGGTGGGGTCGGGAAGGGGGAGCGGAGGCCGAGGGGTGGTTTGGAGGGAGGTCAGTGTGGGGCTTGGGATGGGGGTTTCAGACGGGGCTAATATGGGCCACTGGGAGGGGCGGGAAGGGGGAGCGGAGGCCGAGGGGTGAGTTAGATGGAGGCCAGTGTGGGGCCGGCGATGGAGGATTCAGAAGAAGCTAATGCGGGGTGCAGAGGAGGGGCCCGGGAGCCCGGGGGAGCGAGGGAGAGTAGGAAGGGCCGGGGAGCTAACAAAGGTGCATATGAAAAATTTCTTGCATTTGGGCTAGTCGCTAAGAGTACTATGCAAAGTGTCGTACTAATTGGGCTACAATTTAAGGAAGACGCAATATTCACATCAATCATGCATGCAATGTCAAATATAGCATGTCACAAATATTTCCTACAATGGCTTTTATTTAGCGTGTTGCTTTGAGCGGAAAAGTGCCACCTATTTGGGCTATGCTGTAAAACCAAGCGTGCTTGATAATTTTATATTGGATCATACTATATATTTACTTATACAAATTTATCGTGAAAAAAAAAATACTTGTACAAACACAGCCGGCATGTGTCATATATATTGACATGCTTAAATGTGGACCGACAAGCCGCGGTGTTTTCTAGGGTTAGTTGCACAATTTGAAGATTTGCGGTATTGTATACACTTGTTCTATCACAATGATCGTTATTATTTTCAATACACGTAATCATCTTTGTATTTCATCACTTTGTCAATGGTAAAAAAAAACAGTACCAGCATTTACATATTATGGATCAATTGCAATAGTTCAGCCACACTGTTTACATGAAATGTTGATACAACATAGTATTAAGAGCAAGCTTAAATCAAACCAATGGTACATAATTTGGACAGTAAAAACAAAGCCGTGATTATTCAAACAAGCGAGTAGAGCATGGTCCCGATGATGAGCGCGGCCGTGCCGGCAACACCTGCCGCCTTGCCGGCCGCGGCGTTCTGCTGGTCGGGGTTCCCCGTGGGCGAGATGTTGATGCCGAAGGGAGGGGGCGGGGACGGCGGCGAGAACTGGCCGCCATTGTCGGCAGCCGGCGATGGAGCCAGCGCCCCCGCGTGCGTGGAGGTGCCGTTGGTGGCGGCGCGGGGGCCCATGACGACGACGACCAGCTTCTCGCCGCGGTTGCAGTTGTCCTTGTTGCCGCTGATGAAGTAGAAGGGACCGGAGACGGTGAAGGTGAAGACGGTGTTGCCGTCGGAGAAGGTGTCCACCGGCGAACCGGTGTCGCAGGCGTCGTACGCCTTCTTGTCGACGATGAGCACCGAGTCGCTGCCGGGCTGGTACGTGAACGCTGCATGCATGCACAGACGCGGTAAAAATTCGATTAGCTTTACTACTGCACAGTGAAAATGGAGAGTAATTAATTAATGCCATGTTGTTACGGCTTCATTAGTTAGTGCTAATCAAGTGGCAGCGGTGGTAATATTGACAAGGTCGGGTGTCTAGTTTGGTCATTTGCCGGCATGCCTGATGCGGACAAACGAGGCTGCGGCCGGGGAGGCGCCTTCACCGGTCTACCTTGCCAGTGCGTTCGAGATAGGGAGACCGTCGTCACATCTATCTTGAAGCCATAGCGATAGCCGTTACAGCTTGAACAAAAGAAAAGGTACAAAAACTAGAAGTAACGCGGGTGGCGCCGAAAGCAAACGCGTTTGTGCAGATTAATGATTAATGCAGATATATCTTGCCGGGGAGTTGCATCCGACGCCGAAATATATCGATTAATGCAGAGCATTTGTGCACATATATCGCGGCAAGCTCACCAAATATACGCATATATCGCGTGTGGATGCGGGCGATGCAACTCCATATATCCACAATTTGGCTCCTCGCGGACGGATACACATGCATTAGTGCAGTGTGCTGTCGATCGGTGCTATGGGTAATGCGCGGTATCCGGGCGAGGGGCGGAGCCCCCGTCCACGGATATGCACGCATTAGTCGATGAGATTAGATTAGGGATGGTAATAGTGGGTGTAACTTGCCTATTGCGTCGCCGACGCGGAAGCGGGTGTGCTCGGCCCACGTGTTGTAGGAGGCGGCGTTGCCGTTGCCCGGCACGCGCCACTCGCCCGTTCCCCCAGCCTTGAACACGAACGCGGACGCGGCGGGCATGCACACGGACATGGCCAGCGCCAGGCACGCCAAAACCTGCTGCACCCGTGCCATCGCGCCGCGGGAAACTCGAATTTTTGTTGGTGTGGGTTTGCTGCTGATTGACGAACGATCAATGCTGTTGTTGTTTGGGCTCGATCGATCGAGATGGTTATATATAATGCGTGCGTGCAGAGTGCGATTGTGATCGAGCGAATGTTCTTTTCGTGCGCCTTAGATTGGCGCAGGCAGGCTGTTCTTTTCGTGAAAGTTAGGGGACGTGACCGCCGGGGAGAGGCATATTTCCGCTGGACGTCCATCATGTGAATGAACTTGAGCTCGCTTTTCGGTTCCCACCTTCTTTTTCTGTTGCCATGAGAGCTTTTGGAAGCTATGCTTGATGCTTCCCTTCCTACGTGCTGTGCAATATTCCTGCCTTGGGAGGTAGTTCACGGCTTCTCTTTCTTTTCTTTCCGACGCAACAAGTTCACGACCCCTTTTTCAGAAAGAAGAGAGGATTCACGCCTTTTTTCAGGAGAGGTCTGTGCAGTGTGCCTCGACCGACTAGCTTAGTTTTCTTTTTAGAACCGTCAGTATCGATCTGACCTTCGATCTACGTCGGCCATGGAGCCAACAAAAGGTTCGTTACTACCACTTTTTTTATTTATAAGGCTTGCGCGTATTTTTAGGTTGACGAATAGACCAACATAATATAAGTTATATATCACAAAAACTATATATTAGAACTTCAAATCATCTACTTTCTAATGGTATAACTTCTAGACTATACAACTCATCTTATGTAGGTCAATTATAGATCTAGTGATAGGCGCAAGTCTTAGAGCATCTCTAGCAGACCCTGTATAATGCCTACCCACAAAATGCATATACAGTTCACGAAAAACGGCTTTGCGGGCCAGCGCGGCCGGCAGCCGAGCAGACCCCGCAAAGCGGACCTGTAAAAAAGGATATTTGTTTGCTCGGCCACCGCCCGTGCCGGCCCGTAAATCAGTAATTTGCATTTCAATTTTGTGTTATATTTTTATTTTCTTCAAGGGCATTGGATACATAATAATTCATCAAATCTTTGTGAGAATAGTAAGGTCAAAGAAAACAAGAACCACAAATAGGCAGTTTAGAAGATATCCAACTTCCATAGCTGCTCCCACTAGTTGGACCAACATCTTCTCCATGCCTTCATTGTTGATCTGCGGATTATTGATCTTGCATTCTTCATTCTACTTCTTTGATTCTAAAGAAGTAAACGTTGCTTCCCCTCTAGTTTCTTCTCTAATTGCACATGCAACCGCATCATTAGCCTCAATTCTACCAACAGGTGCACAAACATCTATTAAGTTTCTTCCTATCAATAAATCGATGTATTCTTCTTTCCAATACCAAAATGAGCATTCACCTTCCTACACACATGACCATCTAAATAAGCCATCAAAATTGAACCGGATAGGTTGACAAAGCCGAATGAAAACAAGAACATACTCCGTCGTTTTCGCATTTGAAGAATACCAATCTGGGGTGTTGCAGCGTGCTAGATGTTAGACGCAGCATTGTCTGCGTGCAGTCGTGGCACTGTATGAGCAGCATTGGTGAGCCGCGAGCCGCTGCGCGAGCGCCGAGCTCGGGAGATGGCCGGCCGAGTCCTTGACAGCAAACCGACGACGGCGGCTAGAGGTCGAACCAGTACCTGCATGCGGCACTGGGGCTTTGCTAGTGCTGTGCGGGGTGCTCCCTGACCAATCCATGGCTTGGTGCAGCCACCGATGGCCAGAAATGCCAAATCCGGCGGCCACAACAAACAACCGCCGATATGCAACTTTTTGTCTGGCCGAGGTAGGAGGAAGTGGTTGAGGGAGTCCTGGACTAGGGGGTGTCCGTATAGCCGGATTACCATCATCGGCCGGACTATCATCATCGACCGGACTCCAAGACTATGAAGATACAAGATTGAAGACTTCGTCCCGTGTCCAGATGGGACTTTCCTTGGCGTGGAAGGCAAGCTTGGCGATACGGATATGTAGATCTCCTACCATTGTAACCGACTCTATGTAACCCTAGCCCTCTCCGGTGTCTATATAAACCGGATGGCTTTAGTCTGTAGGACACAACAACATCAACCCTTACAATCATACCATAGGCTAGCTTCTAGGGTTTAGCCTCCTTGATCTCGTGGTAGATCTACTCTTGTAACATCCACAATATCAATATCAATCAAGCAGGACGTAGGGTTTTACCTCCATCAAGAGGGCCCGAACCTGGGTAAAACATCGTGTCCCTTGTCTCCTGTTACCATCCGCCTAGACGCACAGCTCGGGACCCCCTACCCGAGATCCGCCGGTTTTGACACCGACATTGGTGCTTTCATTGAGAGTTCCTCTGTGCCGTCACTGATAGGAAGGATGCCTCTTCCCATCTTCAAGAACGGTATCTTCGCCAATGGAGCCTTGGCCGCCGGCCAAACTATCCGACTAGGAGGTTTTCTTATGACCGCCTGTCCGGCCACCGCTTCCACGATGACCTCTCGGGTCATCGAGAGCAATCTTCACGTCAACTCGGAATTCGCCGAGCATCTAGATCCAGCAGAGCTCTCGTCTGTAAATGAACTCTTGGATCGGATCGCCGCCCTGGGAGTCGCTACAGACTACGATCAGATTGGGCTTAAAACCGATCTGAGAGAGATTAACTCTCCCCAGGTCACCCACCACGTTGCGGTGGTAGAAGAACAATGCGGCGACTCTTCTCCTGTATTGAAAACTAGTCATGTCCGGGCTCCCAAACCCTCCATGCCGGATTCCCGCGGAGGGACGGACTTCGATCGAGCACTGAACTTAAAATCAGGCCTCGTTCCGGACTCGTTGGACAACGTCCATTAATCAAAGCTTCCAAATTTGGAAACTTCTCGGCCTTCGAGCCTTGAGATGGGTAGGGTTCCGGACTTAATTCCACCCACCCGACCAGATATATGCGATCTATCTCTAATCCGGCAAGAGCCCGCTGAAACAGTACATCACTACTGGGCCAGATTCCTCCTGGTTATGGACAGGATAAAGGACTGCCGAGAGGAAAACACAATCTCAATTTTCTGCAATAATTGCATGGACGAGGGAATCTTGAATGCCGTCAGCCTCGTGAAATCACACGCTTCGCCGACCTGGCATCCATAGTACAAAAGTACTGTACGATAGAGAGTTTCCGGAAAACCGAAAATAGGTTTTGGGACAATCCGGCCCCGGATACAGCCCCAGTCCGCAACAAAATGATGCATCACACTCAGGCACCAGGTGCAAGAACCAAAAAACAGAAGCCCCTTAAAGGGAACGGAACCGTACTGGAGGGATGGCTCAGCAGACCCTTTACAATTCACAGTACAGAGGGCGCCGTCCCAACACATAGCCTTCGAGCATGTTGGATATTACGGAAGGTGGCCAAGAGTGGCGAGGAGCTTCTAGCCCCGGGAAACCACACCAACAATACCGGTACAGTATCAACAGTCTTCGAGACTTTCGCATCAAACAATATGCGGAAACGAACAATCCGCATCCTTGCCGAAGTCTACCAAGTAGCCACATCAAATCCTTGGAGCGACGCGGCCATCACTTTCAACGCCGGCGACGAACCTAAATTCCGAACAGCCCGAGCACCAGCCGCATTGGTCCTCAGTCCAATAGTGGACGGCTTTCGACTCACCAAGGTACTCATGGATGGCGGCAGCGGATTAAACCTCATCTACGAGGAAACCCTTCAAAAAATGGAAACAGACTGGAGCCGCATTGAGCGAAGCAGCACAACCTTCAGAGGAATAGTCCCTAGCCGGGAAGCGCGTTACACAGGAAAAATCACACTCGATGTGGTATTCTGTTCGCCGGACAATTACAGATCCGAAGAAGTCACGTTCCAAGTGGCCCCGTTCAGCAGCGGATATCACGCTATATTAGGAAGAGAGGCATTCACAATTTTTCAAGCCGTACCCCATTACGGGTACATGAAGCTCAAAATGCCTGGGCTCGGCGGAATAATCACTCTCGTTAGTGATCCGGACATAGCACTCGCGCCGAAAACAAGACAGCCGCATTAGCCCTGGAGGCACTATCCGAAGCCTTAGCGGTGGAGGAACTCACCGCGCTGCGCTCTACGGTGAATAGGGATGATGTGATACTCGATAAGAGATCCAAGTCCACCTCCTTCAAACTAGCAGACGAAATACTAAAATTCCAGGTCCACCCAACGGACCCAACAAAGAAGGCCTCCATCGGGACACAATTGAACCCTGATGTAGACACCGCACTGCGAGAATTCCTTCGGGAAAATTGGGACATTTTTGCCTGGCACCCCTCGGATATGCCCGGAATCCCACGCAAATTGGCAGAACACAGCCTAAACATCCTAAAAGGATTCAAGCCAGTCAAACAGGCTCTTCGACGATTTTCCGAACCCAAAAGACAGGCAATGGGAGAAGAGCTAGCCAAACTATTGGAAGCCGGATTCATCAGAGACATCAAACATCCGGATTGGCTAGCAAACCTGGTAATGGTACCAAAGAAGGACAAATCCTGGCGCCTATGTGTCGATTTCAAAGACCTAAATAAAGCCTGCCCAAAGGATCCCTTCCCCCTCCCCCGCATCAACCAAATCATCGATGCCACTGCAGGGCACGATTCATTGTGCTTCCTGGACGCATACTCCGGCTATCATCAAATCAAGATGGCAGAAGCGGATCAAGCAGCAACGGCATTCATCACTCCATATGGACCATTCTGCTTCAACACGAAGCCCTTCGGACTTAAAAACGCCGGCGCAACATATCAGCGCATGATTCAGACATGTCTGGCTACCCAGATCAGCAAAACAGTAGAGGCATACGTAGACGACGTAGTCGTCAAAACTAAACACGTCGAAACTCTAGTAGATGACTTGAGGGTCACATTTGACAACCTTCGAGCATATGATATCAAGCTGAATCCGGAAAAATGCATTTTCGGCGTACCAGCCAGAAAGCTCTTGGGCTTCATTATATCCGGTAGAGGAATTGAAGCAAATCCGGCCAAGATCCGAGCTCTATCATAGCTGGATATTCCCAAAAACCTCAAACAGATCCAGAAATTGACTAGGTGCATGGCGGCTCTCAGCCGCTTTATCTCCCGCTTAGGAGAAAAGGCATTGCCCCTCTATCGCCTCCTCAGGCACACCGAACACTTCGAGTGGACAGATGCTGGCACCGCCGGACTCGAAGAAATAAAGGCCATATTGGCAACGAATCCGGTCCTGGCTGCGCCCAACCTGGGCGAACCAATGTTGTTATACATCGCAGCAACACATCAAGTTGTAAGCGCGGTACTCGTCGTCGAACGAGAGACAGAAGGGCATAAATTCCCTCTTCAAAAACCAGTGTACTATGTATCCACTGTGTTAACCCCCTGCAAGTCCCGTTACCCGCACTATCAGAAGATAGCATATGCGGTGTTCATGGCATCCCGGAAGCTCCGACACTACTTTCAAGAGTGTTCGATAACAGTGGCCTCCGAAGTACCACTTAACGACATTATAAACAACCGCGACGCAACAGGCAGGATTGCAAAATGGGCCATTGAGCTCTTACCATTCGATATAACTTATAAACCTCGGCGAGCTATAAAGTCCCAAGTTTTGGCTGACTTTGTCGCTGAATGGACCGAAGACGAACTCCCTAAAGAGTACGGCGCATACTCCAATTGGATTATGCACTTCGACGGCTCTAAAATGTTGGCCGGACTGGGGGCTGGCGTCGTATTGACATCCCCGACCGGGGACACAGTCCGATATGTACTTCAAATAATGTACACGGACTCCAACAACATAGCCGAATACGAGGCCCTTTTACATGGTCTCCGGATGGCAATCTCCATGGGCATCCAACGCCTAGAGGTGCGCGGGGATTCAAACCTTGCAATATCCCAAATAAATGGAGACTTTGATGCCAGGGATCTGAAAATGGCAGCATATCGCAATGTTGTCCTAAAAATGTCAGCTCGGTTCGACGGACTCGAATTCCATCACGTAGCCAGGGATAATAACCAAGCGGCCGACGTATTGGCACGCATCGGCGCAAAACGTGACGCTGTCCCTCCAAACATCTTCCTGGAATGGCTGTTCAAGCCATCCGTACTATGGGAAGAGGAGTCCGGAAATAACAAACCGGAAGCAGCCACACCAACCGACACAGAGCAATTTGACATAAGCGGCAATTCCGCCGCCGAAATAACACCTTCAGCCCACGACATAATGGCCGTAATCGCCCCGTGGACAGAACCATTCCTAGCCTACTTACTTAGGCAGGAACTCCCCGAAGACCAAAATGAGGCCCGCTGCATAGTTCGGCGATCTAAAGCCTACAAGGTCCACGAGGGAGAACTTTATAAGAAAAGCACAACTGGAATCCTTCAAAGGTGTATCTCCGAAGAGGAAGGGCGAGACCTCCTGGCTGAAATTCATGCCGGACTAGGCGGACACCACGCAGCAGCCCGGGCCCTCGTGGGAAAGGCATTCCGTACAGGATTTTATTGGCCGACGGCCCGGGCAGATGCTCAGGACTTAGTCCAACGATGCGTTGGTTGTCAGCTCTTTGCTAATCAGAGCCATATGCCACCCACCACCCTCAAAACTATACCCATAACCTGGCCGTTCACGGTCTGGGGGCTTGACATGGTTGGACCACTTAAAGGGGGAACCCACAAGCAAAGATATCTATTGGTCATGGTGGATAAATTCACCAAATGGATAGAGGCCAAGCCAGTCAAAATGGCAGAGTCCGGACCAGTGATAGACTTTATCTCCGGGGTAGTACACCGTTTTGGTGTCCCCCACGGCATCGTCACCGACAACGGCATGAATTTTACGGCCGACAAGGTTAAATCATGGTGCAAAAATATGGGCATTAAGCTCGATTACGCTTCAGTCTATCATCCTCAAACCAACGGTCAAGTGGAACGAGCAAATGGTCTAATAATGAGCGGCATCAAACCCAGACTAGTGCGGTCACTTACGAAATCTGACACGCACTGGGTAGAGGAGCTCGACTCCGTACTCTGGGGGCTGCGGACAATGCCCAACCATACTACTGGATTCACACCATTTTTTATGGTGTACGGTGCAGAGGCAGTTCTGCCCTGCGACATTATTCATGACTCACCTCGAGTGCGCATGTATGAAGAAAGAGAGGCCGAGCTGGATCGGCAGGACAGCTTGGACGCATTGGAGGAAGAACGCGACGTTGCCAAGGCTCGTTCCGCATTCTATCAGCAACAGGCTCGAAGATATCAAAGCAGAGAAGTACGGGCCAAGACTTACAACGTTGGCGAACTAGTTCTACGCCTGCCGGACAAGAAAAAGGACAAGCTCAAGCCCAAATGGGAGGGCCCCTTCATTATCGACCAAGTCCTGACCGGTGGAGCGTACCGTCTACGAAATGCGTCGGACAACCGACTCGAGCCGAACCCATGGAACGCAGCCCGCCTCCGAAGATTCTATGCCTAGCGCCGGACTAAGAGTTCGTCCCCTTCCCCTGCTCAAATTTTTACGCTTCAGTTGTCTTTTATTTCTCTTTCTTCTCTTAACCTCCTATTAAAAAGCCCTTAAGGGCCTACTTGCGCATTGTTCGCACACACTTGATGTGCCATCCGCACTCATTATACCTGGGGGCTTCTTTACCAGAAGCTTAGTTATAAGGGCTTCATGCCTAGCACATGTGTGAAGCTTCCACATGTACCTTTTATTCACCATTATATGCATCGATATGACTTAAGTTTTGGCCAAGCTGGGTTGCCTGGCTCCTGTGCTTACCCCTATGTTCCCGATTGTTCGGCTAGGAGGTAAAGGGAGCACCTCTGCGATTGTCACTGCCGGGTCAGCCGGATGTGTACCTCAGACTGGGTGAAGCCGAAAGCTAGCGTTCTTAAGGGAATATTCGGTCGGTGACTTGAAAGATGATTTTTTACCTACTTAATTATCTGCCCCCAGATGTTTTTCTGCTTTTTTCGCAGTCCGGACATGCACTTTAGGGCATGCCTCCCCCAGAGGAAAGGAACCCTTAACGGAACTATTCTCCCTGGAAGATGTTTCTTACTAACCATGTAATATAACATAACTAGTTGGGCACTTGTCTGATAAAGCACTAATGACCCCTACGCCTGGTCTCCACGCATACCCCGGTTGTTTCATAACCGAGAGGGTATTCAGACACACTCCGGACTCTAGGGTCCCGAGGTCGAAGTGAAAAGGTCGGAAAAGACAAACGATCTACAATCCGGCTAGAAGGCATTTTACATGTCATTTTATAATACATTGTCAAATTGACTGACTGTATTCTTCCTCAATCCCGTCTAACAGGCTGTCTAATTTACAGTCCTGTTGGGAAAACTTAGCGGCCAACTCTACTTGGCCGTATACTAAACTCACAGGGATCTCCTTCCCATCGGGCCCCACAGGTCCAACTTCGGCCATGTGGTTGGGATCCGCCTTCTTGTACCGCGTCTTCACCATGGCCCAGGCCTCCCTGGTACCTTGGCGGCAGGCTGAAACCTTCCATAAATGGAAGCGCTGCCGCACTCCCTGAAGCTTCTCCGCAAGCTCCCCAAGGCCCTCGGGTAGGGAGAAGGCTGGCCATAAAGCCTGGATGACGCCTCGCATTGCCTGCCGAACTCGTTCGATCAGTTGCAACAGCTCAGGAAGTTGATCACCCGTTGATACGGGCATCTCCTCCGCATGACGACCTATGAGTATACCTACAGACATATTTTGTCAATTGACCTCCTCGCCGGACTCTTCTTTTCAAAGGAGTTCGCTCAAGCACTTACTATAAATGCCGCGACGAAGTCGCTGATTCTCCTTAATGGAGCCGGACAGCTCGGCCCGAACGCCTTTCAGCTCTTCTCCAAGCTGGGCATGGGCATCTTGGAGTTTGTTCCTTTCTTGCTGCACTCTATTCAGCACCCTCTCGCCGGCCTTCAGCTGGCGCAGAAGTTCTTACCTGTCCGGATCCTGTCCGGCAGCACCTGCAACATCATTATCAGACTTGCGAACAGGCCACACACTACTTATCTTTTTTAAAATAATGTGTTACCAGGAGAGGTCCCTGTGTTTCCTCCTGCGGTAGCGAGTGCGGCCTCAAGTTGAGCCTTACACTCTTGCAGCTCCTGAGACAGTTGGGTATTCTTCTCGGTAAGACCCTGCGTTTCATATGATCCTTAAATTAGTTAATATAACTACTTTAAGTCTCGGGGGCTACTAGCATATATAACTATTAAATCCTCTTACCCGTATGTCTTTTACATATTGCTCCGTGGCTCTGGTAAAATCATCTTGAGCAGCACGAAGGTGCGCGTCATCCGCGTTAAAGGCATTCAACGCCTCGGGGGAGAAGCACGCATCACGAAATACTGTCTGGCGGCGCCTATGGTTCATGGCGCTCTCCACCTTAGACTTGGTGGCGGACAGCTGTCAGCATCCTCTGTCGGAGGAGTGTCTGGCTCGCGCCTTGCGCTCGCCTCCCCCTCCAGGCCAGGCGTTGGAGCTTGGCTGGTAGAGGCCGGATTGGCAACCTCTACACCCGCAGCCCGACAGGCGCTTTTTCTCCTACAAAAGTCATGAGCACTCAAATGCTTCCTAGGAACGTTGTTCCAAATAATGAATTGTGAGCTATACGTTTGCGGCGACGTTTCAGTCTGCGCCGCGCTCCTCTTCCGCCTACTGGTCCGGACTGGCCTTTGATGGTCAGCCGCCGCGGGCTCGGCTTCCCGCCCTAGAGGCGCCTCCTGCACAGCGTCATCATATACGGTGGTCAGAAATAAGCAAGGAAGGAATAACGGTGTCAGGACTTTGGTCACAATCACCTGGGAAGCCGGATATAGCCCGGGATAGTCGGCCGTAATGGCGACTAAAGCATTATCCATGCTGAGCTGGTGAAACACCCCGTCGATCAGCTCCACTCCTATGTCTGGATCCTCTTCGGAGGCCGGATCCCGGGATCTCTCTGGATCCTTGGGTTGCGGAGCTGGACTTAGCATGTCCTCCACCATCCGACGCAGCTCCTGCATCGAAAGAAGAACACAATATAAGAAACTTAAATTTCAAAGGCATGGGTTGGACACGCGGAGTGTTCGCTTACCCAAGGCCGGGGATTATTCATGGAGAACCCGTTTAACGGGTTCGTCCGAAGGAAATCCTCCTTCTCCCCCTTATACAGGCCGGGCAGGATCTTCACCAGGTCTTCGACCGAATCCGGCCCCTTGCGGCCATGACGGGTGGCATCGTCCTCCCCGTTGAAATCCCACATGGGGTGGCCCCTGTATTGTAGTGGCTGCACCCCCCGCATAATGCATGTTGCCATGACTCCAATCATGGTCAACCTGGAATGGGCCAGTAACCTTATCCGGCCCATCAAATAATGGACGCTCTTGTCTTCCTCCAGTTGGGGGCTCTGCGGACGCCAACTAAGGCGTTTCTTCAGAGGAGCATTGCTGAACTCCGGGAGGCCGATCCGAACAGGGTCTGGCAGCGGAGCGTCTTCTATATAAAACCATTCCGAAGGCCAGTCTTCGGACGCCTTCTTAGGGGTTCCGTATGGATATCCGGTCCCGGCAATGCGCCATATTTCGGCGCCTCCCACTTGATATATGGACCCCTCGTGAGAGCGGGGTACAAGGCAGAACAACCTCTTCCACAGTGCGAAATGGGGCTCGAAGCCCAAGAATAGCTCGCAAAGAGCTACGTAACCCGCAATATGCAGGATCGAGGCGGGCGTGAGGTGATGAAGCTGGAGTCCGTAGAACTCCAGGAGCCCGCGGAGGAACGGATGCACAGGAAATCCGAGTCCCCTTATCAGATAGGGGACGAAGCATACCCGCTCCCCTTTGTTGGGACTTGGGGTAGCCTCCGCCTGCTTCCCACCATTGTAGGTGGCCAGTCCGGCTCGAACCGGAACCATGAAGGCCGGAGGGAGATATCCCCCCGCTTGGAGCTTCACCAGCTCGTTGTGCGGAACAGAGCATCTCCTCCAATCTCCTGGCAGAGGGCTGGGAGCGCGAGAAGAGGAGCAGCGTTGATGGTCCATGTTGGAATGGATTCTTGGTCGAAAGCGCTCCGATGAGTATTCGCGGGAGGAAGATGGTGTGATTTTGGATCTGGATTCTTGCCTCTCTTATAGGCAGATTATTCACACAACTAGGGGGTAAAACATAAAAGAAACCCTGACTTTTCGCATTCGTGCGACGCGTGGAAGAAGGCCATTATTGGGCGTGGAAGCCAAGAAGCACAACATTGATGAGGAAGCCGGACACTGTTCGGCAGGTACATGGAATTTGAAGGAGAACCCGCCTTGCAACGCCGAAGACTACACACATGCTGGACTTATCGTCATTGAAGACTGGTTCGGGGGCTACTGAGGGAGTCCTGGACTAGGGGGTGTCCGGATAGCCGGATTACCATCATCGGCCGAACTATCATCGGCCGGACTATCATCATCGACCGGACTCCAAGACTATGAAGATACAAGATTGAAGACTTCGTCCCGTGTCCGGATGGGACTTTCCTTGGCTTGGAAGGCAAGCTTGGCGATACGGATATGTAGATCTCCTACCATTGTAACCGACTCTATGTAACCCTAGCCCTCTCCGGTGTCTATATAAACCGGATGGCTTTAGTCTGTAGGACACAACAACATCAACCCTTACAATCATACCATAGGCTAGCTTCTAGGGTTTAGCCTCCTTGATCTCATGGTAGATCTACTCTTGTAACATCCACAATATCAATATCAATCAAGCAGGACGTAGGGTTTTACCTCCATCAAGAGGGTCCGAACCTGGGTAAAACATCGTGTCCCTTGTCTCCTGTTACCATCCGCCTAGACGCACAGTTCAGGACCCCCTACCCGAGATCCGCCGGTTTTTACACCGACAGTGGTGGAGGACAATATCGGGCGTGTGGCGGCCTGCCGGCGGGATCCCAACGGCTGGTATGGCCGGAATCATAGGCGGTGGCCCGACGGCTATGGGTGGGGAAAAGCGCAGGCTGAAATGCCCCCTGCCGCCGCTATATACAGGGCACCGATGGGGCGACGGGGAGAACCGCGTTTTCGCGGGTTGGGGATGGGAATTTTTCCTGCGCCCCGCAAAAATATTTACGGGTCCGATGCGTTTGTGCGGTCTCATTGGGCAGTTTTTTTTCTGCGGACCCGTATTTTGGCGGTTATTTTACGGGTTGGGGCATTATACGGGGTCTGCTAGAGATGATCTTACAAGACGGAAAAGGAGGTAGTATGAGGGAACTCCCAGAGTGAGCTTTTTCATTCGGTCTGAATCCGCTAGGGTTATATGTCGTTAGACCTCCTTGTTAGAGTATACGTAGTGTACACTTTGCATTGACAGTGTACGTGCCATATAATCTAGTCACATAAGAAGTAGGCACGATGATAGCCCACGATCTGTCTTAGTAATGGCACACGATCACTTTGTAAACTGTGTATGTCCTCAGCCACAGAGCTAATCGAGCTGTGTTGATTCCCATAGTTCTTCTCCTTCTATCATGGTATCAGAAACCCCTGACCAGGTCAGTCCTTTTGCACCGGTCGATGATCCCGCTTCCGCCGCTATGGGCGACACCTCCGACTCCCCTCGCCCTCCTGCTGATGGTGGTCCCGGCGCTCCTATCGCCATTGCACCTAGCGGTGCTTCCAGGACGTAATTCTCTTGTGCAGATTCATGACGTTCAAAACATCTTTGAAGTCCCGATTCTAAGCCGTAAAGCATGGCACACTGAACTGTCGAGTAGTCATCATCTTTGCTCTGCCAGGCGTTCATAACGTCAGCAGTTGCTCTTACAGCAGGCCTTGCACCTAGCGGTGCTTCCATGACGTAATTCTCCTGTGCAGCAATGATGATAATGCTCAAGTTATGGACCCAGTCCGTATAATTGCTACCATCATCTTTCAACTTAGTTTTCTCTAGAAACACATTAAAATTCAAGGGGACGGTAGCACAGGCCATTGATCTACAACAACATAGACATGCAAAAACTATCAGGACTAAGTTCATGATAAATTAAAGTTCAATTAATCATATTACTTAAGAACTCCTACTTAGATAAGCATCCCTCTAGTCATCTAAATGACCACGTGATCCATATCAACTAAACCATGTCCAATCATCACGTGAGATGGAGTAGTTTTCAATCGTGAACATCTCTATGTTGATCATATCTACTATATGATTCACGTTCGACCTTTCGGTCTCAGTGTTTCGAGGCCATATCTGCATATGCTAGGCTCGTCAAGTTTAACCCGAGTATTCTGCATGTGCAAAACTGACTTGCACCCATTGTATGTGAACGTAGAGATTATCACACCCGATCATCACGTGGTGTCTCGGCACGATGAACTGTAGCAACGGTGCATACTCAGGGAGAACACTTATACATTGAAATTTAGTGAGGGATCATCTTATAATGCTACCGCTGTACTAAGCAAAATAAGATGCATAAAAGATAAACATCACATGCAATCAAAATATATGACATGATATGGCCATCACCATCTTGTGCTCATGATCTCCATCATCGAAGCATCGTCATGATCTCATCATCACCAGCTTTATACCTTGATCTCCATAGTAGCATCGTTGTCATGTCGCCAACTATTGCTACTACGACTATCGCTACCGCTTAGTGATAAAGTAAAGAAATTACATGGCGATTGCATTTCATACAATAAAGCAACAACAATATGGCTCCTGCCAGTTGCTGATAACTCTGTTACAAAACATGATCATCTCATACAATAATTTATATCTCATCATGTCTTGACCATATCACATCACAAAAAGCCCTGCAAAAATAAGTTAGATGTCCTCTACTTTATTGTTGCAAGTTTTACATGGCTGCTACGGGCTTCTAGCAAGAACCATTCTTACCTATGCATCAAAACCACAACGATTTTTCGTCAAGTGTGTTGTTTTAACCTTCAACAAGGATCGACCGTAGTCAAACTCGATTCAACTAAAGTTGGAGAAACAGACACCCGCCAGCCACCTGTGTGCAAAGCACGTCGGTAGAACTAGTCTCATGAATGTGGTCATGTAATGTCGGTCCGGGCCGCTTCATCCAACAATACTGCCGAATCAAAGTAAGACATTGGTGGTAAGCAGTATGACTATTATCGCCCACAACTCTTTGTGTTCTACTCGTGCATATATCATCTACGCATAGACCTGGCTCAGATGCCGCTGTTAGGGAACGTAGTAATTCAAAAAAATTCCTACGATCACGCAAGATCTATCTAGGAGATGCATAGCAACAAGACGGGAGAGTGTGTCCATGTACCCTCGTAGACTGAAAGCGGAAGCGTTTAGTAATGCGGTTGATGTAGTCGAACGTCTTCATGATCCAACCGATTCAAGTACCGAACGTACGGCACCTCCATGTTCAGCACACGTTCAGCATGATGAAGTCCCTCGTGATCTTGATCCAGTTGAGGACAAGGGAGAGTTCCATCATCACGACGGCGTGGCGGTGGTGATGATGAAGTTACCGGCGTAGGGCTTTGCCTAAGCACTACGACGATATGACCGAGGTGTTAAACTATGGAGGGGGCACCGCACACGGCTAAGAGATTGTCTATTGTGCTTTGGGGTGCCCGTACCCCCGTATATAAAGGAGGGAGGGAGGAGGCAGCCGGCCTAGAGGGGCGCGCCAAGGGGGGAGTCCTACTAGGACTCCCAGTCCTAGTAGGAGTCCCCTTTCCTTTCTGGAGTAGGAGAAGGGGGAAGGGAAAGAGAGAGGGAGAAGGAAAGGGGGCGCTGCGCCCCCTCCCCTAGTCCAATTCGGTTTGGCTAGGGGGAGCACCTCCTGGCCGCCGGCCTCCTCTTCCCACTAAGGCCCATGAAGGCCCAATACTATCCCGGGGGGTTCCGGTAACCTACTGGTACTCCGAAAAATGCCTGAACCTTTTCGAAACCTTTCTGGTATCCGAACATAACCTTCCAATATATAAATCTTTATGTCTCGACCATTTCGAGACTCCTCGTAATGTCCGTACTCTTATCCAAGACTACGAACAAACTACGGTCATCAAATCACATAACTCATAATACAAATCGTCATCAAACGTTAAGTGTGCGGACCCTATGGGTTCGAGAACTATGTAGACATGATTGAGACACATCTCCGATCAATAACCAATAGCGGAACCTGGATGCTCATATTGGTTCCTACATATTCTACGAAGATCTTTATCGGTCAAACCGCACAAAAACATACGTTGTTCCCTTTGTCATCGATATGTTACTTGCCCGAGATTCGATCGTCGGTATCATCATGCCTAGTTCAATCTCATTACCGACAAGTCTCTTTACTCGTTCGGTAATGCTTCATCCCATAAGTAACTCATTATTCACATTGCTTGCAAGGCTTATAGTGATGAGGATTACCGAGAGGGTCCAGGGATACCTCTCTGATACACGGAGTGACAAATCCTAATCTTGATCTATGCCAACGCAACAAACACCTTCGGAGACACCTGTAGAGCATCTTTATAATCACCCAGTTACGTTGTGACGTTTGATAGCACACAAGGTGTTTCTCCGGTATTCGGGAGTTGCATAATCTCATAGTCAGAAGAACATGTATAAGTCATAAAGAAGCAGTAGCAATAAAACTGTAACGATCATAATGCTAAGCTAACAGATGGATCTTGTCCATCACATCATTCTCCTAATGATGTGATCTCGTTCATAAAATGACAACACATGTCTATGGTTAGGAAACATAACCATCTTTGATTAACGAGCTAGTCAAGTAGAGGCATACTAGGGACACTCTGTATTGTCTATGTATTGACACATGTACTAAGTTTCCAATTAATACAATTCTAGCATGAATAATAAACATTTATCATGATATAAGGAAATATAAATAACAACTTTATTATTGCCTCTAGGGCATATTTCCTTCAATAATAACAGGTGTAGTAAGCAAGGCTGGTTTTAGCTTCTCGAAGGTGGCTCTGCACTCATTGTCAAACACAAATGGAATGCTTTTCTGCAAAAGGTTAGTCAAAGGTTTCGATATATTGGAGAATTTTTTAACAAAGTGTCTATAAAAGCCAGTATGCCCCAAAAAACTCCTTATACCTCTTATGTCTCTTGGATAAGGCAATTTTTCTATAGCATCTATGTTTTCCTTATCCACCGCAATACCTTTTTCGGATATTTTGTGTCCTAGTACAGTGCCTTCATTAACCATGAAATGGCACTTTTCCCAATTCAAGACAAGATTGGCGTCTTCACACCTCTGCAAAACTTTGTCAACATTGTGAAGGAAATCATCAAAAGAAGTTTCATAGACGGAAAAACCATCCATGAAAACTTCCGTGGTCTCTTCAAAAGAATCGGCAAATATAGCATTCATACATCTTTGAAAGGTAGCTGGTGCATTACATAGGCCAATGGCATATGACAATAGGAGTACATAACAAAGGGGCAAGTGAAGGTCATTTTCTCTTGGTCTTCAGGGTGCACTACTATTTGTGAGAATCCCGGATATCCATCTAGGTAGCAAAAGTGAGCATGTTTTGCCAATATCTCTAGCATTTGATCCATAAACGGCAAAGCATAGTGATCCTTGCGCGTCTCCTTATTGAGTTTCCTGAAATAAATACACATTCTATACCCAACTATTTTTCTAGTGGGAAATAGTTCATTATATGTTTATTAGGAACCACTGTAAACCCTCCTTTCTTAGGCACACAATGAACTACACTTACCCCACTTATTTTCAAATACAGGGTATATAATACCTGCATTGAGTAAGTGAATTATCTCTTTTCTTACCACTTCCTTAATTTCTGAATTAAACTTTCTTTGGTACTCATGCACTGGTACAACCCCTTCCTCCATATATATACGATGCATGCATATGGAAGGGCTTATCCCCTTTAAGTCATCCATGGAATATCCAAAAGCTTTCCGATGCCTCTTGAAAGTTTTCATGAGTCTCACCTTCTCCTCGTCTGAAAGATTAGCTATAATAGTAAAAGAATATTTATTTATTTTGTCCAACAACTCATATCTTAATTCCTTAGGCAAGGGCTTTAATTCAGGAGGTGGAAGTTCCTCATCCCCGCTTTTCTCTGGCACTTCATACTGCTCATTAGTGAAAGGATCTTGCACTGGTGCTTCATTTAGGTGTTGATCAATTTCCACCTTAGCGGGATCTTTTGGGATTTGCTCATAGTCTGCTAGACTCCTCTCAAGCTCATCTTCTGGCATCCTGGAGTAAATTGAGGCCAATTGCGCAAAGGTTCTTTCTTCGTTGTCATCATGCTATCTTGGTTGGGAATCTCAAAAAATGAAATTCTCTTACCTATTCCTCGAACCTGAGAGAGACAACTTCCCTTTTGCAGTCAATATTTGCACTTGTAGTATTAAGGAAAGGTCTTCCAAAAATAATAGGGAAAAATCATATCCAGGTATTTCCATAACAACGAAGTCTACAAGATAAGTAAAGGTCCACATGATGACATAGACATCAGGTACTATGCCATAAGGTTTCCTTAGGGTACCGTCCTATTTTATCTCCATATCTGTAGTTTGAAGGTCACAAGAATAGATTTCATCTCGAAGTTTAGCATAAAGAGTATAAGGTATCACATTAATGGAGGAACCCATATCGCAAAGGCCAAAATAAGTACTACCAAAAGAGCAAGGTACCACCAGTTTACCTGTATCAGCTGCTATTATGCAACCTTTTACAAAAGATGTTACCTCTTTCTGCATGATAGCTATTTTAGTCTCGGTTTTCTTTTCCTTCCTTTTCTTCTCTTTTTGTTTTACCTTGATAGTGCATACGTTTTTATCCTCCCTCTTCTGATGAGTTTGCACCTTACACTCATGTTCTAGTTGTGCCTTCCTCCATGGAAAGGGTAGTTCCTGCATTGGCGCATAATCATCGCCTATAGGATCTACCGATCATTCCACCTCCAAGGTCTCCACAACAACCTATTCCTCGGGGTCCTCACCAGTATAACACTCCCATTTGTTTTCTTAGGAAGGTCCATGTGCTCAGCATAACTTTTAACAAATCATAGCACAACATCAGGGTCAAGATAAAGTTCATCACTAATTTTTCTAACTCTCCCTATATTAAAATAAGATTTTATGCAATCAAAATATATTTCAACTCTACCCTCTTCTTCCTCATCACTCCCCCAAGCTTCGTGATTGGCAAGTTTACTGTCTAACAATTCCCAAGCTCTAGGTACCAATCTGGTAGTAAAAGCACCTCCCACCATTAAATCTAATTCTTCTTTGGAATCATATGAAGTCCCTCATAAAAGAAATTTAACATAGACCAATCAAGGAGTTTATGATGCGGGCAATCATTAAGTACAGTTCGATACCTTTGATATGCCTTTATCTGGCTCTCTCCAGGTCTCTGTCGGAAATTTAAAATCCAGCTTCTAGCCTTGTAAGACCTCATCTCTGGATACTATTCTGATAGAAATATTACAGATAATTTGCTCCATGTATCAAAGGAATTAGCAGGGTGAGACACTACCAAGCTTTTGTTGTAGCTGCTATAGTGTGTGACAATAACTTAAGTTTCATATCATCAGAGCTAAAAGCATTCAATTTAAATGTCCCATACACATCACAAGGAATTGCAATTGTTCGTAAGGGTCATTATCTTCCTCACCTTTAATTTTTTTACTATGCAATAATATAAGAACACTTGGATTCATCTCAAAAGCTACGCCAATGGGGTTGGGACCCAATGGTGTGAATATTTCCTGTATATGTGGTCCAGTAAGTCACATGACATCAATTTGGTAGTAATGCCCAAATTCAGCCATGGTTGCTCTAGATCTGCAAACGACTTAGTACACGCAATTAAACCAAACTTAAGAAAAATACCAAAGTTCTCAGCTCCCCGGAAATGGTGCCTTAAAAAAGCATGATGCCCTGCAAGTGCACAGGGTTAAGTTGTAGCCTTTAAAAATAAATAAGAGAATTGATCCCACAGGGAGCACATGAATCAATCTTTGGTCTCTTGATGGGTTTAAGTAGCTATGCCTGCAAGTTGAAAGAAATCCAAAGTAGTAGTGATATGGTGGAAATGGTGTAGCGAGCATAAAAGTAAAATACTAAATGGAATTTAGTAACAAGGATTGTAAACAATGGTGTTGAAATCAATAAGATTTAAATGTTCCCAGAGAGTCTGGATTCCCCACTAGCGTACATCTATAGCGGTGCCCAAACACAATGCTACATTGGAATCCTAAGACACTTTGCATATTTCTATTTATGGGCAGAGCCGGTATAGATACGTGCATACACGCGGCAGCCCCATATCACATACGCCACCACCGTTCTTCTCCACTATGGTTACCAAACGGTGATTAAGGGGAAAAGGTCCCGTGGACGCAACCTATAAGTGGTCTCTATTTTACCCCCTGCTGCAATGATCCGGGATGAAGGGAGATAGACCCTATCACATACCTCCATCCACAACCAGCTAGTTCACCAGTAGTAATAACCTTCCGCCCAAAGTTGGCTTATGTTGGATGGTCGACTTCAACCAAAACATCAAGAAGACTATTAACATAAACATGCAAAGAGGATATTAAATCCTAATACCAAATGATCTATTACACACTAGGGTTTCTCTGTATCCCCGAGAACTAGGGAAACTACTCATACATGGAGGCAACAAACATCATAAGGGTGTTGATGGTAAACATGAATGGATCACACACGTAACACACAAGATGATCCACTAGGGTTCCTGATGTTCCAATGAGATGGATGTGGATGATGATGATGATGATGATGATAGTAGAGATGATGATGATGATGATGATAATGATGATGAAAATGGTGATGATGGTGTAGCCCTCTTGTGCTTGGTGGTGAAGATGGCAATCTCCTTCTTGCTAGTCATTCCTTCAGACGATCTTTGAAGGCTAGGGTTCTGCCTTCTGGACGAGTTTTTGGTGTCTCTGCGAGTCTAATCCCTGATCTAATTTCACAGGGTGGAAGTAGTGGATGAGGCAGTGGCACTGGCACCTCATATGTACGCCCATACGAGCAGGCACACTCGTATGGAACGTTGTCTTTGGATTTGGAAGTGCCACAACGACTCTTCCTTTGGTTCCTTTGCTCCGTTCTTTTATGATAGTTGATTATCACATTAAATAATTTGATTCCACTACCATTTCTGTTGATTTCTTACAAAAGATATCGTTTTCTCCGAAAGGCGTTACCTGTGAAATACCTAAAAAAGTAGTGCGCGAATGCAGTAAAATTATGCATAGCCTACCATGTAGGCACAAAATAATTGCCACATAAATTGGACACATCAGTGGCACCGCCACTTCAACAAAGCGATCGACATGTTTGGGATCCATGACCATGTTGACGCCGAGGCCATGTAGCACTCCAATGACCCCGAGTGGGTGATGGCGGACCTCACTGTCATCCACTAGCTCAACACTCCCCTCACCAAATCTTCTGGATGCCATGATGCAGCACGAGGAAACAATGCTCACCGTGTGGACAGCAATTGACGGCATCTTCAGGAACAACCAGCACACCTGAGCGGTCTACATCGCCACGATTACCATGCCATTGTACAAGGCGACATGAGATCATGCAGTACTGCACCAAACTAAAGATGTATGCCTATCAGTTGCGTGATCTCGGCCAGCCGGTGACAGAGACCCAGGAGGTCTTCCTCCACCTACATGGGCTTACACTACAAAAAAAGACACATCTGTGACATTTTGGGCCAAACGAAATTTTTTCTGTCATACATATGACACTTCTATGACGATAATTGTGACAAAACCCGGTATCATCATAGATGTGGTGGGCTCCTACTTCTATGACAAAAAATCATGACAGAAAATGGGCTTTTCGTCCTGGGCGGGCCGGAGACGCAGCTGCATGACATTCTTTGGGCCGTCCATGACAGAAAAAACCGTGGTAGAAGCGAGGGCGAGGAAAATTTTGGGGAGTTCCCGGTTTCGGTGGGAGGTCGGGGGCCGAGCGATGCATGTTTCTCTCGTACACGTACATGCGTGTGTGCGAGGCGTTGGCTCTAACTAAACCCGAGCGAGGCGTTGGGCTCTAACTGAACCCGGGCGATTGCACTGGAGGCTACGCGTTACTAAACCCGAGAGATTGCACTGCAGGCTACGCGTTATTGAACCCGAGCGATCGATCGATGGCTGTTAACTGAACCCGGTCGAGCGATTCCTTCGCTACTGCTGCTAACTGAAGCCGATTGATTGGATGAACAGTGAGCGTTGCAGGGGGGTGGATGAACAGTGAGCGGTGGCGTTGCCTCTGGATGAACAAGACCCCGTGGTGTGGAGGGCTGGATGAACAGTAGACGGTGGAGGGGTGCCCGTGGAGGGGTGGTTGAACAGGACCCCGTGGTGTGGTGGAGGGCTGGATGAACATTAGACGGTGGAGGGGTGCCCGTGGAGGGGTGGTTGAACAGTAGCCGGTGGAGTAGCGCTCGGTGGAGGCTGGATGAACAGGAGCCCGTGGAGGCTGGAGGAGGTCGATGGTGGAGATGAACAGTATCCCGTGGAGTCCCGTTTTGTGGTATGCCACACCCCTCCTGATGAACAGGACCCCCGTTTCGACCGTAGCGCTCCAACACAAGTCCGTTTCGTCCGTTTTGCGGTACGCCACACCCCTCCCGATCAACAGGACCCCCGTTTCGACCATAGGAGATCCGTTTCCTCCGTTTTGCGGTACGCCACACCCCTCCCGATCAACAGGACCCCCGTTTCGACCGTAGGAGGTCCGTTTCCTCCGTTTTGCGGTACGCCACACCCCTCCTGATCAACAGGACCCTGTTCCGAATATAGGAGGTCCGTTTCCTCTGTTCTGCGGTACGCCAGGCCTCATTTCCATCGCTTGTTCCGTCCAAGCCCTCCCGATGAACACGACCACGCATTCCGTTCCGACCCAGCCGGTTGGCTCCCCATGAACACGATGACGATGTTGTTTCTCCGTTCCGACCCAGCCATGTATGTATGCACGAGTAGGCGTTCGAGACCCTGCCCGTATGTACGTACGTGGCCATATTTTCTTTCTTGCACACTGGCTGCTGTATGTACGTGTACATGCTACATGCGCGCCTCTACTACGACATGAGCGCGCCTCTACTACGACACATGCGCGCCTCTACATTGACTAGTATATATGTACGTACATGTTCGTGACCAGAATGACAACACTACGTATGCTTTGACCAGGTGGATCCCGACTGTAGGACACTTCCTTGCGTGTGAAGATGTAGCTGGTGGGTCCCAGCAGTCAGGGGGGCGAATCGTTTTTTTGCCCGGACGCACTTCCTTGCGTGCGAAGATGTAGCTGGTGGGTCCTAGCAGTCAGGGGGAAACGTTTTTTTCGCGAAATACAATGGCCCGTCCGGTGGGTCCCCGTTGTCAGGTGGAGGAATAATTATTTTCCGCATAATAAGGAGGCACTTCCTTGCTGTGGCCGTGGACCCAGCTGTCGGCCTCTCCACGTACAATCCACGTCCGATGGAAGTCGTTCGTTGACCATGTTGACCACGCCGCGCCGAGAGCACCAGGGCGGTGGACGACAGCAAGGCCTAGGAAGGGGACGACGGGGAGCGGGGGAAGACGCGGCAGTGGAAGCCCGCGCAGAGAGGAGTACGAGGGTTCACTAGTTCGGCTGCGGTGTGAGGCTGCCATTGCCGCAGGGCCTGGCCAGCGGTGGGAATAGTAGGGGGCGGTGAGGCCTCCGCGGCAGCACATCCGGCCACGGGAGGCAGGAGCATGTGGTACGACCGGTGCTGCTTTGGGCGGCTGGAGCAAGAAGACCAGAGGTTGAAGATGCACTACGGTCATTGGATGGACATCGTACGGTCACTGGAGCTAGAATCGTTTATATTGACTAAGTTGACAAAGCCCTCCGTCCCCGTCAACTTAATAGGCCCACAAGTCAGCCTCCCACCAAGGTGGGTCCGAACTAGCAGGGGGTATTCATTTTTTAATGCATAATAAGGAGGCACTTTCGGTGGGTCCAAGCTGACAGCAGGGGGAACGTTTTTTTCATGAAATACGGTGGCCCGTCGGGTGGGTCCCAGTAGTCAAGGGCAAACGTTTTTTTCATGAAATACTGGTGGCCCGTCCGGTGGGTCCCTGCTGTCAGGTGGAGGAATAATTATTTTCCGCGTAATAAGGAGGCACTTCCTTGCGGCTGCCGTGGACCCAACTGTCAGCCTCTCCATGTACAGTATTCTTCCGATGGAATTCGGTCGTTGACCACATTGACCATGCCGCGCTGAGAGCACCACAATGGTGGATGATAGCGACGACTAGGAAGGGGACGACGTGGAGCCGGGGAAGACGCGGCAGTTGATGCCCACGCGGAGAGGAGTACGAGGGTTCACTGGTTCGGCTGCACTGCCGTCGCCGCAGAATAACAGGGGGTGTGGGTGAGTGGAGTGGAGGGATGGCTGATAACCCACAAGTGTAGGGGATCGCAACAGTTTTCGATAAGTAAGAGTGTCGAACCCAACGAGAAGCTAAAGGTAGAATAAATATTCCCTCAAGTTCTATCGACCACCGATACAACTCTACGCACGCTTGATGTTCGCTTTACCTACAACAAGTATGAAACTAGAAGTACTTTGAAGGTGTGATAGGATAGGTTTGCAAGATAATAAAGAGCACATAAATATAAACTAGGGGCTGTTTAGATAAAGATGCAAGAAAGTAAATATAGCGAGTGTGGAAAAGTGGTGGTAGGAGTTGTGAAATTGTCCCTAAGCAATTGACTATGTTACTAGACCGGTAATCACTATTGCAATTCTATTTGAGGGAGAGGCATAAGCTAACATACTTTCTCTTCTTGGATCATATGCACTTATGATTGGAACTCTAGCAAGCATCCGCAACTACTAAAGATTCATTAAGGTAAAACCCAACCATAGCATTAAAGTATCAAGTCCTCTTTATCCCATACGCAACAATCCCCTTACTTGGGTTTGTGTTTCAGTCACTCACGCAACCCACTATAAGCGAATCATGAACGCATTGCAACACCCTACAGCGGGAATCCCTCACGCTTGCGTGACACGGAGGGCACAATAGGACAGCACCAATAATAAAACATGTAACTCAAACCAATCATAGCAATTCATCAATCACCGATAGGACAATGAAAATCTACTCAAACATCATAGGATGGTAACACATCATTGGAAAATAATATGAAGCATAAAGCACCATGTTCAAGTAGAGGGTACATCGGGTTGCAGGAGAGTGGACCGCTGTAGATAGAAGGGGGAAGGTGATGGAGATGTTGGTGAAGATGGCGGAGGTGTTGGTGAAGATCGCGGTGATGATGATGGCCCCCAGCGGCGTTCTGGCGCCACCGAAAGCAAGGGGGAGAGAGCCCCCCCTTCTTCTTATTCTTCCTTGACCTTCTCCCTAGATGGGAGAAGGGTTTCCCCTATGGTCCTTGGCTCCCATGGCTTGGGAGGGGCGAGAGCCCCTCCGAGATTGGATCTATCTCTCTGTTTCCGCGTTCTCTAATTCTGCCCCTTCACCGTTTCCTTTATATCTGGAGATCCGTAACTCCGATTGGGGTGAATATTTCGCCCAGATTTTTCTTGTAAAATTAGCTTTCTTGCGGCAAAAGAAGGGCATCAACCGCCTTACAGGTGGCCCACGAGAGCCCAGGGCGCGCCCAGGGGTAGGGGGCATGCCCCCCTGTCTCGTGGCCACCCCGGACACCGTTTCGCGTTGATTCTTCCTCCGGAAAATCCCAAATATAACAAAAAAATTGTCCGCCCGTTTTTATCCCGTTTGGATCCCGTTTGATATTGGTTTTCTGCAAAACATAAAACATGCAACAGACAGGAACTGGCACTGGGCACTGGATCAATATGTTAGTCCCAAAAATAGTATAAAAAGTTGCCAAAAGTATATGAAAGTTGAAGGATATTGGCATGGAACAATCAAAAATTATAGATACGACGGAGACGTATCAGCATCCCCAAGCTTAATTCCTGCTCGTCCTCGAGTAGGTAAATGATAAAAAAAGATAATTTTTTGATGTGGAATGCTAGCTAGCATAATCTTAATCATATGTCTAATCATGGCATGAATATTAAGACATGAGTGATTCAAAGCAATAGTCTATCATTTGACATAAAAACAATAATACTCCAAGCATACCAACCAAGCAATTATGTCTTATCGAAATAACATAGCCAAAGAAAGCTCATCCCTACAAAATCATATACTCTGGCTATGCTCCATCTTCATCACACAAAATACTCCCATCATGCACAACCCCGATGACGAGCCGAGCAATTGGTTCATACTTTTTAACGCGCTTCAGCTTTTTCAACCCTTACGCAATACATGAGCGCAAGCCATGGACATAGCACTATGGTGGTATATGGTGGTGGTTGTGAGAACAAAAAGAGGGAGAAGATAGTCTCACATCAACTAGGCGTATCAACGGGCTATGGAGATGCCCATCAATAGATATCAATGTGAGTGAGTAGGGATTGCCATGCAACGGATGCACTAAGAGCTATAAGTGTATGAAATCTCAAACTAGAAGCTAAGTGGGTGTGCATCCAACTTGCTTGCTCATGAAGACCTCGGGCGTTTGAGGAAGCCCATCATTGGAATATACAAGCCAAGTTCTATAATGAAAATTCCCACTAGTATATGGAAGTGAAAGCATAGGAGGCTCTCTCTATGAAGAACATGGTGCTACTCTAAAGCACAAGTGTGGTAAAAGGATAGTAACATTGCCCCTTCTCTCTTTTTCTCTCATTTTTTTATTTTCCTTTTTTCTCTTTTTTTTCTTTTTACTTTTTGGTGGGATTCTTTGGCCTCCTTTTTTATTTGGGCTTCTTTGGCCTCTTTTATTTTTCATAAAGTCCAGAGTCTCATCCCGACTTGTGGGGGAATCATAGTCTCCTCCGTCCTTTCCTCACTGGGTCAATGCTCTAATAATGATGATGATCACACTTTTATTTACTTACAACTCAATATTACAACTCAAAGCTAGAATAAAATATGACTCTATATGAATGCCTCCGGCAGTGTACCGGGATATGCAATGAATCAAGAGTGGCATGTATGAAAATTATGAAGGTGGCCTTGCCACAAATACGATGTCAACTACATGATCATGCAAAGAGCAATATAACAATGATGAAACGTGTCATAATAAACGGAACGGTGGAAAGTTGCATGGCAATATATCTCGAAATGACTATGGAAATGCCATATAGGTAGGTATGGTGGCTGTTTTGAGGAGGGTAAATAATGGGTTTATGCTACCGGCGGAAGTTGCGCGGTAAAATAGAAACTAGCAAAGTGGAAGGATGAGTGTGCGTATATCCATGGACTCACATTAGTCATAAAGAACTCATATACTTATTGCAAAAGTCTACTTAGCCCTCGAAGCAAAGTACTACTATGCATTCCCCAAGAGGGATAGATTGGTAGGAAAAGACCATCGCTCGTCCCCGACTGCCACTCATAAGGAAAGCAATCAAAGAGCACCTCATGCTCCAACTTTGTTACATAACGGTTCACCATACGTGCATGCTACGGGACTTGCAAACCTCAACACAAGTATTTCTCAATTTCACAGTTACTCAACTAGCACGACTCTAATATCACCACCTTTATATCACAAAACTATTGCAAGGAATCAAACATATCATATTCAGTGATCTACAAGTTTATGTAGGATTTTATGACTAACCATGTGAATGACCAATTCCTGTCATCTCTCTAAATAGATATAAGTGAAGCAAGAGAGTTTAATTCTTTCTACAAAAGATATGCCCATGCTCTAACAAATATAAGTGAAGCAAAAGATCATTCTACAAATGGCGGTTGTCTATATGAAGAGAAACAGGCAATCCAACTTCAAATGATATAAGTGAAGCACATGAAGCATTCTATAAAGCCATACTCAAAAGATTTAAGTGAAGTGCAATGAGAATTCTATAAATCAACCAAGGACTATCTCATACCAGCATGGTGCATAAAATAAAATGAAAACTAAATGCAAAAGACGCTTAAGGACTTGCACATAATGCATGAATGAAACGGATTCGAAAACATACCGATACTTGTTGAAGAAAGAGGGGATGCCTTCCGGGGCATCCCCAAGCTTAGACGCTTGAGTCTCCTTGAATATTTACTTGGGGTGCCTCGGGCATCCCCAAGCTTGAGCTCTTGTCTCTCTTCCTTTTCCTCATATTGAGACCTCCTCGTTTAGACACTACATCCACACAAAACTTCAACAGAAAACTCGGTAAGATCCGTTAGTATAATAAAGCAAATCACTACTCTAAGTACTGTTGCAAACCAATACATATTTTGTTTTTGCATTGTGTCTACTCTAATATAACTTTTCCATGGCTTAATCCACTGATATAAATTGATAGATTCATCAAAACAAGCAAACTATGCATCAAAAACAGAATCTGTCAAAAACAGAACAGTCTGTAGCAATCTGAATATTCACCATACTTATGGTACCCCAAAACTTCTACCAAAATTAGGAAAAATAAAAAAGTTTTACAGAAAGACAGTGCAAAAAGAATCATAACCGTTTGACGTTCCAGTTAAAAATGTAAAATCGATCACTACAGCAAAAGTTTCTGTTCTGCACCGTACAAACCAACAAGCATTGTAAACATCCTAAAGGCAAACCTTGGCACATTATTTTTATAATACAATGGAATTGTACAAGGGGATAATTATTTTTTGATGAAAAGTTTCTGTAATCAAGATTCACAAAGTTTCCGTGAGCATGAATAAAGTTCAAGGCTAGCTCCCACTTCAACAATGCTTGTCTTTCTCACACTCACTTTCCTTTTTGAAAAGTTTTTAGGTTCCCCTCTTTATTTTTTTTGTTTTTAAACTATATAAAAGTACTCAACAGAAATAAATGACTCTCTAAAACTTCCGGGTTGTCTTCCTGGCAGCGCTTTCTTTAAAGCCATTAAGCTAGGCATTTAGTGCTCAAGTAATGAATCCACCCGGATCCCAAGGTATATCAAAGCCAATTTTAATTTACAATGATTTGTGATTTAGTGAGCACAAAGAAACATATATCATGCAACAACAAAGTCTAACTCTCTTCCTATGCATCGGCATGTCATAAAAGAACAATTCATGCACACAAAGTAAAGTCCAATGCATAGTATAAATAGTTTCTTGCAATTCTATCGTATTAGAAACATAGAGAGGTGGAGATAAAGTTCCTCTCTCATAATAATTGCAAGTAGGAGCATCAAGCACATGCATATTATATTCATCAAAATCATCATGTGCAATGGTAAAAGGCAACCCATCAATATAATCCTTAATAAGCACAAACTTCTCCGATATAGTGTAGTAGGGAAAATTCAGAAAGATAATAGGACTATCATGCGTGGGTGCAATAGCAACAATTTCATGTTTAACATAAGGAACTATAGCAAGTTCATCTCCATAAGCATAATTCATATTGGCATCTTGGCCACAAGCATAACAAGCATCATCAAAAGGGGATATTTCAAGAGAATCAACGGGATCATAGCAATCATCCTTCGGTAAGCACGAAGGGGAATTAAACAATGTATAAGTTGAAGAGTTACTCTCATTAGAAGGCGGGCACGGGTAGCTAATCCGCTCTTCCTCCTTTTGTTCTTCGCTCTCCTCATTATCTTTTTCATCCAATGAGCTCATAGTTTCATCAATTTCTTCTTCCATAGCTTCCTGCAAAATATTAGTCTCTTCTTGGATAGCGGAGAATTTCTCAATATATGGTTTAACATAGGCATTAGAAGCATACTTATCATAACAATATTCAAGTATGGCAAAACTTTCAGATTTGTAAAGAGTAGAATCATACTTTTCAATCAAAGAAGCAATTTCAAAAGCACCCTTAAAAGCAACAAATTCTTCAATTTGTTGAACATCATAGTAATTATAAACACCCTTAGCATATGAAGATACGATCCCATTATCAAACTCACATTGGTAGGGAAGGTGTTTCTTAGGGTTTTCAGAACAACAAGTAATATCATATAATTCACATAAAGTCCAAGCATAGCATTGCAAACGTTGAATTTGATCCCATAATAGTTTCCCTTTTTCTGATATACGGTGTCGCACATAACAAGCATGCTCATCTAAAGATTTGCCCTCAACTAAGCTAGTTGGGGTTTTAGCACGAGCACAAAGGGATTGAAGATGATCCAAGTAAAAAGCTTCAATAGTGTGATAGATTTTGAGTGGTTCTTCAACCATTGGTGCAGTAGGTACAACTAATTTTTTTGGTATTTTGCGTTTCCTACCCATAACTAAAGATAGAAAACAACTAAGAACAGCAAATAAAAATTACTTAGTGATAAAGCAAACAAGCACACACGAGAATATTCACCCCACGCTATGACTCCCCAGCAACGGCGCCAGAAAAAGGTCTTGATAACCCACAAGTGTAGGGGATCGCAATAGTTTTCAATAAGTAAGAGTGTCGAACCCAACGAGGAGCTAAAGGTAGATTAAATATTCCCTCAAGTTCTATCGACCACCGATACAACTCTACGCACGCTTGACGTTCGCTTTACCTACAACAAGTATGAAACTAGTAGTACTTTGAAGGTGTGATAGGATAGGTTTGCAAGATAATAAAGAGCACATAAATATAAACTAGGGGCTGTTTAGATAAATATGCAAGAAAGTAAATATAGCGAGTGTGGAAAAGTGGTGGTAGGACTTGTGAAATTGTCCCTAAGCAATTGACTATGTTACTGGACCGGTAATCACTATTGCAATTCTATTTGAGGGAGAGGCATAAGCTACATACTTTCTCTTCTTGGATCATATGCACTTATGATTGGAACTCTAGCAAGCATCCGCAACTACTAAAGATTCATTAAGGTAAAACCCAACCATAGCATTAAAGTATCAAGTCCTCTTTATCCCATACGCAACAATCCCCTTACTCGGGTTTGTGTTTCAGTCACTCACGCAACCCACTATAAGCGAATCATGAACGCATTGCAACACCCTACAGTGGGAATCCCTCACGCTTGCGCGACACAGAGGGCACAATAGGACAGCACCAATAATAAAACATGCAACTCAAACCAATCGTAGCAATTCATCAATCACCGATAGGACAATGAAAATCTACTCAGACATAATAGGATGGCAACACATCATTGGAAAATAATATGAAGCATAAAGCACCATGTTCAAGTAGAGGGTACATCGGGTTGCAGGAGAGTGGACCGCTGTAGATAGAAGGGGGAAGGTGATGGAGATGTTGGTGAAGATGGTGGAGGTGTTGGTGAAGATCGCGGTGATGATGATGGCCCCCGGCGGCGTTCCGGCGCCACCGGAAGCAAGGGGGAGAGAGCCCCCCTTCTTCTTCTTCTTCCTTGACCTTCTCCCTAGATGGGAGAAGGGTTTCCCCTCTGGTCCTTGGCTCCCATGGCTTGGGAGGGGCGAGAGCCCCTCCGAGATTGGATCTATCTCTCTGTTTCTGCGTTCTCTGATTCTGCCCCTTCACTGTTTCCTTTATATATGGAGATCCGCAACTCCGATTGGGGTGAATCTTTCGCCCAGATTTTTCTTGTAAAATTAGCTTTCTTGCGGCAAAATAAGGGCATCAACTGCCTTACAGGTGGCCCACGAGAGCCCAGGGCGCGCCCAGGGGTAGGGGCGCGCCCCCCTGTCTCGTGGCCACCCCGGACACCGTTTCGCGTTGGTTCTTCCTTCCGGAAAATCCCAAATATTCCAAAATAATTCTTCGTCCATTTTTATCCCATTTGGATTCCGTTTGATATTGGTTTTCTGCAAAACATAAAACATGCAATAGACAGGAACTGGCACTGGGCACTGGATCAATATGTTAGTCCCAAAAATAGTATAAAAAGTTGCCAAAAGTATATGAAAGTTGAAGAATATTGGCATGGACCAATCAAAAATTATAGATACGGCGGAGACGTATCAATTGCCTGGCCAGCGGTGGGAGTAGTATGGGGGCGGTGAGGCCTCCGCGGCAGTACAGCCAACCACGGGAGATAGGAGCAGGCGGCACGACCGACGCTGCTTTGGGCGACTGGAGCAAGAAGACCAGAGGTTGAAGAAGCACTACGACCGTTGGATGGACATCATATGGTCAGTCGAGCTACGTGCATATTGACTAAGTTGACAAAGTCCTTCATCCCGGTCAACTTAGTAGGCCCACTATACTGGGTCCCAACTAGCAGGGGAAGTATTCATTTTTTTGCGTAATAAGGAGGCACTTCCTTGCATGCGAAGATATAGCTGGTGGGTCCGAGCTGTCAACGGCGGTAATGTTTTTTTCGTGAAATATAGAGGCCCTTTTGGTGGGTCCCATATGTCAGGTGGAGGAATCATTATTTTGCGCGTAATAAGGAGGCATTTCCTTGCATGCGGCCATGGACCCAGCTGTCAGTCTCTCCACGTATAGTCCACTTCAGATGCATGTCGGTCGTTGACCACGTTGACCACGCCACGCCGAGAGCACCAGGGCGGTGGACGACGGCGAAGCCTAGGAAGGGAACGACACGGAGGCAGGGAAGACTCGGCAGTTGTTTCCCACGTGGAGGGGAGTATGACTGTACGAGGGTTTACTGGTTCGTCTACCGTCACCGGAGAATAACAGCAGGTGTGGGACTATGGGTGAGTAGAGGTGTCGGTGTCAAAACCGGCGGATCTCGGGTAGGGGGTCCCGAACTGTGCGTCTAGGTGGATGGTAACAGGAGACAAGGGACATGATGTTTTACCTAGGTTTGGGCCCTCTTGGTGGAGGTAAAACCCTACGTCCTGCTTGATTGATATTGATATTGTGGGTATTACAAGAGTGGATCTACCACGAGATCAAGGAGGCTAAACCCTAGAAGCTAGCCTATGGTATGATTGTTGTAATGGTTGTTGTTGTGCCCTACGGACTAGAGCCATCCGGTTTATATAGACACCGGAGAGGGCTAGGGTTACATAGAGTCGGTTACAATGGTAGGAGATCTACATATCCGTATCACCAAGCTTGCCTTCCACGCCAAGGAAAGTCCCATCCGGACACGGGACGAAGTCTTCAATCTTGTATCTTCATAGTCTTGGAGTCCGGCCGATGATGATAGTCCGGCCGATGATAGTTCGGCCGATGATGGTGGTCTGGCTATCCGGACACCCCCTAGTCCAGGACTCCCTCAGTAGCCCCCGAACCAGGCTTCAATGACGATAAGTCCAGCATGTGTGTAGTCTTCGGCGTTGCAAGGCGGGTTCTCCTTTAAGTTCCACGTACCTGCCGAATAGTGTCCGGCTTCCTCATCAATGTTGTGCTTCTTGGCTCCCACGCCCAATAATGTCCTTCTTCCATGCGTCGCACGAATGCGAGAAGCCAGGGTATCTTTTATGTTTTACCCCCTAGCTGTGCAAATAACCTGCCTATAAGAGAGGCAGGAATCCAGATCCAAATCACACCATCTTCCTCCTACGAGTACTCATCGGAGCGCTTCTTGACCAAAAATCCATTCCATCATGGACCGTCGACGCAGCTCCTCTTCTCGTGTTCCCAGTCCTTCGCCAGGAGATCGGAGGAGATGCTCTGTTCCGCACAGTGAGCTAGTGACGCTCCAAGAGGAGGGATATCTTCCTCTGGCTTTTATGGTTCCGGTTCGGGCCGGGCTGGCCACCTACAAAGGTGGGAAGCAAGCGGAGGCCACCCCTAGTCCCTCTAAAGGGGAGCGGGTATGCTTCATCCCTTATCTAATAAGGGGGCTTGGATTTCCTGTACATCCGTTCCTCCGCGGGCTCCTGGAGTTCTACGGACTCCAGCTTCATCACCTAACGCCCGCCTCCATTCTGCATATCGCGGGTTTCGTAGCCCTTTGCGAGCTATTCCAGGGCGTCGAGCCCCATTTTGCGCTGTGGAAGAGGCTATTCTGCCTTGTACCCCGTTCTTACGAGGGGTCAATATATCAAGTGGGTGGCGCCAAAATATGGCGCATCGCCGGGACCGGATATCCATCCGAAACCCCTAGGAAGGCGTTCGAAGACTGGCCTTCGGAATGGTTTTATATAGAGGACACTCCATTGCCGGACCCAATTCAGATCGGCCTCCCTGAGTTTAGCGACGCTCCTCTGAAGAAACGCCTAAGTTGGCGTCCGCGGAGCCCTCAGCTGGAGGAAGACAAGGGCATCCATTATTTGATGGGTCGGATAAGGTTGCTGGCCCATTCCGGATTGACCATGATCGGAGTCATAGCCACGTGCATTATGCGGGGGGTGCAGCCGCTGCAATACAGGGGCCACCCAATGTGGGATTTCAACGGGGAGGACGATGCCACCCGCCTTGGCCGCAATTGGCCGGGATCGGCCGAGGATCTGGTGAAGATTCTGTCCGGCCTGTACAAGGGGGAGAAAGAAGACTTCCTCCGTACGAGCCCATTCAATGGGTTTTCCATGAATAACCCTCGGAGCTGGGTAAGTGGACGTTCATTCATCCGACCCGTGCTTTTAAAGCCGAGTACCTTACTCTATGATTTTGATGCAGGAACTGCGCCGGGATGTGGAGGACATTCACAGTCCGGCTGCACAACCCGGGGATCCGGGAAGATCCCTTGATCCGTCCTCCGAAGAGGATCCGGATATCAAGGTGGAGCTAATTGACGGGGTGTTCCACCAGCTCAGCATGGACAATGCTTTAGTCGCCATTACGGCCGACTACCCCGGCTTGTCACCGGCTTCCCAGGTACTTATGACCGAATTCTTAACACCATTACTCCATCTTCGCACGTTTCTGACCACCATATACAACGGTGTCGTGCAGGCGGTGCCTTCAAGGCAGGAAGCCGAACCCGCGGCGGCTGACCAACAAGGGTCAGTCCGGCCCAGCAGGCGGAAGAGGAGCGCGGCGCGAATCGAAACGTCGCTGCAAAGGTATAGCTCATGGTTCGTTATTTAGAACAACGTTCCTAGGAAGTGTTTGAGTGCTTATGACTTTTGTAGGAGAAAAAGCGCCCGCCGGACTGCGGGCATAGAGGTTGCCAATCCGGCCTCTACCAGCCAAGCTCCAGTGCCTGGTCCGAAGGGGGAGGCGAGCGCAAGGCGCGAGCCGGATACTCCTCCAACGGAGGATGCCGACAGACTGTCCGCCACCAAATCTGAGGTGGAGAGCGCCATGAACCACAGGCGTCACCGGATAGTTTTTCGTGACGCGTGCTTCTCCCCTGAGGCGTTGAATGCCTTTAACGCAGGGGACGCGCACCTCCGTGCCGCTCAAGATGGTTTGACCAGAGCCATGGAGTAGTATGTAAAAGACATACGGGTAAGAGATTTTAATAGTTGGATATGCCAGTAGCCCCCGAGACTTAAAGTAGTTGTGTTAACTGATTTAAGGATCATTTGAACTGTAGGATCTTACAAAGAAGAATACCCAACTGTCTCAGGAGCTGCAAGAGTGTAAGGCCCAACTTGAGGCTGCACTCGCTGCCGCAGGAGGAAACACAGGGACCTCTCCTGGTAACCCATTGTTTTTTGAAAAAGATAAGTAGTGTTTGGCCTGTGCGCAAGTCTGATAATGACATTGCAGGTGCTGCCGGACAAGATCCGGACAGGCAAGAACTTCTGCGCCAGCTGAAGGCCGGCGAGAGGGTGCTGCATAAGGTGCAGCACGAAAGGAACAAGCTCCAGGATGCCCATGCCCAGCTTGGAGAAGAGCTGAAAGGTGTGCGGGCCGAGCTGTCTGGCTCCGTTAAGGAGAATCAGCGGCTTCATCGCAGCATCTATAGTAAGTGCTTGAGCGAACTCCTTTGATAAGAAGAGTTCGGCGAGGAAGACAATTGACAAAATATGTCTGTAGGTATACTCATAGGTCGCCCTGCGGAGGAGATGCCCGTATCAACGGGTGATCAACTTCCCGAGCTGTTGCAACTGATCAAACGAGTTCGGCAGGCAATGAGCAGCGTCATCCAGGCTTTATGGCCAGCCTTCTCCCTACCCGAGGGCCTTGGGGAGCTTGCGGAGAAGCTTCAGGGAGTGCGGCAGCGCTTCCGTTTATGGAAGCTTTCAGCCTGCCGCCAAGGTGCCAGGGAGGCCTGGGCCATGGTGAAGACGCGGTACAAGAAGGCGGATCCCAACCACATGGCCGAGGTCGGACCTGTGGGGCCCGATGGGAAGGAGATACTTGTGAGCTTAGTATACGGCCAAGTAGAGTTGGCCGCTAAATTTTCCCAACGGGACTGTAAATTAGACAGCCTGTTAGACAGGATTGAGGAGGAATACAGTCAGTCGATTTGACAATGTATTGTAAAATGACATGTAAAATGCCTTCTAGCCGGATTTTAGATCGTTTGTCTTTGCCGACCTTTTCGCTTCGACCTCGGGACCCTAGAGTCCGGAGTGTGTCCGAATACCTTCTCGGTTAAGAAACAACCGGGGCATGCATGGAGACAAGGCATAGGGGTCATTAGTGCTTTATCAGACAAGTGCCCAACTAGTTATGTTATATTACATGGTTAGTAAGAAACATCTTCCAGGGAGAATAGTTCCGTTAAGGGTTCCTTTCCTCTTGGGAGGCATGCCCTAAAGTGCATGTCCGGACTGCGAAAAGAGCAAGAGAACATCTGGGGGCAGGTAAATAAATTGACAAAAAATCATCTTTCAAATCACCGACCGAATATTCCCTTAAGAACGCTAGCTTTTAGCTTCACCCAGTCTGAGGTACACATCTGGCTGATCCGGCAGTAACAATCGCAGAGGTGCTCCCTTTACCTCCTAGCCGAACAATCGGGAATGTAGGGGTAAGCACAGGAGCCAGGCAACCCAGCTTGGCCAAAACTTAAGTCATATCGATGCATATATTGGTGAATAAAAGGTACACGTGGAAGTTTGACACGTGTGCTGGGCATGAAGCCCTTATAATTAAGCTTCTGGTAAAGAAGCCCCCAGGTATAGTGAGTGCGGATAGCACATCAATTATGTGCGAACGATGCGCATGTAAGCATTTTAAGGCTGTGATGAATAGGGGTGAGAGAAAAAAGAGAAACAAAAGGCAGCTGAAGTGTAAAAAATTTGGACGGGGGAAAGGGACGAACTCTTAATCCGGCGCTAGGCATAGAATCTTCGGAGGCGGGCTGCGTTCCATGGGTTTGGCTCGAGTCGGTTATCCAACGCATTTCGTAGACGGTACGCTCCGCCGGTCAAGACTTGATCGATGATGAAGGGGCCTCCCCATTTGGGCTTGAGCTTGTCCTTTTTCTTGTCCGGGAGACGTAGAACTAGTTCACCAACGTTGTAAGTCTTGGCCCGTACTTCTCAGCTTTGGTATCTTCGAGCCTGCTGCTGATAGAATGCGGAACGAGCCTTGGCGATGTCACGTTCTTCCTCCAATGCGTCCAAGCTGTCCTGCCGATCCAACTCGGCTTCTTTCTCTTCGTACATGTGCACTCGAGGTGAGTCATGAATGATGTCGCAGGGAAAAACCGCTTCTGCACCTATACCATAAAAATGGTGTGAATCTGGTAGTACGGTTGGGCGTTGTCCACAGCCCCCAGAGTACGGAGTCGAGCTCCTCTACCCCGTGCGTGTCAGATTTCGTAAGGGACCGCACTAGTCTGGGTTTGATGCCGCTCATTATTAGACCATTTGCTCGTTCCACTTGACCGTTGGTTTGAGGATGATAGACTGAAGCGTAATCGAGCTTAATGCTCATATTTTTGCACCATGATTTAACCTCATCGGCCGTGAAGTTCGTGCCATTATCGGTGATGATGCTATGGGGGACACCATAACGGTGTACTACCCCGGATATGAAGTCTATCACTGGTCCGGACTCTGCCGTTTTAACTGGCTTGGCCTCTATCCATTTGGTGAATTTATCCACCATGACCAATAGGTACCTTTGCTTGTGGGTTCCCCCTTTAAGTGGTCCAACCATGTCAATCCCCCAGACCGCGAACGGTCAGGTAATGGGTATAGTTTTGAGGGCGGTGGGTGGCATATGGCTCTGATTAGCAAAGAGCTGACAACCGACGCATCTCTGGACTAAGTCCTGAGCGTCTGCCCGGGCCGTCGGCCAATAAAATCCTATACGGATGCCTTTCCTACAAGGGCCTGGGCTGCGGCGTGGTGTCCGACTAGTCCGACGTGAATTTCAGCGAGAAGGTCTCACCCTTCCTCTTCGGAGATGCACCTTTGAAGGACTCCGGTTGTGCTTTTCTTATAAAGTTCTTCCTCATGGACCTTGTAGGCCTTAGATCGCCGAATTATGCAGCAGGCCTCATTTTGGTCTTCGGGAAGTTCCTGCCTAAGCAAGTAGGCTAGGAATGGCTCTGTCCACGGGGCGATTACGGCCATCATGTCGTGGGCTGAAGGTGTTATTTCATCGGCTGAGTCGCCGATTATGTCAAATTGCTCTATGTTGGTTGGTGCGGCTGCTTCCAGTTTGTTATTTCCGGACTCCTCTTCCCATAGTACGGATGGCTTGAACAGCCGTTCCAGGAAGATGTTTGGAGGGACAGCGTCACGTTTTGCGCCGATGCGTGCCAATACGTCGGCCGCTTGGTTATTATCCCTGGCTACATGGTGGAATTCGAGTCCGTCGAACCGAGCTGACATTTTAAGGACAACATTACGATAGGCTGCCATTTTCGGATCCTTGGCGTCAAAGTCTCCATTTACTTGGGATATTGCGAGGTTTGAGTCCCCGCGCACCTCTAGGCGTTGAATTCCCATGGAGATCGCCATCCGGAGGCCATGTAAGAGGGCCTCGTATTCGGCTGCGTTGTTGGAGTCCGTGTACATTATCTGAAGTACGTATTGGACTGTGTCCCCGGTTGGGGATGTCAATACGATGCCAGCCCCCAATCCGGCCAACATTTTGGAGCCGTCGAAGTGCATAATCCAATTGGAGCATGCGCCGTACTCTTTAGGGAGTTTGGCTTCAGTCCATTCAGCGACGAAGTCAGCCAAAACTTGCGACTTTGTAGCTCGCCGGGGTTTGTAAGTTATATCGAATGGTAAGAGCTCGATGGCCCATTTTGCAATCCTGCCCGTCGCGTCGCGGTTGTTTATAATGTCATTTAGGGGTACTTCGGAGGCCACTGTTATCGAACACTCTTGAAAGTAGTGTCGCAGCTTCCGGGATGCCATGAACACCGCATACGCTATTTTTTGATAGTGTGGGTAGCGGGACTTGCAGGGAGTTAAAACAGTGGATACGTAGTACACTGGTTTTTGAAGAGGGAATTTATGCCCTTCTGTCTCTCGTTCTACGACGAGTACCATGCTTACAACTTGATGTGTTGCCGCGATGTATAACAACATAGGTTCGCCCAGGTTGGGCACAGCCAGGACCGGATTTGTTGCCAATACGGATTTTATTTCTTCGAGTCCGGCAGTGGCAGCATCCGTCCACTCGAAGTGTTCGGTGTGTCTGAGGAGGCGATAGAGGGGCAATGCCTTTTCTGCTAAGCGGGAGATAAAGCGGCTGAGAGCCGCCACGCATCCAGTCAGTTTTTGGATCTGTTTGAGGTCTTTTGGAATATCCAGCTGTGATAGAGCTCGGATCTTGGCCGGATTTTCTTCAATTCCTCTACCGGATACAATGAAGCCCAAGAGCTTTCCGGCTGGTACGCCGAAAACGCATTTTTCCGGATTCAGCTTGATGTCATATGCTCGGAGGTTGTCGAACGTGACCCTCAAATCGTCTACTAGAGTTTCGACGTGTTTGGTTTTGACGACTACGTCGTCTACATATGCCTCTACTGTTTTGCCGATCTGGGTAGCCAGACATATCTGAATCATGCGCTGATATGTTGCGCTGGCGTTTTTGAGTCCGAAGGGCATCGTGTTGAAGCAGAATGCTCCATATGGAGTAATGAATGCCGTTGCGGCTTGGTCCGCTTCTGCCATCTTGATTTGATGGTAGCCGGAGTATGCGTCCAGGAAGCACAATGAATCGTGCCCTGCGGTAGCATCGATGATTTGGTCGATGCGGGGGAGGGGGAAGGGATCCTTCGGGCATGCCTTGTTTAGGTCTTTGAAATCGACACATAGGTGCCAGGATTTGTCCTTCTTTGGTACCATCACCAGGTTTCCTAGCCAATCCGGATGTTTGATGTCTCTGATGAATCGGGCTTCCAATAGTTTGGCTAGTTCTTCTCCCATTGCTTGTCTTTTGGGTTCCGAAAATCGTCGAAGAGCCCGTTTGACTGGCTTGAACCCTTTTAGGATATTTAGGCTATGGTCTGCCAATCTGCGAGGGATTCCTGGCATATCTGAAGGATGCCAGGCGAAAATGTCCCAGTTTTCCCGAAGGAATTCTCGCAGTGCGGCGTCTACATCAGGGTTCAACTGTGCCCCGATGGAGGCCGTCTTTGTCGGGTTCGTTGGATGGACCTGGAATTTTATTATTTCGTCCGCTGGTTTAAAGGAGGTGGACTTGGATCTCTTATCGAGTGTCACATCGTCTCTATGCACCGTAGAGCACAGCGCGGTGAGTTCCTCTGCCGCTAGGGCTTCGGATAGTGCCTCCAGGGCTAATGCGGCTGTTTTGTTTTCGGCGCGGAGTGCTATGTCCGGATTACTAACGAGAGTGATTATCCCGCCGGGCCCAGGCATTTTGAGCTTCATGTACCCGTAATGGGGTATGGCTTGAAAATTTGTGAATGCCTCTCGTCCTAATATAGCGTGATATCCGCTGCTGAACGGTGCCACTTGGAACGTGATTTCTTCGGACCTGTAATTGTCCGGTGAGCTGAACACCACATCAAGTGTGATTTTTCCGGTGCAGCGCACTTCCCGGATAGGGATTATTCCTCTGAAGGTTGTGCTACTTTGCTCAATGCGGCTCCAGTCTATTTCCATTTTTTGAAGAGTTTCCTCGTAGATGAGGTTTAATCCGCTGCCGCCATCCATGAGTACCTTGGTGAGTCGAAAGCCGTCCACTATTGGATTGAGGACCAATGCGGCTGGTGCTCGGGCTGTTCCGAATTTAGGTTCGTCGCTGGCGTTGAAGGTTATGGCCGCGTCGCTCCAAGGATTTGCTGTTGCTACTTGGTAGACTTCGGCGAGGCCGCGGATTGTTCGTTTCCGCATATTGTTTGATGCGAAAGTTTCGAAGACTGTTGATACCGTACCGGTACTGTTGGTGTGGTTTTCCAGGGCTAGAAGCTCCTCGCCACTTTTGGCCACCTGCCGTAATATCCAACATGCTCGAAGGCTATGTGTTGGGGTGGCGCCCTTGGTACTGTCAATTGTACAGGGTTTGCTAAGCCATCCCTCCAATACGGTTCCGTTCCCTTTATGGGGCTTCTGTTTTTTGGTTTTTGTACCTGGTGCCTGAGTGTAATGCACCCTTTTGTTGTGGACTGGGGCTGTATCCGGGGTCAGATTGTCCCAAAACCTATTTTCGGTTTTCCGGAAACTCTCTATCACACAGTACTTTCGCACTATGGATGCCAGGTCGGTGAAGTGTGTGATTTCGCGACGGCTGACGGCGTTCAAGATTCCCCTGTCCGTGCAATTATTGCAAAAAATCGAGATTGCGTTTTCCTCTCGGCAGTCCTTTATCCTATCCATAACCAGGAGGAATCTGGCCCAGTAATGATGTACTGTTTCGGCTGGCTCTTGCCGAATTAGAGATAGATCGCATATATCTGGACGGGTGGGCCTAATTGAGTCCGGGACCCTGTCCATCTCGAGGCTTGAGGGCCGAGAAGTTTCCGAATTTGGAAGCTTGGAAAGTGGAACGTTGTCCAACGAGTCCGGTCCGATGCCTGACTTTATGTTCAGTGCTTGATCGAAATCCGCCCCTCCGCGGGAATCCGGCATGGAGGGTTCGGTAGCCCGGACATGACTAGTTTTCAATATAGGAGAAGGGTCGCCGCGATGTTCCTCTACCACCGTGACGTGGTGGGTAACCTGGGGAGAGTTAATCTCTCTTAGATCGGTTTTAAGCCCGATCTGATTGTAGTCTGTAGAGACTCCCAGGGCGGCGATCCGATCCAAGAGTTCATTTACAGATGAGAGCTCTGCTGGATCTAGCTGCTCGGTGAATTCCGAGTTGACGTGAAGATTGCTTTCGATGACCCGAGAGGTCATCGTCGAAGCGGTGGCCGGACAGGCGGTCATAAGAAAACCTCCTAGCCGGATAGTTTGGCCGGCGGCCAAGGCTCCTTTGGCGAAGATACCGTCCTTGAAGATGGGAAGAGGCATCCTTCCTATCGGTGACGGCACAGAGGAACTCTCAATGAAAGCACCAATGTTGGTGTCAAAACCGGCGGATCTCGGGTAGGGGGTCCCGAACTGTGCGTCTAGGCGGATGGTAACAGGAGACAAGGGACACGATGTTTTACCCAGGTTCGGGCCCTCTTGATGGAGGTAAAACCCTACGTCCTGCTTGATTGATATTGATATTGTGGGTATTACAAGAGTGGATCTACCACGAGATCAAGGAGGCTAAACCCTAGAAGCTAGCCTATGGTATGATTGTTGTAATGGTTGTTGTTGTGCCCTACGGACTAGAGCCATCCGGTTTATATAGACACCGGAGAGATCTAGGGTTACATAGAGTCGGTTACAATGGTAGGAGATCTACATATCCGTATCACCAAGCTTGCCTTCCACGCCAAGGAAAGTCCCATCCGGACACAGGACGAAGTCTTTAATCTTGTATCTTCATAGTCTTGGAGTCCGGCCGATGATGATAGTCCGGCCGATGATAGTTCGGCCGATGATGGTGGTCCGGCTATCCGGACACCCCCTAGTCCAGGACTCCCTCAAGAGGGATGGCTAGGCCAGCGATGGGAGTAGGGTGTGGCAGTGAGGCCTGCGCGGCAGCACAGCCGGCCACGGGGACGAGGGAGCAGGCAGTCCCGCCGGCTCTTGTTTGAGCGGCTGGAGCAGGAAGAGCAGAGATTGAAGAAGCACGACGGCCGTTGGATGGACATCCAACAGTATACATGCCATCTATGGAAAGCCTCAAACCTGTGGAAAATAGCATACAGCCCATATGCCATTATTTCAAATAATTTACAGCCCATTTGCTAATTCTTACGGGTTTTTTTGGAGCCTATATTCTTTTTGTTAGCATTATATCGCATATTGTGGCCACGGTTAAAAAATTATACGGAATTTTGCATATGTCGGTGCGGTCTGAACTGTTTTTAATCCCGAAATTTCGAGTCACATTCAGACTGATTTTAAAAATAAATGTATATCAATATAAAATCCAATAAATTGTCCATGCATAAAAATCAATGCAATTTAAAATCTCGAAATGAAAAAAATATATTTGAAACTAATTGCCGATTTGATGTGTTTTAAAAATGTACAACCCATTTCTCATTACTGATAGGCCATTTTCTCGGCCAGCCGAATGAAGCTCTTCTCGTCTTGAAAGATTTGTAGCCCAACAAGCTAGATAAAGCAACTTACTTGACAAATCACAAAAAAACTGGGCTAGCCATTTTCAGAAAGAAAGAAAAACTACTGGGCTGGTCTGTGGTAAATATAAAAGAAAAGGTTGTCTAGACAGGCCAGAGTGTCCCGCACAGCCCAGTTGACACCCTGCTTCCGTTTCAAAAACAAATTAGATAAATGCCACTCCAATTATGGCGATTCATAAAAATGCCACTACAATTTCCAAACTTTGAAAAATGCCACTGCAATTTTTGCAAACTTTGAAAAATGCCACTGCAGTTTGCAAACTTTGAAAAACGCCACTCCAGACTTCAAAAAATGCCACTAGAAATGGCATGAAATGGCATTTTTCAAAGTTTGGAAATTGTAGTGGAATTTCTTGGATACACCATATTTGGAGTGACATTTATCAAATTAACCCAAAACAAAAATAACTGGGCGAGCTGCTGGGTCCCTGGTGTCAGCCGCTCGTTGTACAATTCTCTCGTTTATTGACTACATTGACAATGGCATGGGACCCAGATGTCAGAAATCCACTAGGAGGAGCCATTTTTTTATTGTCTTGAAATAAGGAGGCACTTGCTTGCGTACTGCCATGACCTTGGCGGGTCCCTGCTGTCATCCTCTCCACGTACAATCATCTCTTGATTGTGTACGCGTCAACTTGCTAGGCCTACAAGTCAGCCTCTAAACCCGTGGAGGATAAATACAACCCATTTAAAAAAATAACAACCCATTCCATATGTTCAAACAAAAAGTTCAACATTCAGAGCAAAGTAACAGGTCTGATCCACATATAGAGTACTGAACTTCCACGTTGACAACCATCATAGCCAAGTTAACTATCTACTCCCACTAATACTCTAGTAGCATACAAGTACTAACTTACTCTTAGCTAACTAGACGATGCCGACCACCATCTGTGGTACACGCTAAATGCCGGCACCGGCGTCCTGCGCCTCGCCTCGGACTTGCAAGAGGTGCGATAGGGCGCATTGCTCGTGTGCATTGGCCCTTTCCATGCCGGCGTGGTCCACTGAAGCTTCGGCTTCCAAGCGGGAAACCCACTTGACGAGCTGGTAGTAAAAATCAGCGTCGCGAACGCGTGCATGCCTGACAGCCTCCACGGCTATTTGCCGGGCGCCAGCCTCCACGTAGTCGGCCCAGTTGCGGGCGCTCTACTCGCGAATCAGAGCGTCGGTGCGCTGCTACTCCATGTCCCGCTGGCGGCGCAAATCAGCGATACGCTGCTCCTCCACCAGGCGGTCGCGCTCCAACAACTCCTACTCCTCCGCCATGCGGTCACGCTCCAACAACTCCTCGATCTCCGCATTGCCATCTAAAGACAGATAGAATTCCTCCTCCCTCCGTCTGTCTTCTGGTGAAAAACCGAACACTAGTTTCGGCGGTGACCACCTCCGGCGTCGCCTATCATGGACGGGTGGGGGCATGGCGGACGTGGCGAGCGACATCGGGCCGGTGGTGGCTTATGAGGATATGGCGAGTTGGGTCACAGTGGCACCGGAGAAGGCCGGGAAACAATACTTATAGGGGGAAGGTAGCGCGACGGTCATCGGAATTCAATGCATAATGGCTTAGCGCGCCAGCTTGCCGTGGAAAACTAGAGAAACTGAAATTATGACTGTGTCGTCCCATCCCGTCTGGGTCGCACGCCGACATGGCGGTCAAACGATTGCACTCGAATCATCTCCCTCCTTGTCAATAATGATTCCACGGATTTAAAAAGCCCGCAACAATTAAAGCATATCTTTTTTGGCATCAGTTAGCTGCCTTAATTATGGCCGGCTGCATGCAGACACTCAGAATCGCTCGCAGGCAGTACGCAAAGCAGCATGCAACGAGTCACAACCGAGGGCACGCATGCAGCCACTTAAATCGCTAGAATTAATTAGGCTTAAACTTCTGCATGCCGATAATTATTGCCATGCCTTGGTCTTGCTGCTTTGCTCACGGGACTAATAAACCCGGACGGAGGGAGTACCTTGGTTGGTGAGAGGTTTGAATTAAGGCCTGCAAACCGGAAAGGAGGTACTAGTATCTGCATGATCTGCTATTTATTCGTGTAGGATCGAGTAGGTCGTTTCTTGAATTGAGCCCTGCAAAGCGGAAAGGAGGTAGTACGTGCGTGATCCGCTATTTATCCATGTAGGATCGATACTGTAGCTTGTCAGTTTCTTCAGAGGTAGGCATTTTATCCGTGTAGGATCGATAGTGTAGCTTGTCAGTTTCTTCAAAGGTAGGCATTTTTATTCAAAAAACTGCCACTTCGCATCTTGCGTCGCAAATAAAACTTCCAGGAGCGCATTTGTAGGCTAGCTAGTGATCGATTAGTAACTTGTAAACACTGAGCGAACAGAAATAAGTAACTGTTAATGCATCTCAATCATTCACATATCATATACAAATATGTAGCTCCAAAAGCAAAGATCAGCCACTTTGGATCTTGCGTTGCAACTAAAACTAACTAGTACGATTCCCATACATAAGATCAACATGTTAATGCATCTCAATGATTCACAGATCATATACAAATATGTAGCTCCAAAAGCAAAGATCTAGAAAAAACATCTGTTGTTCCTACTAACATGGATGCTTCTCTTGGCCAACATTCAGTACAGACTGAAAGACAAATTTGTTTGTGAAGCCTACAATTCCTCTTGCAAACGTAAGTGGTTTCACCAACAGCTGGAACCATGAGAATGAACCACACATGATGGAGGAACATCCACTGAAATATGATTTGGTCTTCTCTCGATCACACCGCAAGACTATTTTCGGAATACAAACTTTAACTTAGGCAAAATGATGCCATTGTATAATCAGACCAAAGCAATGAAGCACCTAGTGTTGGCCAGTAAATAGTACAGTACTACTTTTCTGTAGTCCATGAAGTGACTATCCAATATTTGTGTCTATTTTCAAATGGCACTACATGCAGTGACTATACTATTCTCTTGTGCAGTTCAACCAAAATTGCAGACACTTTGTTTGTTTGCCAAAGAGCAACGTGCAGACATCTCTGTCTGCACAAATATCAAGCAGCTAGTTTATTACAGGGTACAGTACAATGGTTTTACTGAACAGATTTCAATAAACTCTAGCACTGGAAGGTTTCTATAAGAATTAACAATACAAAATGTAAAGGTAACAAGTTTCAACATTGGTATACTAGCTGTGCATGAGCATTAAACCAAATACAAAAGTCTGAAGGTAACTAGCATTATTAACTAATGACAGTATAAAAAAATTGCAAACCATGTACCTCCAAGGTAAATATCATTTCAAACTCGGGGGGACCTTAAAAATTGCTATCCCAATCTTGATATTCGATCAAACATAAAAACTTGATCGAACTAATCAAGAGAACAACCGGAGGAGGAGGTGCCCACTCTTCACCTTTCCTCTTGTCTTCATAATTGTCTATGCAGTTTAACCAAAATAAAATGACATCAGCGCCTTGGCATTTTGGTGACACTGTACAAAAAAATTAACTCATCTCATGAAAGTGAGGTATGTAATCTATAAGCATTAACAGTGCAAAAATCTGAAGGTAGTAACAAGTTTCATCATTGGTATACTGGCTGTGCAACAACATTAGAATGCCTTAGCTGACAAATCTTTAATACATCCACAATCAACAACTAACCCTGAAATAATCCGGTGACATTAAATGGCATTGCTTAAATTTATCGGTGGCATTAGACTGAGAGCGGCATTAGTAAATGTGGCATCACTTTAGCAGTAGCATTGCTTGACTTGACTGCTGGTGTTATACTAACAGCAAAAAAAGTGGCAATAAGAGCATGGGAGGCCCATTCAGACAGTGGGCGCACCAGTACAATGTACCTCCACGGACGCAGAGTGGTGAGGGAGGTATGGTTGCCCAAAGCAACAAATATCTAGGCAGCATATGTGGATTACGTCCCATTTTTGTTCTCTTTAGCCACCTTTTTCCTATGTGAGGACAACAAACCGATTGACCTGGTCATTCTCTATTGCGTTGTCATGCCTTTCTACCCTTCTTCAACCAAGAGACACGAGACTCGTTCCTTAGCTACTGATTTTCCCCTTTTCAACCTAGATGCGGGTTCGATGCCTACTCTCTTGGACAGTACAGTCTCCCTTCCTTTCCTTATTCAACCCAGACATGGATTAGTCTGCATGAAGTAGGGTTTCCTTTAATAGTGCAAATTATGGTTTTTGTCTGCGTGGCTAGCAGAGCAGAGGATAGCAAATTGGGAAGATGGTGGAGTGGAAAAAGATCCACATGCAACGACGTGGCAGATGGGGCAATAGAACAAGGGTATGGTTCGAAAAGAGGTAGCATACCTGAGGGTCGGCGGGAAGTGGCTTTGCTCGTGGTCATCGTCCTCCGCACACACTACGACAACGTGCTTGGGGACGGAGGCCATCCCGCGCGGGCGCTAGGTCTGAGAGGACGGCCTTGTCGTCAGTGTGTGACCTCGCTCGCCGACGAAGAGTGCATCAACACTGCACGTCCTTTTCTTCCTCGGCGGATCTGTGACCACCGGTGAGGAGGGAGAGAGGGGCCGTCTTTTTTAGATCTGGAGAGAGGGTGGTAGTGTGAGAAGCAAGTGGGCAGCCCTTGGCAAGAAAGCGCTAAAGCTCCAGCCTATATATCTTTTTATACTACTAGTATTGGAGGTGGAGTAGTGGTAGAGTAGTTTATATTTTCTCTGTGTACAGTACCAGTTAGTCGTGCTTCAAAACAGAACAGCACGCCATTAAAAAAATAAAGGTCGATAACTAATGCGGCACCTCGGGCCAACGCGGCCAGATCACATTTTGCATGAGAAATTACACACCATGTTTTGTTGACATGTGGTCCCATTCCAACATATCAGTGAGACGACAGCGAGTAGTAGGAGTATTTCCAAACAGACGTATAGGCCGAGGCGCCTCTTCGTGAACCGTGGCAAACTGGCAACCGTCCACCGACTCTTCGCCTTTCCCTCTCGATTTGGAACTGCTTTCACACGCTCTTCCTCTCCCTCCTCCATTTTCCTTTAGCTCTTCACCCTTTCTTATGCCATTGTTCGATCGTCTTATCCATGGAGGGAACAGGCCGGAAACGACCCCGTTATTCTTGCCCCGATCTGAAAGATGACATGGTGGAGGAACTCATTGATCGGTGCGACGTCATCACCTTGGCTAGCATGGCAGGTTCGTTCAAGCCCATTCTCGACTCAACTAATAACATCATTACAAGGAACCCAAGAGTCAAGGAGCGGTTTGATCTCCCCTATCTTCTTCGCCGTGACCCTGATGACTGGCGCCGGCACGACGGAGGCCTCGCCCTGTGCAAGTTGATGCCGCTTGATAATGATATGTATGATGTTAAGTTGCCATCGCTTGAGGGTAAGGCTTGGGCAGGTGCAAATGGAGATTGGATTGTTTACATTGGTTCCAACTGCGAGTGGGAACTTGTGAATGTGTACAGTCGTGACCGGGTTCCACTTCCAAAAATCTCAGCAGACTGCCCACAGGTTGAGCACACCGGTATTGTACGCACGTTCAAATACGATCATGGTGACTGTCTTCTACGGAAGATAGCAATTTGTCGAGTTCCCAACCGCTCTTGGAATTAGAACAACTATGAAGTTGTTGCTTTATACGTCTCCGTCGTATCTACTTTTCCAAACACTTTTGCCCTTGTTTTGGACTCTAACTTGTATGGTTTGAACGGAACTAACCCGGACTGACGCTGTTTTCAGCAGAACTGCCATGGTGTTGTTTTTTTGTGCAGAAAATAAAAATCCTCAGAATGTCCTGAAACTCCACGGAACACCTTAGAAAAAATAAAGAAAAATCCTCGCAAAAGATGAAGACCAGGAGGCCCACACCCTGCTCACGAGCGTCGGGGACGCCCCCTGGGCACGCCCCCTACCTCGTGGGCCCCTGGTGGCCCTCCGACGCCAACTCCAACTCCATATATTGGCTTTCAGGGAGAAAACAATCAGGGAGAAGAAATCATCGTGTTTTACGATACGGAGCCGCCGCCAAGCCCTAATATCTCTCGGGAGGGCTGATCTGGAGGCCGTTCGGCGCTCCAGAGAGGGGGATTTGTCACCGTCATCATCATCAACCATCCTCCATCACCAATTTCATGATGCTCATCGCCGTGCGTGAGTAATTGCATCATAGGCTTGCTGGACGGTGATGGGTTGGATGAGATTTATCATGTAATCGAGTCAGTTTTGTTAGGGTTTGATCCCTAGTATCCACTATGTTCTGAGATTGATGTTGCTATAACTTTGCTATGCTTAATGCTTGTCACTAGGGCCCGAGTGCCATGATTTCAGATCTGAACCTATTATGTTTTAATGAATATATGT